>NC_139710.1:45654547-45674547 GCF_964188405.1 Protomyctophum parallelum
GCAATCTTTATTGGATGAAGAGTCACACAACAGAACTGTGTCCCAACTGAGTTTTCATTTCCCTGCAAATATACTGCTACTGTATACTGAACGAAGCACTTCTGGACTGCCCCTTAATCATGCATTTGTCATACTTATATTAATGTATAGAAGCAATATGTTTGAACCAAAGTGATGCCTTGAAATGTAAAAATGAGAATTGACAAGTGTATTCTCTGGGATGGGACCTGTGAAAACTAATATTGCAAGAGATTTCAAATATTTGAAGGGGGCAATGGAGCGCTTGATTTTGGTTACATTTACAGGTGACTTTTACTCTTTAAAGAAATTGCACGAGTTAAAAGTGCACTTCAAGCAGCTCAAATATTTCAGAATGTCTTCGAGGATTTGAGTCTGCATTAGCTGTTTTATGATTGGCTTGTGGATGAGACGATACGAAGCACAAATCTTTGGAGAAATATCAGAAAGTGGTTACACTCCTTCGTTTTCTATGTCATAATCACTTATCTACATGAGGTTTTCACACTGCTCTTCAAAGCATTTTAAGATCAGAGTAACTTGTCTCAAATATTGAAAAAACACTTGAAGAGCGCTTGTCTTGTTTCCTTTCTTAATAGATAGATTTTGTTGACCCTTTTGTGGCTGAACAAAGTCTGTATAATAATTCAATCAAGCACATCTCAGGCTGCAGATATTAAAAGCTGTATGAAAATGGATATTTGAGGTAGTATGTTCCAAAATGAGATGTTCACGATTTGAAAAGTTGACACCTGTTCTTACACAATGATTGATGGCACAAAGTAAAGAAAATATTTAGGTTATCATCCCAAGCATTCAACATTTCCTGAACCCTCCAACCGAGGGTAGGCATATCTGCACCAGCTTGCCCAAGATATCACATACCCATAGCCTTATTTATTTATATTTTACAAATACAATAAGATAGGGCAGAGTCACACTGAGTCTGTTTGATTCAAACTGTTCCCAAATATGATTGCCTGGTCCCCGCTGGCCATGATTCAACAACATTAACTTCCTCCCACTTGAATACAGCAATAAGTATTTTGGTTCCTTTGCATAGGGATAAAACACAATCTTAGTAAAGGTAAAAAATGAACTGCCTACCACTTGAATACAATGATATAGTATTTTGGTTCCTTTACATACTGATAGTATTTCGGTTCCTTTACATACTGATAAAACACTGTTATTTGCATGTTTTGACAAAGTGAGCAGGGAGGCCACCAGGGGGGGGGAAAGGTTGATCAAATGCTATTTTCTCCTGGTCTGTGTGACTAAATAAGGCTATTGGTATGTGATAAACAACATCGTAGACTTGACCAACATCGGGCAATGATGATTTCCTTGGATGATAATCTACTGTCCTGTTTGACAGAGATGGGGGGGATTCTTGTACCTTCAGCTAATGATCGCCCTTTCGAAAATGGATATGACATTTTGGAATAGAGTTCTTTCTCTTACATCCATCATCACACATCACACTCTTCAGCCTGCTCTGTTGACTTAGTCACATAGTGCTACACTTTGCCAACATGGGTGAGTGATGGCTAGATATAATTATTTGAACTGATTAACTGTAAATCCATCACGATCTTATAGATTGTCCAAAAATCCTGAATGAAACCTGGAAATCACTTCCCTTTTTAGGTCAAGGTTGTTTTTTTCTGTCTAGTCCCCTGTTGTCTATTTTGTACATAGAATAATTGGTGCTACCCCCAGGACATGTCAGAGTAAAGGCTGTAAAGATGAGATTATGATCCTCCTAACCTTTCACATCCACTGCCTCTCATCAGTTAACTGGGATGATTGCTTTGTTTTTTTGTGGGGGGAGACGCATAGAATCATGAAAATATTAACTAATCATGTAAACTTTCAAAACTAAATTGATTCCACGTTACAGTTGGGTGCATTTTACCTAACTGGTATTATGGTCTCTCCCCTCCCTCCACCTGTGCACCCTCCTCCCCCCGTGGCCCTCACTGTACAGATAAAGGGACAATGTAAGCTGTAAAGGATTGTTTGATATATCGTACTGTACAATAAGCAAGAAATGCAAAAATGATGGGCAAGATCATGGAACAGAAAGACAGGAGTCTGGAGACATTCCTCCACTTGTTTGTCTGTCTATCTCTAGAGAAATTGGATGTCCCTTTGTATTCTTTACTAATTCTGTACAGCTTTTATTTCTTTCACGCCTTTCGTCATTTACGTCATTTTTAAATGTTTGTACAAGGCAACTTTGTCTCTCTCCATTTTCTACAAAACAGGAAAGACTTTCAATGCGGAGCTGAATTCGTGTTTTTTTTTTGTTGGAAAAGGTGAAAAATAAACAATGGAAGACTGGTGAGGTTTTGGTAACATTGGCCATGGCTTTCTGTTCTTAAGGACTTATGGTAAGGACTTGGATAAACCAATAATGTATGTGTGAGAAAAGACATTAACCCTTTGAACTATGTTGCATAGAGTAGGAGCTATAAGGCACTGGTTCCCAAACTTTTTCATGTCAATGACCTCAAAATGAACACTCCCCCATTAGAAAATATATTGCCAAGGACCCACATAAGAGATTTATAAGATATATGTTAACCCATAGCATACATACAGTATTTGTTTCTTGTCATGGAATTAATATGGATCTAAATGGCTGGTTAGAATAGAAACCGGTTACACCACAGTGGATTAGAATTTACAACCTCCATGGTGGTGGGCTAGGACTACCACTGCACTACAAAATAAGCATAAATAACAAATGTATAGGCATATACCAAGGTACACATCCAAACGTGCAGGTGTTGGACTGTACTGTACATCCCTGGTGATATTATATCCTGAATAGATAAGCCTACTTTGCTGCATATTATTGCAGAGCTCATCTGTCATCTCATTGTTGTACTCGGTACAGTCATGGGTAAGGGTACAGGACGCTGCCAAAACCTTCTGCACTGTTTCTTTGATTATGAAACACCCAAAACATTGGTTATTGAAAGCAAAAGTGTAGGATGTGTCTTCAGATTCACACAGCTGTTGGTTACCCTTTATGTGGTCGGGTAAGTAAGGCTTTATCTTACAATAAATGGGCATGCATTCCCAATTTGCATTGTGCCTGGCTTGC
Organism: Protomyctophum parallelum; assembly: GCF_964188405.1. Classification (NCBI taxonomy): domain Eukaryota; kingdom Metazoa; phylum Chordata; class Actinopteri; order Myctophiformes; family Myctophidae; genus Protomyctophum; species Protomyctophum parallelum. The sequence continues at coordinate 45,657,681 of NC_139710.1, forward strand.
ATCGTTCCAATTTTCAAATAGGTCTAGTATAGATGAATAAGACAAAGGTTGTGTTGACATGTTTTCTGTCTTGTAGTAAAGTTACTGCTTTATTCCTCTTGTTTTCTCAAACTGGGTTGTGAGTGATCCAAAGAGTTGATGATGTGAATTTGGTAGACTAGGAACACTATGCTGCCATTAACCCATTTAAACCTATGTCGATTAAAAAAAACCCACCAAGGTATAACAATGTATGGGTTTAATAGGTCCAAACTAAGTATATCTTGACCTGTTATACGGTCAATTTGAATCAACAACAAAATCAAATGACTTAACGGTTTTATTTGTTCTCTGCCATGCCATGTGATGTTTGCTTTTCATGTGAAATGTATCTGTCCACTATACTTACTATATGTGCTGTCAACAGGTACGTCTGTGTAGTTCAGAAGGCCTACCAGGACACAGACACTGTCATTAGTACTGTCACTACTAAAGTGAAAGGATATGCCCTGTCCAATACATCTGGCTCAAGGCCCTGGTTTTGGGATGTGGCTGATTATATTATTCCTCCTCAGGTATTTTAACTTGATATTTTCACAAACCTGCACAGTGCACATATAGACACAGACATGAATATAGAGTATACCCCCAGCCTCCAGAAATAGGCTGCAGCGGTAATCCATACATGCTTTTCAAGCAATATAGAAAGCATAACATACACCTATCATATTGCAGAATGATGATTTATGATTATGCCTGCAAGGTATTTTCATTTCTGTGTTGTCACGGGTTATTCCTATGGCTCACTAAATAACAGATGGAGCTAACCTGACCTAAAAGACGTGAATGAACAATGACTATGCTCTTTTGTTTTGTATAAAGGCCGATCAATCATTCTTTGTGCTGACAAATGCCATTTTCACCGCCAATCAAACCCAGGCAGCCTGCCCTGATGTGAGTGTCTGTTCTTGATCTCTCTTCCTGACTCACTTGTTAAAAGGTGATGTAACAATAGTTATCATTAGTAATGCATTGCTTTAAATGTAATTACATAATTATGGATACTATATATATCTGCTGTATAAGAAAACAACTAACTCCAAAATGTAAAATTTTGAGGAAACGAAAAATATACATTTGTCAGGAAATGAAGAAAACCTTATTTTGAAAACAAAGCAATACTGCCTCATCAATTACTTGCATGAGCGGGGGAGAGGGGGTGGAGTTAGCTGCTGTATAAGAAAACAACTAACTCCAAAATGTAAAATTTTCAGGAAACGAAAAATATACATTTGTCAGGAAATGAAGAAAACCTTATTTTGAAAACAAAGCAATACTGCCTCATCAATTAATTGCATGAGCGGGGGAGAGGGGGTGGAGTTAGCTGCTTTACCAGTTTGAGGGTCCAATGGAGTTAAGAGTTCAATAGCACTGGTGTATGCACAAACAAATTAAAACAAAGAAATTTAGTTATACCCGACATATATATAATCTCTCTCTTCCAGTTTCCAAATCCATCTACCATTTGCACTGATGACTATGACTGCACTGAGGGAAAGAATGATCCACGAGGCAGTGGTAAGGGCAAGGCTACCACACTAGAACACATTAACACAAGTAAGACGCGCAAACGCGTGAAGCGAACGCAGCTCTTGTGTGTGTGTGGTTGTGTGTGCGTGTGTGTGTGTGTGTGTGTGTGTGTGCGCGTGTGCGTGTGTGTGTGTGTGTGTGTGTGTGTGTGTGTGTGTGTGTGTGTGTGTGTGCTACAGCTGCGCCCTGTGTGTGTGTGTGTGTGTGTGCTACAGCTGCGCCCTCTGGTGGCGGGCGGGTGGTGTAACAGTGGGACAGACACACACACAGACACACACACACACAGACAGACATTCAGCCCTTGCTGTCATAGTAAGTGGCTCACTGCGTTCGCAATAATGAATGGATGGACTGTCAAGGCCAGAAAGTAGTTTTTTGCCACTCAGTAGGCGTTCCCTCATAACGTCTGGGTATGATGATGATGCCACGTGCATACTCTCTATAGGACACTTCTCATAAGTGGTACAATGTAAAATCATTAGTTAATTCAATTCTATAGTTAGAAATGGATAAACGAACACTAAGGTTTTCATTGTTTATGTTTCCTCTTGCCATATCATTTATCAATGCAATGGAATAGCTGATATTGTGACTAAAAGTTGACTCTTACTCAGGTATCCAGACAGGACTGTGTGTCAACTATTCCGACACAGTCAAGACCTGTGAGGTATTATCTTGGTGTCCCCTTGAAATAGATACTACTCTACCCGAGTAAGAATATTTACAATCTTTTATTAGCCATCCTATGCAAATATATATATTCATTGTAAAATATGTGTTAATATGTGTTATATGTGTTAAGGACTGAGGTACGTATGTATGCATGGTGTAATGACTATACTTGATGATGCACGCTTGGTTGTAGTATAAAACAGGCTTAAGACATCATAGTTTGCCATATCTCATAGGCCTGCAATGCTGGGAGATACAAAGGACTTCACAGTATTGATTAAAAACACTGCAACGTACCCCAAGTTTAACTTTCACAGGTTAGAGTTGACTTTTCTCGTAATAAAAGACATAACTTATCAGAGATACTACAGGGCGGTACTGTAACTTATCTTCTCCCCCTCCAGGAGAAACATTCTGCCACACATTAACTCCTCGTACTTGAAGAAATGTGAATTCCATCATATAATGGACCCTGACTGCCCAATATTCCGTCTCAAATACATAGTTTCAGAAGCTGGGCAGGATTTTCAAACCATGGCTGTCAAGGTAAGCTCATGAGTTCCTGGTAAAATACATTAGCTAATTTTGTATGATGCTGATTTAAGATTAGGTTCTCCGCCCCTGGCAATTAGCAATCAGGTTAGGCCTACCTATCACAAGGTAATAAATACGTCACACACGTACAAATGAATCATCTTTAATTGAGCAATGTTTATGATTGTTAAGGGTGGCATCATCGGTGTCCTCATTGACTGGAGCTGTGACTTGGACTTGTGGGCAAGAAAATGTAAACCAAAGTACAGCTTTCAAAGGTTAGACAGCACAGATCCTGGCAATAATGTGGCACCTGGATTCAACTTCAGGTTAGATTATTATACAGTATTGTGTGTGTGTGTGTGTGTGTGTGTGTGTGTGTGTGTGTGTGTGTGTGTGTGTGTGTGTGTGTGTGTGTGTGTGTGTGTGTGTGTGTGTGTGTGTGTGTGTGTGTGTGTGTGTGTGTGTGTGTGTGTGTGTGTGTGTGTGTGTGTGTGTGTGTGTGTGTGTGTTGCTTTGGACAGTGGACAATAAGGTGGAAAATGAAACTCTTTACAAAATGTTTGCATATACAGGTTTGCAAAATACTACAAAACCCCTGATGGTGAGACAAGAACACTAATCAAAGCATATGGAATTCGGTTTGAAGTTGTTGTGTTTGGCACGGTAAGGGTGGAGTAAAAATATATGTATCCTGTTTCTGTCTTAATTAATATAAATCATAGTGATACAAATCTTTTTTTTCTTTTTTAACTTTCAGGCAGGTAAATTTAGCATTGTACCAACACTGGTGAACTTGGGTGCTGCACTTTCATTCCTCAGTTTAGTAAGTAGGCCTTTCTCTCTTGAAGCAAAGAGAAAATATGATGAAAATGCATTTTCTTTAAAGAATGTGATAACGTCCAGAATTAAGAGATTTTTCTTTTTTCTTTTTTAATCAATAGTTTTAATCCAGCTCATGACATGGATCCTCTCTTTGCTCTCTGTCTGGCCCCTTTTCCCCATCTCTATTCATCATGCTACTTGACAAGAATGGATAAAGATGCTCTTTCAATGATTTTCCTCAGATACCTGTAGTTGCCGACTGGTTCCTGTTGACTTGTACAAAAAGAAAAGATCTTTACAGTAAACACAAAGTCACACACCTGAGCAAGGAAGTTGATAGTGAACAAGTAAGTTCCTAACTTCCTTTGATTATTATATTAAAATATAAAAAGGCCTATGTTTACTTTTTGATACGTTTTAGCTCTGGAAGGTTCATTGTTAAGACATGTGTTGGGTCATTTGTGTTCTACCTGGGTCATTCATAACTTGATAAGACTGCGTCTCCACACATTCTTTAAGATGCAGGTGTCCACCATGAGCACCAGCTATGGAACCTCATAACACTGACACTGCAACAGGGAGCATTTCTTTGGATATCCCATTCTAGAAAGCTGCCATAAAACACAGACTTCCAATGTTTTGAATTAATTAATACATGATTATGTTGTTATTGTTGCTGCCGTGTGGAAACCTCATATTTCCTTTTTTATTATAACTATATGTTTTGTGTGACACAATAATATGTATATGTATATTTGTATGTGCCTTTTATTTCATTGTTAATGGTACAAGATACTGGGGTTGTGGCTCTTTCAGAGTGGGAACTCTGGGGGGAGGGAGGGGTAAACAATTTTTTAATGTTCTTTTTGACTCATGTGACTTGAAAAAATAATAAAGAAATTTTGATAAAAAAAAACATCAGGCAAAAATGTCAAACTTTCCTTATGCTTTAAGTAGCATGTCAAACTAGGGGGTTTTCATGATTCTGAATCCATTCCAAGCATTAGTTTTGCACAAAAAACACTCCTTGGGCTAAAAACGGCCACAGCCACTTGACCAAATGTACCCAAAATGTGCTGACCTCTTCACATTTGTGATGACGGCTTTTTTTGTGTTTTTTGTGCAAAACTAATGCTTGGAATGGATTCAGAATCATGAAAACCCCCTAGTTTGACACGTCACATGCTACTTAAAGCATAAGGAAAGTTTGACATCATTTTCTCCTTATAATGGATGTTAATGGGTCAGCAAGTGGATTTGTGAATGTATGTATATAGACAATATTTTAGGCCAATAAAAAAGACTATATACCAAATGTTGCACTTTAAAGTTTAAACAAAAGAAGCCTGTTGGCTGCCGGACTACATTAATTGACAAAATAAACAAACATTTGTAAAATATGAGGTTTCTGCCCAACATCAACATTATTAAAAATGGCAGAGTTGCAGAAAATGTATTAATTTAAATTAATTATAATTTTGTTTTAATCTGGTTGGGTTTAGTTGTGTTTTGTGCTGAATAATTGAATTACATTGATGTGAATAAGTAATTTGTGTAACCATGTAATTATGAGTGCATGTGCATGTATTTAAGTATGCATCATTTATTTGTATTCATTTGCTTTATGTACAAATCAATTTGCAATTATTCCTCATTTATTTGGTAAACATATATTTGGTAAACATAGTTATAGGTCAGGTGTCTGGGTCCCTCTCCCTTGAGGGGAGTGACTTAAAATGACTATGCAAACTGTTGCTTTACTCTGTTTCAAAATGAATTCTCTGAATAAACCAATTTGTTGAACTCTGTAGATATTCTCTTCTCATATTTGGCCCTGTCATGGCAACTTATTAAGTGTTTCAGACTCGATATTTTCCTTAGCTATCATCACTATCAGTAGTACCCTAAATTCAATACAATTCAAGCATCATAGACATAGGCTAAAATGTGGATGCTACACTTCCACCATACTCCACCTGGGGGCAGCATCGTTTCAGTCTAAGTAGTTTCTCTTCTCAGCTGAGCGCAGTCAGCGCACGTCATGGTAAAGCGAGCTGAGCATCGTAGTAGCATGTAAGCTAACAAGGTAGCAAACAAAAGAGAAGCAGGGCAGTGTTTTTAGAGACCTGGCTTCGTTCTAGCTGTCCAACATTCATTATAAAGTTAGTTAACTTAGTATAGCGGTCGCTATGGTGTCAGTTAATGGTGGGCCAACATTAACGTTACTCTAGCTAGCATTGAGCTAGTACTCTGGTAACCAAGCTAGCCCCGCTCGGAAACCTACGTACAGCGGGGCTAGTAACCAAGCGAAGGCTAAGCTAACAAACAGGCTAGTTTATCTTGTTTCTTTTAGGTAGCATTAATGAGGCAGTTCAACCCTGGATTACTGGATCTACAGTAAACTAAGTTGGATTCAGTCTCTAGCAGTTAGTTAGGTACTTGGCTACCTATCTAACTTGGACGCAACCCCCAGAATGACAGGTAAGCCATATAAATGTCTTATTAGTTACAGGCTAGCCAACCTAGCTTAGCTTAAGTTTATTATTTTTGTTACGTTAAAACAATGTTGTTAGAGTTATCTAGCTATAATGGTTATTTTTTTTTGTCCTCCCACAGATGGTGTAGTTCTATTGAATGTCCCTGTCATTCGGCAGCTTTACCACTGGGATTGTGGGTTAGCCTGTTCAAGAATGGTTTTGAAGTAAGTTCACTCATTAATCATTCATAACATTGAAGCCTTATATACACATACACTTGTGTCCTCCATTGTACCTGGACGTGTATAGTATCCAGATGACAATAAGCAGTTATAATGAGCTTTATGAACTTTACAGATACCTCCATCCTGTCAGTGATGAAGAGTTTCAAAATGCTTGTTGGGAGCTGAAGTTGACAGAAAGCGTGTGGACGATTGACTTGGCTTACCTCATGTGCCAGCTGGGTATCAAACACCGCTTTTGCACCCAGACTCTGGGTGTCGACAAGGGTTTTAAGAACCAGGTACTGTCTCAACCAAGTCAGTCATTGTTGTCGGGCTGAGTTCAATTCTATGTGACTTGATTAGGGATGGGAGTGGATGATGATCCTTATCTCAATAATCGTATTGCATAGATTTTTATTTATCGTGACATTTTCCTCAACCTTTAGAGTCACTGATTCTGTCAGAGTTCAAAGTCGGGTGCTGCTGTAAAAAAATGGTGGTCAGCCCAGGTACCTGATAACAAGAATTAACACGCATGTCAGCAGCCCTGAAACATATGACTGTCATGAATAAAAGTATGAGCGTCATGTGAACCATGGCTAGTCAGCAATCCAATCATAATTAACTTATCCTGGGTGGCCCGACCTCTATCAGCCTCATGACTGTATTAGACAACCGCAACGTTTGGCCGGCATCTTCTTATGGGTCCCCTTTAGTGTCCCCATCTGATCTCTGAGGATAATTTAGCTTTTGTTGAGCTGCAAATTCAGTACCACTTATACTCTAGTCTATACTTGATAGAACAGACCTGTAAAGAGTGCATTTGGGTGCTCATTTCACTACACAAAACAAATCGATTCACCAAAAATGGCAGATCTACAAGCTCACAACACGTTGGAACATGTGAGCTTGTAGATCGACTATTTTTGGCGAATGTTCCTCCCAGAATAGCGATGCTGGTGGTTCAAGTGGTTAACAACAAAAGTGTAATTTCAATTTTCAGTTGAATTCAATTTTAATGAATCATGTCATTTTCATATCGTCCCATTCCTAAACTTGGTATTGACTTAAAAATAATGTATTAAAGCACTTTCTTATGTCTCTCTCTGTCGGGATTGCAGTCATTTTATAAAAAGCATTTCGATACAGAGGAAGACCGAGTTAATGAGCTCTTCCTCAAGGCAGAGAGCAAAGGTGTGGTGGTGAAAAAATGGTGAGTTATCTTATTAATCTGTAAACAACAGATCTGTTGATTCACAGTAGCAAGACTTAACACCTGTAAATGTCTTCTTGAATGTCATCCTTTAGCTCTGTGACGATTCAGGAGATCCAGGCCCATCTTGATCAGGGCCATGTTGCCATAGTGTTGGTCAACGCTGTGGTTTTGACATGTGACCTCTGCTCTTCACCTGTCAAATACTGCTGCTTCCTTCCTGTGGGCCAGAAGTGTTTCTGCAGGAAGCCAGAATACCAGGGTCACTTTGTGGTCATATGTGGCTTCAACAGGAGTACTGGTTGCATCTTCTATAACAACCCTGCATATTCTGACCGTGAGTATCACATTATAATAGGCTCAGCCTCAGAAACACAAGAACACAGTAGAAGCTGCTGGCCTACCGTATCAGATGTCGTGGTGGCGTGGTCTAAAACGAATTTTCATTTCGTTTCAGGAAATATTTTTTTAATGGTAGCGATTCAGGGCTGGAGCCAGGCTAACACACAGCAGCAACAACAGAAATCTAAAAATAGAACCTTTCATGAAATCAATTATTTAACCAATTATTTATTTATGACCATACATTTTGAGCATTTTTAGCAATTATGTTTCTACATTTTGTTGTTATAACATTTATTTTTCAGGGTTTTCTTGCCTTTATTGATAGTTTCACAGTGTAGAGAGACAGGAAACGGGGAGTCAAACCCGGGTTCAGAGACTATGTGGTACATTTTCTAGCCAGGGCCGCTGGCCTAGAGTGGTCCGGGCACCTAGGCTGTGGCTGCATCCGAATTGCTAGGGTTGTTCCCTACTCCCTACCCCCCATACGGGGATCCAGACTCTAGTGGACTCTATAGTGATGATTTCGGACAATACTCCCTGTATGGGGAGCACCGACTCTGACGTCAATGTCGGTAAAGGGCGCTGTAGGTCCGCGGGTTCATGTACTTTTTATTTGCATGAAATCCTCATTAGGTTTTTTCAGATCGCCTCATAAAGAACTGTTTGAAAAATAAACAAATCATCCCGGCCGTTTCACTCATTTGGATATGAAGAATCAACTGACTACAAGAAACCAGTCAAAACGCTGCTGCTGAATTTTCGCTAGGAACAGACTGTATCAAATAAGTGACTGCAGGCTGTCACCTCCCTGCAAGGACAGTTTGTAAAGTTATTTTTAAATTCATGAATTAATAAAGAAAAATAGGTTAATGAAAATATGTTTGCAGGCATTTAGGCCTATATGTCTATGATAAAAAGGTTATTTTAAAATAACATAGGCCTATGATTATTATCAATAAATTAATATTAGGCTATATCCATTATCCAGCAATATGAAAACAGTGCACCACCTTGACAATATGAAAATATCAGCAGCATGATTGATTAACCACATGAACCCCCGCTAATCCTGGGGCGGGGGGATACGGCAAAAATAGCCGATCTATGTGCAACGTGTTGTGAGCTTGTATCGGGTACTTTTGGTAAAGAATTACCAAAAGTAGCCGATCTACAAGCTCTGCTCAGAATACGGACGTTTGGTGTTAACAGAAACAGCAGTCCAATAAATGACTGCCTACATAATGAAGTTTTAATGTATTTATCGCAATTCAATTAAATAATGTTAAATAGCATACTTTTTCATGGCAGGAATTAATGAATATTAATAAAACATATGTTCGGACACAATATGTGTCTCACATGCATGTATTTAGCCTACGTTTGTGATAAAGAATCTCACAAATATATTCTACAGCAAGCAACTGATTCCTCTCCTAACGTCATGCGCTGGGCCTGGGTGATACAATGGATCAGATTAGTAATACTATTGCAAATGAGTAGATTTATTATAAATAAAATAAAACCATTTCAAATAAATGCACAGATCATTTGTCTCGAGATCTGTAGCTTCGAGATCCGCCAGGGAAGGGAAAACGAAAGTTTAAAAAGTACATTTGTGTTGAGTTCTTTCGCTGGTTCAACTTTTGCCTCTTCTGAGTTGGAGCGCAATGAGCGCATGTATGCATTAGCAGCGCACGTGCGCAAATGCGTGCATGTGCGCTCAAGAGCGAGCTTGCGCAATGCATTATGGGGCAGATTTGCTTCGCTGTGTTTTTGTAGTGACCATCGGATGCTCCCTACAATTCCCGGTGCATTGTGGGATACTTCAGTACACTACGTTAGGGTGCAAAAATGCTCACTACACATTCGGACACTATAACAAAATGGCGGAACCCCAAAGTAGTGACTTTATGGGGCATAGGGAATGAATTCGGACGCAGCCTGTGTGTCGCTGGTTTGTATCCCGATCCCGACGACCTTTGCTGTGTGTCACTCCACATCTCTCTCCACATTTCCTGTCAGTGTGTACTTAACTATAAATAAAGGCATAAAAGCCCCCCAAAAAAATCAAACAGTGGCTGCATTTTTTTTTTTAAATCAATGTATTAATTTTTAATCTAGACAAACGAGACACAGGCAGTTACTGGAAACTTTGACTAGTGTATTGGAAGTGCGCACAGACAGACATACCTTTTGTTTGTTATTAAAATATACCTGTGACACTTTCATTAGATGCAGACAACTGGAAAAGTCACATTTAATTAGCAAATAATGCAACATAACTGTCACATGCTATCCACCTTGGCAACGAACCTCAACGTGTGTGTTTATTATTTCAGGAGTATGTTGTACCAGCATCAGTAACTTTGAAGAGGCTCGGCGGAGCTACGGAACAGACGAGGACATCCTGTTTATATTTAAGGAGCCCTGAAAGACAATGTTGTTGATGCATATATGGATGCATATATGGATACTTATCAAAGTTGTAGTGACATTGCAGTGCTGCAGACCCTCCGCCCCAGTCTGGGATCATTGGTCCCAGCTTTAGCCAAGCATTGTAGATCATTTCCCCAGGCTGTCCTCTTTGGTGCTAAGATGTCTGGCTGCTCACAGAAGTAACACCGCTACAGTTACACCATTCACAATTAATTGTGAATTAATTTGCTCCCCTTCACACAGAGCCATTTCCACTCAACCTGTGAAGGCTGGAAACTTTATTTTTCCTTTGACAGAGGTGAGCAGATACTTTGGATGAATTCTACGCTGTCTTTTGCTCAAATTTAGCGTAGTTATTTGTAGAGTTGATTTAACTTTAAAAATTGTGAGCAGACATTTCAGACTTCAGACATTTGCTGTGGATGCAATGTAGTGGAAGAAATGTACCACACAAATAAGGGCTGATGGCAACTGCGTATTATTACACAGTAAAATCCAGAGTCTTGACACATTCCCTCGCTTCACCATCGATGACGGAGATCCCTGTCATGTGTTCTTTCAGTGCTTTATGATAGATCGTGCTCTTCACTTACGTATGACTGGTTCTAGGTTCGTAGGTAAGCAACAGATACAACTAGAAATTAACCGCAAGTGAACATTTCGCCTGCCATCCGCCTCCATGTTATCAGATTTAGAAGAATGCATTTATCTCTGATTATTTTCCCAGATTTATTTTTTGGTCAAAACTAGCTTTGACGACCCATAACTAAAGAACCAATGATCGCGGTTAAAAAAAATCTATTCTGGGTGAAATAAGACGACTGTCTGTCACCTCTGTTTCACATCTCGGGTCGGCCTTCAAAATAAGGATCTTGACTGAAAAACACTAGTGGTTTTGGAAGAAAGAATTAATACCTGGCAGTGAACGTAACAAAACATTCTGCATTTTGCTATGTGCTTTACCTAGAGTTTTGTTTTACACTCATGTCTTAGAAGCTTATCTATAGTTGCAAACGTGCACCCTCAATTGCCTTTTATTTTCTGTAAAAGTACTTTGACACTTTGTAGATGTCCTACATATTATATCAACAGGGAATAGAGGGAGAAACTATTTTTGAAAAGACTCAGGAAATGAATTGTCCTTGAAGTATAATGTTATGTATGAATGTATATGCCTAATTTGATGTATGTACTGTATGTATGAATTGACAAACGCTTGTCAAATGCTAATGCAATACACCATGGCCTGTCAATGGAACCACCTCTGCCTGGAGGGTGGTACCATCAACTATCTTTCGACAGATTGAGGACAAGTGGACAACATGCAAATGTTAGTTCGTCATCCTTTAATTCACACGATTGGTGGATCAGCTAAAGGCTAAACATTGGATGGAGAAAGCTCATGTGAGTGACGCACTGTTGTGCATAGAGTGATGCCTTGTAGGCACAAACGTAAGGGCACCAAGCGACTGTCAGCCTGATGGGGAGTTTTTGGCTGATAAGTTTGTGTACTCTACCTGCCACCTTGGCAGTTAACCAAACTTTAAGAGGTTGTATGAATTTGAGTCTGACATAGTGAAACATAGTGGTTAAGCCACTGGACAGATGTCTCGTGTGGGGGTGGAAAAGCGTGGCTTGAATACTTAACTCACTCAGTTTATTTTTTACGTTGGTATCATGGATGAAGTTGCACTATGGTTTTCATACCAGATATAATTTAGTGTTTAAATTATCGATTTGATCATGAAATGGCTTTTAAGATGAAATAAAGCATTTCTGCTTTTTGATGGTGACCGTGATGATGTGCAGCAAAGGGTTGTTGGATTCGAGCCTGGGCCTGCTGCAGGAAGTGGAAATGGGGATGGAATAACTTCTGGCTCTAGAACTAGAACTACGCCTGATGTATTCCTGGTTGTGCATTTTTGGTATGAACAAATGGAACATTTGAAGCAGCAAACTTTATTTTTTATGAAATGTACAATAGCATTTATTATGTTCTGTAATTAAAGCATTCTGAATGCATGCTCCATGTGTTTTTCCATCTGTGTTTACTGAGAAGTAAATAGAGCAGGGGTCTTTAATATGGGGTCCTCAGTTACTACAAATCTTTGTGTGACTTTCTTTTTTTACACCCCTGGTGTAGAGAACAACTGTCTACTCCTTAACTATTTTAGGTCTGAAGTCATGTTTGACAGCCTCTGTGAGCTCCTCGGCATACTCTGTATATCTCCCAGTCATCTGCAAATGCAATAGAGGATGTAGATTGTTAATGCAGTCCATCCTGAAAGTTTATGAAACAATACAGATGCATAGTTTATTAATTACATCAACTTTACATGATCATCCCTTCATTCCCCTATCATTAACATCCCCTCATAGTCGCAACACCATTCTGGTGTGTGTGTGTGTGTGTGTGTGTGTGTGTGTGTGTGTGTGAACCTCACCCAAAGATTACACACACATTGCATCTCCTATTTACAGATAAAATGTGTGCGCGTGCATACATGTGGAACTATGTTAAATGCACCTTAAAACTCCACTTGTCACTAATTTGTCTGTTCAGGTTGAGGTCCAGTTCTGCTACCAGGAGACCATCCCGTGTTCTGGAGAGCCCAGGTGTGCGGCTGCCATCTGGAGCAGCCACATAGCTTGACCCATAGAATTGTCCAAAATCTTGATGAGCTGGATGAAACAATAACATACTTTATTAATATATATATATATATAATATCATTATTGTAAATGCAGAAATTTTGATTCCATTAATCAATATAAATTATATTGCACTCCAAAGGTTACCCATGATTCCATGAATTTTGACCCCTTTCAAAAGACTATGCTCATTCTTGCATCATTCCTTAGCCAAGACTCCATGTTTATCATGCAATCGGACATTTTCTCTTCGCAGAGTAAGGCTGGGACCGAGGCTAGTAATGGACTGGTCAAGAGGGGTCCCTGTTGCAGTGTGGTGGGACATTTAAAGCATATCATCCCCCACAACAGTAACTTATAAACTTGGACAATAATTGTCTTACCTTTTTTTCCATCTCCAGAGGTGAACTCATTTTTGAAGTGTTCCTGCATAAAACAAAACAAGTGAAGCTAAAACTGAGTAATTGTACCACTGTTTTATGAAGCTTATATCTACATACAACTACACAACTGAGTTTCTGAGAATAGAACATATAAATGACAATGGCCTGTTATAGCTAAATCCCTTCAACGATTTAATTTACCTGAAACTTGTTCAATGCATTATCTCTGATATAGTGTACTTACCGTACCAACACGGTTGATTGCACAAGTGAAGCAATGGTTTGCAATGGCTGCATTCCTGGCCTCAATAGGCCACATTGGCTCACTATATTAATGACAGAGATATAGACACAAATATACTTTTTTTAACTGCACTTGTCAGAAATTAACACCACCACAAAACCATGACAAACAAAACAAGGCATAAAATAAAAAGAGGGTGCAGAAGACACAGCGTAATATTAAAAACAATGGCCTGTCATAGGAAAATGAAGGGGTGCATAATGACACACCTGAGTGCTCCAACAGTAGCTGATGGGTTGAAGATGATCTCTGCTCCATTCATACTGTACATGAACCAGTTGAGAGGGTGATGACGTCCATAACAGATGTTCACAGCTATCTTTCCAAACTGGGTCTGGAACACTGTATGGCCAGTGTCTCCTTCCATGTAATATGTAGACTAAACAAAAGTGAAAAGGGTAAATACTTTGATGTTGTTTAGTTTATGTGGGTTATGTACAGAAATGACAAATGTATGATTTATACAGTATAAGAGTCGACCCTCGCAATAAATTGCTACAGCTCTTTTAGAGATTACTACAAGTGGAAGATACAAGATCTATTGCAAACGAGATCTTGTATCTCAATTTGCCTTGGATCAAAACTATCAGATTCATTTTATCGAGTGTGACAGCAATTGTCAGATCCTTCATGAGGTTTATTCCTCTAGTTTTCCCATCAAGGGGGTTTTCTTGAGAGTTGTTTCTTTTTTGAACGTTAAAGTTCAGGGGGTATCTTTCGGTTACTTTGTTGTCATGGCAAATACTGTATGTACATGGCCAATGACAGCACTAGTCCCAACACGGTCGATTGCAGTGAAGAAGTGAAGCAATGGCTGCATCACAAGCCCATATAGGGAGATATACCTGTGTGTGTGTGTACTCACATTTTGTGCTGATCAGCAATCAGCACTGATCACAAATCAACATTGTTAGGCAGTTATATCACAGTACTAATAATATGCACATGCGTCCCGACCTGAACACACATACACAGTGCATACAAATAAACAGCATACCTGTGAAATCAGTTACTACAGGATACCACACACACTAACCTCATTGAAATCTCCAATCCGTGGAATATGGTATTTCCTGCTTTTGCCAAGCACACTCCCTGTGTTGGAGATCACTACAGCAGTGTTCCACAGAGTGTGGTGCAACTCGTCACGCTCCAAAATGGGGGACACGATCACCATGTTGTATTTCTTGGCAAGCTAATGATATGAATGGATGTTTCACATGAGTTACTTACTTTCTTCACTGCTATTACTATATAATAACTATAGTAAAGATGTGTATGGTTATAGTCTATGGTAAAATAGTATGGGAAATTACTCTATGGTGAAGGTCTATGTCTATGGTAATGGACTAATAGGAAGCTGAATGAGTTGGGACTTGGAAGGACTATAATGGTATGGTAAAGGTCACTTCTATACTCCCACCTTTTGGCAAAAGCGTGTGGTGTTTCCTTCCTCAGCAGACTCCGCAAACTCTGTCCATGGTTCTTTCTCACGGGTGCAGAAAGCAAAGGGCATGGCTGTGGATGCCAACATCACTGTCAATAACTCAGCTTGGATAGTGCATTTATTGTTTAACTTCACAAGCAGGGCAGTAGGTTGGTATGATGACCTTGTATGCCACTACTCACTCCAGGTCTCCTGAAAGCAGACGATGTTGACACCACACATGGCTGCTACCTCTACCAGCTCACCAATCCTGCTATGCATAGCATTGATCTGTATGTGAGAATGAGACACAACAGACACACAGAGTTATTGCACTCCTGTGTAACATCGATATCGATGTGTTTTTCGTCTTCCACTTCCTCTCCACTGTATGGCTTGGTGTCCTGGCAACAGGAGTGTCAATATGTACCGTGGAGGTCTGTGAATTGTTTGTACATGAAGGCTATGTCTCGGGCTCTGCTGCTCTGCACCAAGATCAACAAGAAGTTAAGAACATTACCTTCCCAATTATGAGTAGTTTGTGTATACAGTT
Organism: Protomyctophum parallelum; assembly: GCF_964188405.1. Taxonomy (NCBI): domain Eukaryota; kingdom Metazoa; phylum Chordata; class Actinopteri; order Myctophiformes; family Myctophidae; genus Protomyctophum; species Protomyctophum parallelum. The sequence goes on from NC_139710.1 coordinate 45,673,294, forward strand.
TCTCGTTTTTCAGAGTTATGCAATAAAGTGTATAATAAAATATATGAATGTAAGGCACCACTTCCTCTCTGACCTGATGTAGCACAGGAGCATCAGTGGGCAGAACTATGTGGTTCTGAATTAGCCCGATTCGGATCTTCCTGGTCGGTCTGAGCTGTTCCTGGGCAGCCTCAAACACGTAACCCTGCAGCTCAAACTCCCGCTCTGAGGCTGCCTCCACTGCACATTGTGGGACATCCAACTTCCTATAGGAGAGCAAAGACAGTTCAAAAGCTGCTTTAGTGCTGACTGTGTGCAATGAGTTCATTCATATCCCATTTATTCATATCATTGGTAGGCAAGCTCATCATCGGATGTGAGACAAAGATCAAGAAGAGAAAATAAAATAAGGTCTGCAGACTGGACTGAGCTCCAAAGCTTAAATATTTATTCTTTACACCAAAGTGGACATGAAGTTTCGAGTCTCATGGCTCTTCATCAGACCAATGAGAGATCACAGACAAAGTGATCTCTCATTACATATTGTATGACTATAGGGGACAGGACTAACTATCTCTGTTGGAAGCAGACTATGTGACCAAATGTATCTATAGGCATGCCCATGTTGAAGCTGAAGTTGTCATTATCGCTGCATAAGCAGTGATAATCAGAACTTTAGCTTAATTTATTCCAACTACATTTAGACTATATGATACACTTCACTGTTGCTGTCTGAGAATCAAGACTGTGTACTTATGTGGGGCCACTTCAAATGGTGAAATCAAAGTAAGATTCTCATTTCAAAGATATTTAGTGTTCTTCCAATTTGCTTTATTTGTTTTTACTTGTGAGCTAACAGCTCTGTGCAGAGTGCTCTCAGTGCAGAAGTGGACTTTGTCTCACTCATCAAACATTTTCAAGGGGATAAATAGGCCGAGTTCACTATACGATTAAACCATTTTGACTTAAAGTACTTGATTTAAACAATGTATGTAACTTGACCAAGCTTTCCCATGATAACACGGCAAGTAAGTGAGGAATGCAAGCTAATGCTGAACATAACTTACATAGGTTCCTTTCCAAATAAGATCCGTTTGACCTCTCTCAGCTCGTCCTTGGGTATATGTGTCTCCAAAGTCTTCTCCAAGCATTCAAACTCTGATGCTGACATTATGAATCACTTCTTGTCAGCGATATCCAGTCTCTCTGTGGCTCTATGCTGGTGCAGATTTGAATACTACCTGGACCTGGTCAATAACTAATGGTTAAAGAAAC
>NC_139710.1:45677047-45794547 GCF_964188405.1 Protomyctophum parallelum
CCTACCTAGGTTCCATCCTGGAGGCCAATCTTTCCGGTGATAAAATGGCCACCAACGTAATCAAAAAAGTCAATCAAAGAACAAGATTCTTTTACAGGATCTCCTCACTGGTCAGCAAAAACACCTTGAAGACCTTAACAGGAGCCCTCGTACAAGGTTTCTTTGACTATGCATCCACCTCTTGGTACCACAGCACCTCAAAGGCCCTTAAAACAAGGCTCCAGACCTCCCAAAACAAACTGGTCAGGCTCCTACTTGGCCTCACCCCCCGAACCCACCTCACCCCTGCCCACTTTGACAGGCTGGGATGGCTTAGGGTCGACGACAGAGTACAGCATCTTGCAATGGGTCTGGTCCACAAGATTCGATACACCACCAAGATACCCATGTACCTGTCTAAATACTTCCTTAATGTAAACGAAGTCCACACCGACAACACCAGAGGGAGTGCAACAACCCATGTACAACCCAGATTCGGCACAAACAAGGGACTAAATTATTTTCGCTCCTATGCCACCAAAATGTGGAACGCCCTACCAACAGTCATTAAGACATGTGAATCCCTTGACTCCTTCAAAACCGCTCTCAAAGGGCACCTACGGATGGCTGCAATTCGAAACTGGCCTCTGTAAAATCTGAATCCCCCCCCACCCCATTTCCCCTCACTGTATATTCCCTTTTTGCTTCCTATATGATGAATTCCTGTTCTGTTCTTTAGCTACATAGAAGTGTCTATTTGTATGTCTCTAAATGTTTTGATGAATTGAACAATGTGGACCCTGTTGTAAACAAGTGTAATGCTTAATTGGGTCGTCCACTCACAGTTAACAGTCTTTGTATTGAGTTTGTGCTTAAAATGTACTGTAAATTCTACAAACTGTTAATAAATATTTCAATCAATCAATCAAAACTCCGTAAAGCTTTTCTGAAATTTGGATGTCACTTTACGTAGGGTCTCTGTACATTTCTTTCATGCGCTATGGTAGGCAGATGTAAAGACCCTCCGTTCGGGCCGTGCTGCGGCCTGGTGGTGGTGGTGGTGAGATGTTTCAAAAGATGCATAAAACTGCTATAGGAGACAACGGAAACGTGAGAGAATTTTCATTTTCCCCCGTTTTGGCTGCTCTGAAATTCTCTCTTCCTTCCTTCCTTGACTTCCTTATTGACTTCCCATTGTAACGCCTCCCGCACAGAGAGTGGCTAGCTGCGCGTCCCTACGTTCCTGCCTCTGATCTGCTCGGTCTCAAGCCCATCACACACCGGGTGCGCAGCGACGCGGCACAGGCGTTGCCGCGGAAAATAGAACAGTGGCGTATCGGAGCGTCAGGCAAGGCGTGAACGCGCGTCGGACGCCGCCGGTGTGCGATAGGTTCATTGAAAATAATGGAGGTGGCTGTTTTGACGCGCAGACGGTGTGTGTAGCCCTTCAGCTAGCCACTCTCGGTGCGGGAGGCAGTACAATGGGAAGTCAATAAGAAAGTCAAGGAAGTGAGGAAGAGAGAAGCCAAAACGGTCAAACAAACGCCAAATGAAGATTCTCTCATGTTTCCGTTGTCTCCTATAGCAGTTTTATGCATCTTTTGAAACATACCACGACCACCACCAGGCCGCAGCACGGCCCGAACGGAGGGTATTTACATCTGCCTACCATAGTGCGTGGAGGAAATGCACAGGGACCCTACGTAAAGTAACATCCAAATTTCAGAAAAGCTTTACGGAGGGTTCCGAGAGGGGCCTGATCGAGTCCAATGCATTTCTGCCTATACTTCCGGTCCAGGACTTGTCCCAGTTGGTTGTCCCCATTCTTAATTCTATGTAGGAGAGACCCATTGGACTGGCCCCATGAAGTGAACGCAGTTTGCGTAACTCTGTTTATATCTAAGGCTCTGGTTCAAATGATGCAATGAAACACTGTTCTCCAATAATGTTATATATGGTAGTGGGAAAGTACAATTGGATTATTGGGTGTTGTCTTTTGAAATAACAGACGGTGGTGGCGCTCACTGTCAGAATGTCAATAGAAAGTTAGAAACCTTCAGTTCAGCCTTCAGTTGGATCTTGATCATAGACTGTGGTCTTGATTCGGGGGATAGGCCTACCTGCAAAAAGCACAAGGATACTTCACAGTCTCCACTTTTCTTTTTTATAGATGGGGAGATCAATGGTAAACAGTCTCAACGGTAAGTTCATTCATCATGCACAATTTTCATTTAAAACGTATAGTAGCATATCAAAATTATCTCACCTAATTTAATTGTTAGTAAATTTGGAAGCATAACGCCAAAATACAGTTCTGTCCATCTCAAAACAGTGTAACGGTATCTGACCATGACCACGATGGCAACGAGCTCCAAGTGACCCCAGAGTTCCGTGTACATGTTGCCAAGAAGTTGGGACATTTTCTTGACGGGTGAAAATTTTTAAGTATTAATTTCAACGAAAATGTCTTACTATTTAAGGTGAACAATGTTTATAACCTGCAATTTGATCATTAGTTGCATTTCAGAGATCCCAGCTGGAACGTTGTGTGCAGAATTACCAAAATGTGATGATGATGAAGGTACAGTAGGGTACTAGGGGTCTGTGTTTGGGTTATGCCTTTTACAGTAGTATAGTACAAATACACTGTTTGTGTGACCACTACAAGTTCTGGATTCGTCTCAATTATTTTCCTGACAGGATTTCGTCTGTTTACGACATCAGTCCCTGGGCAGGTTGTCACCGAACCGCCACCTCCTGTGAGACGTCGACCAGTTCCCAGCTCAAGGTTATCTGCCTTCTTAGTTGATGACATGGCCTTTTAAACATTTGATGCCTTTGCGGTTATATATTTTTGTATGTAATTACTAATTATTCCAATTAATCTAACTCTTGTATTTCGCCGATGCTTATAGCGACAGTGACAGTGAAATGGAGAGGAGGCTGAAGGAAGCAGCAGTGTCAATTAAAGACCTCATACCCATGTCATCATCCCAAAACAACATGCCAACATCTTCAGTGACAGAGGTTCAGCATCCAGAGAAAGTCAGAAACAAGAAAGAAAATGGAAGGGCAGAAGAAGAAGGAGATGAAACTCGTGTCCGTAAGAAAAAGAAGAAAAAAAAGGTGCATCGAGAAGAGAGTGAGGAGGTGGTAGAGACTAAAACAAATGAAAGTCAAGCAAACAAAAAGGAAGAGGAGGCACATTTTCAAAAGAAAAAGAAGAAAAGGGAAGCAAATCACGGAGAGAATGAACAAGTATTGAGGCAACTAGACACTGTGAGTACTTCTCAGAATTGTCAAAGTAACCCAGTTGAGGACAACGAACCACCCAAAGTAAAACGGAAAGATAGAAAGAAACGAAAAGCCGCCCATGGAAACACAGAGGTTGAGGCGTTGCGCTAACATCATGTTCTGGACTGGTCTGTTTGTAAAGTTATTGGATTGTTCAGCATTGCCATCTTGCTTGTCATACATGTTCAGGTTGGAATGATAAAAGATGGGAAACATATGGTTGTATTAACAAAATGTTAATTAAGTTGACTCCACTCTATTTGGCCTTTGTTTGTTAAAGGCCCAATCCACAAATCAGAAAAAAAACGTTCTTGGGTTGATGATGTGGAGCTGTGTATCTCAGTAGAGAGCAGTAAATTGCCTTAATGCCATGTTGTTGTAAAACTTGAAATGATCACAGGATTTATACATTTGGTAAGAATATTGTTGAAATTGTTATAAGACATTCTCCACTATATTTCTTTATAGAAGTAGTTTGACCCTGAGTCTGTCCATAGATTGCATAGAAACAATTTACACAAAGTTTGTGCTGCATGTACAATTTATGAATATGCTTTACAAATGTGCTATTTTCATAATAAAAATACAGTTTTGTATTGATTTAGAGATAATTGCATCAGTCCTCATTCAATCATCCCTATCAATGTTCATATAGGGTTAACTGTTCAGCTCCAAAGAGTGTCCAGGATCACTCAAAATGACATGGTAGAATCCAGAAGTCTTAATCTGTAGATGGTCATGTCTTTGTTAGACATGTCTTGGAGAGGTACAGTAGCTGTCCATGTTGAGAGGATTTGTACGCTTTACAAGAACACGAGCACGACTACTGTGCGGTAGAGACCATCTGTGTAGGAATGTAGGAGTTTATGTCTGTTGGTGAAGGCGAGAGGAGGTGTGATTGATGACTGTCAGTGGACTGAGGAGCTGGATACAGCTCCAGGCTCCCAGAAGACACTGCAAATCAGAAAACAGGTCAAGTCATTAACCATATCTGTCACTATTGCTGGTGATCCAGTAGTACCATGCAGATCTGATGTGTTCTGTAGGTGTTCTACCTGGTCCAGGTGTGGTAGGCTGCAGATGAAGAGAGTCTTCCTGGAGGGGTGGGTCTGTCTGTTCCTCTGTATCTGATGTTAGAATCTATTACAGACGAAGGTAAATCGTGACAATAAGACAGACATGTATATATTTTCAAAAGGTTGTGATGAAATAATCGCACATACTGTGATACAGTCAACATATTAACCTATTCTTGTGAGTTGTGATAGTAATCTACAGATAATGGCAATGTTATCAAGTACCGGTACAGTATTATGTACCTGAGCAACTATAAAAGGTAGATCTGAACAACTAGTTGATCAGATGCATTCTGGCCATTTTGCTCAATAAAAGGGTATTTGGCCTATGAGTGAATTTTGTAAAATGTTTCTATCTTTATGTAGTTCCTTGACCCCTCTCCTAGCCCCTCCTAAAACACACCAGTACCTGTCTGACTGCAGCCAGGCTGGTCAATGTTCCAATGCTGCTGCCATCAGCGATGACCATGGCTTGAGACAGTAGGCTGGATGAAGCGTATTGTGGTATTTCAGACTTTAAGTTGCTGTACACTGCAATAAGAAACACATGTCACACGTCACACACGTCATCTCAACAAATTCATGCCATTGATGTGTGAATTACTTGTCACCATTATAGCCTGATGCATACTTTGTCGTACAATAGTATTTTGTACTATACATGTATTTCTTTGAGTGTAAAGTGTCTTGAAATGATAATGTTGTGAAATGCACCAGATTTAAATTAATATTTCTCTTTTTACTAGTCCTACAGCCTTACTGTGACATGGAAGTTGTGCCATAGTTGCCATGAATGGACTGTGGCCCATGTGACCTGAGAGCTGTTGTGTTATTGATGGCTGGGATGCGGTGTGAAGCTGCTGCTGGAATGAGATTGGCTGGAGAGTGGTAAAACTGCCCCCCACATTGTTTATGACTGTCTGAGATTGAGTAGAGGTCAGACCTGTGGATTAAAAACAAAAAATAAATATATAGGCTATGTAATGTATATATATAGGCAAATACATTGTTATTTTCATCATAATTCATAGCATCAATATTATTATTGTTTTGCATTTAGATGACACTTCTGACCTGAGCAGGTATACGCATCGGTATCGTTACCTATAAGAAGGGAGGATTCTCCCAGACTCATGATACTGGGTAGGGAGGCCATGATGAGGCCATGGGGAGGAGCAGGCGATGCAGACAGACTGTGCAGTGATGTCAGAGTGCTGACTGGAGGCAGGGGACCTCCACTGGATACCTGGGAATGACAAAGAAAATAATGAATAATGATTGGTCTATATGTTGCTAATCTATGAAAAGTGTTTCACAGCCCTATAACCATTAATTTCCTGAAGTAGGCACAACTATGTTTAATAGTTTCCTTTGGTTTTCCATTACAATCATGTTTGTAGGAGAGCAACAGTGTGTCCCGAATACCGATGACTTTAAGCAGATTTACAAGCTGACAACCCGTTGAGTTGTTGGTATCGGAGCCAAAAATCTGGCATTGGTCGTGATTTAATTATTGTGAGAGACCATGATGTGTCCTCACTGATTTAGGCTGTATCTCCAGAAGTGTGTGACTGGGCTCCAGGTGGACAGGACTGGCCAGAAGGCGTCCTCCTAAACCTCTGTCCTCACTGCCACCTCTGACTGAGCCAGACAGATTGTCACATGACATTTGATGACTGTACTTCATACCTGAGAAAAAACAAGAATAATTATTAATTTAACTCTAAAGAGTGTATAGATTTAAGCAAATCAACCCACTTGGTTATATTTATTATTTATGGATCCATTTGGTTACATTTGTGCACTCTCCAAATCACAAATTGATAAATGAATACTGAGGATTTTACTGCGTACATAAAAATAAACCACATTTTGAAGGTTCATAGTTACTTACTTTGCACAGGACTTGGTGGGAGGGTGTGGTGAGAGATAATTGCTGATTGGATGGGTGTATAAGGTGTGTCACAAGCGATTTTGTGTCTGAAGGCCTCCTCCTTACGACGGTTGGCGAACCAGTTATACACTCGGACCTCTGTGACTAGGTTAGAACCCAGACCAGCGAGCTGGGATGGAGACACACCTCTCTGGATGCACTCTGCTCTATTGGACGAAAACACGTTCAAAACATTATAGTGAATTGAAAGTTATAAGAAGATGCTTAAAGGACAACTTTAGTTTTTTTCAACCAAGGTTCATGTTGTAGGTTGTTATTAGAGAAAGTAAAAGATGAGTGTTCTTTTTTTTTCATTTGCTGCTTTCTTTCGTTTTAGGGATTTTAGCTGTTTTTGACAGGGGGGCAGGGGCATTCAAGCATGGGGCTAAATATGTATTTTTTTACAAAATATTATGGCGATTTATTTTTTTATTATTTACTATAGTCCTAATAAACCCCAATAAATTACATCTGGCCACAGAAGATCACAGGATCTACTGAATGTGAAGGTAGCCTACTGAGGGGAAGCCACACTGTGTGTCATAGACTCAATATGCAGTTTGACACATTCAATAGATCCTGTGATCTTTTGTGGCCAGATGTAATTTATTGGGGTTTATTAGGACTATAGTAAATAATAATTAAAAAAATCGCCATAATATTTTGTAAAAAAATACATATTTAGCCCCATGCTCGAATGCCCCCGCCCCCCTGTCAAAAACAGCTAAAATCCCTAAAACGAAAGAAAGCAGCAAATGAAAAAAAAATAACACTCATCTTTTAGTTTCTCTAATAACAACCTAAAACATGAACCTTGGTTGAAAAAAACTAAAGTTGTCCTTTAATACCAAAGTAATGGGGAAACAAGTTTTTGTAGGAGATGGAAAAGGTTAGCATGTGTCTTCTGCAGACTGGTCTGGCTGTCCCCAAGCTCTGGACGGGGATTTTGCAGATTTCACTGTCGCTAGTACATGAATGACAATATTGCTCTTTGGTCCATTTCATATTGTATACTGTATCTCACCTGTTGCACTCGTCCACCAATCCCTCTCTCTCTTCTTTGCTGGGGTTCTTCTGCCGTTCGTAGGCATGGAAGAGGATCTGCTGGGATGCGGGTCCCCATTTGAACCTGTTTCGCCGTCCTTTCTTGGTCTCATCAACTTGGTCCTCCGCAGATGTAAGGCCGTGTCTGGCATTGGTGAATTCTGGATGGGACAGTCAGTGAGTAAACCTTTTCAAAGATTTTTACAAGGTTGAAGAACTGACCTTTATAAGGCTGATTCTCTATAATGGGGGTTTTATTGAGTGACTTCTCTTTATTATCATAAACATGTACTGTACAGTACACAGTATGTTAAAGCTGAAATCTGTAATTTTAATCTGCTACCAGGGATTAAAAGTTTTCAAATGTATATCTGATTCAATAGACCACGCCTGTTTGCTCGGTGAGGGGAAAAAAGCCAATCCAACCGCTTACAATGTGACATGATATGATGTGTAGATCGTCTTTCAATATAAAAGTAACGGGTTGAATTAATTTAGACACATTTTGATCCAAAATAAGGATGTTAGGTTTATGTTCTGATACCAAACATAATATCAAACATATCAGATTGTCTACATTTCCCAAAAGGAAATTCATATAGCATTTGTATTTAAGTTTGACAGGGATGAAACATATCCCTACTGGTCATAAAAATGAATGACCAGGGGTAATATCAAAAGCAAAAGCAGAGGCATGGATTCTCTGAACAAATTTGGAAATAATCTGGAAATAATATTGTGCAAGTGTGCTACTTTTAGTTATTCTGAAATGAGAGCATACATGTTTCTACGAGGGTTAGCAGCTCCATGGCTGGCTGGATACTCACGCTGGCTAATCTCACATTTCTTCTTGATGTACCAGCTGTACAGAGAAGCCCTTTTCTGGTTCTTCATGGGCGTGCCCTTGTTCAGGTGCTGGGAGAGGTGTGACTGGTTCAGTCCTGTGGACTCTACCACCTCCCTCTGGGGGAGGTTGTGTTGCTGCATGTAACTCTTGACCAGCTTCGCAACACGCCATGGGTCCTCCCTGTTATAGATACGTACATACGACAGTCAAACAATTGTCTTGGTATTTAATCTATTCTAAATAATGCACAACTGAGGTGTCTACTTTTAACCATATTAACTATTATTGTTCTGTATAATAATATTATTATTATCATTATTTTGGGCATGTCATCATAGGTGATATTTCCCCAAATTTCTACACACACAAAAAAAGGTTTTTCAGATAAACAGTGAAAATAGCTGATCTATAACACATTGTGATGCATTTTAGCTTGTAGAACAACTATTTACGCTATTTGTTGTACAACAAAGTGTATATATATAGGACTTAAGGGGTAAAATACTTTTATTATAGAAAAGAAAAACCTTTTATTTCCGAGTGCAACCCTTCTCTTTATGATTTGTTGAACAGTTTATTAGGATAACATATAAGAGTGGGCAGAACGTGGTGGTAACAGAAACAAGTGTCTAAACTACTTTTTTAAATGATTTCTCAAATGTCGATGAGAGTTGTCTCCTTTCAATTTCAAGGTTTCTTTATCGTTATCTTGTGTACGAGTACATAAGAGTAAAACTTCCTCAGCCATTGCAGCAGCAATAATATAATATTCCTTACCTTTATTAAATCTTGATATAATAGGCTACAATTGTATACGTATAACTCAGAAAATCATTGTTAAAACTGTGCTTATTATCATTGTAATATCACTATATCAATCATAGTGCTTGTGGTACGGACAAAACTAATTGCTGCTGTGGAGGAAGTACACAGTAAAATGTTTGTGTTAGTTTAACTATGAGAGTGTAAGAATTGACCCATAAGGATCCACTGTTACGCTCACGGTTAAATGAACTCTGAGGATTTTTTTGAGTAGAGAGAGGCTTATTGACAGAGAGATAAGGGTGAACACAGCAGGTCAAAGTCCAACACACTCAGATCTCGGCTGAGTAAAATACAACCCTTCTGTCAGCTTTATGAAGTCTAATGTTTAAACTTTAAGTTTAAACATGTTTAAACTTTCAGGCAAGTATAAACTAAATGCGCATCTATACATCCAGAGTGTGTTTAACTTTACCAAACAAAAATCTAGGAATTGTAGGAGTTTTGTTTGTCAAAGAACACCTGTTCTCTACTTTTAATTTCCCTGTTAATGATTCAATCCTCTTTAAATGCAACAAAGCTTTTATTGTAATACAAGGATACATGGTACCTTCCTAATATAAGAAAGTTTTATGTTCGAAAAAGAAACCCACTTTGAGTAAACACTGTCTCAAATGTCCAACCCCTGCTCCATTAATCTTAACCCAAGCATGTAGCTTTTTATTAAGAAATGGCCAGAGAATAATGATGGGGTGGGGTAATTAGTAACTAGGAAAGGAGGTACCCTCCTTTAAATTCACCTCAGAGGCCAGGAGAGATCGCAGAAAGAGAGACAGAGAGCGAGAGAAGGAGGGAGGAGGAGCACGAGAGAGGCCGGGGGGCGACAATTTTGAGGAATAAAACATAAAAAATTATGACATCAGGTAAATTAACAGTTGTTTCCAAATCTCTGGTGTATGTTTGATTCTGTGAGGAGAAAAAAGGTACAGGTAGAAGTGTGGGAATCAAGTCAGAGGGGTGATGACTATCTTGTTCAGCCTTTGTATAAATCGTAAAAGATTATGCTTGCCTGAAGATGTCCTCCTGTTATTACGAGCACAAAATTACCCCGCTTTAAAAGAATACGGACACGATTATTGCACTGCTACAAAAGTGTTTCCAGAAGCGAGTGACCGTATGGAATGTGATCTACGTACTGCAGTAGCTGGTCCACTTCAGCCCTCTGTCTAGCTGCCTCCTCTGGTGGAAGCTGCTCCAATTCCCGGAATATTGGGGGTGGAAAATCCATTTCTCCTTCCTCAGAACTCTCTCCATCGCCCTTCTCTGGCTTCTCTGCTCCACCGGCTACCCGCTCTCCCTCCAGCTCACCCAGGGCTTGGACCAGGACGTCCCGGGACAGTCCGGAGTCTAGTAGGGCCCAGACCAGCTGCTCTTGAAGAGCAGACAGCCGGCTGGGCCTATACCCTTCCCCGGTCCTCTCCTCTCCCTCCATTACACTGATGTCTTCCTTACTGCTTACTGCCGCACACACAAAACACACACATGCACACACACAGACACACACTGCTCTCTTTCATGTGCACTACCATAGATAAACTCCTACCATACACAGCATATGGTCTTTTTTATTGTTATTTGTAATCCTTCTTCAGCTCAAGAGTAAGAGATGGTATGCTTTCATTTTCTCTGTTTGACTTTCCTTGCGATATGTTCGGAGCCGCCTGGTTTTAGCTCTCCACCTGCTGTTTTGCTTTCAAAGGTCAATTTTTTTTCTCTTCACCCCCACCCCCCTTACATGTGTCCTGTGAACTTTGTCCTCGCTTTCTCAGTGCCTAACAGTGAACAAAGTGCATCAAAAACAACAAGTGAAATTAAAACAACATGCAGAGTCATATATCTACCAGTTTATCTCTGAAAACAAACATATGTACCAACCAGGCTGTTTTTGTTTTAAAGGGTGGGGTGGTGGACAGGTCTGTTGCTCTATCTGTTGTGAAATTCATTTTATTGCGTCTATGTACTGTGGTTTCACAGTGACACAAGGTTTGGCATATATCAGGGATGTTGTATTATTTCTGTTTGAATACAGAACATTCCAATCAAATCTCAACAATACATGAGCAGAGTGCCCAAACATCCAGCTTTACCCCCATTGCATGCAAGTACTTTACTTTGCAATATGGAAGTTGAATTAAAGCAAACATAGTTACTGATACTACTGGCAGAGCTGTAAACATGAATACTGATAAAAAACAAAATACTTCTCCAAAGGCACATTCATTGACTGAGTTGATCACATTCATATCCGAATCAAATATAGGCCAAACCGCCAAAGTATAGTAGGCCTTATGAATACAGGAAAGTGATTCACAGAGAAAACAAATGTGTTACCAGTTACCACTAGAGAGTGCTGTTGTATAAACTTGTTGAGCAGCATGTTTTCTAAATAGATTTTAGGATGTGTGTATCTTTTGATTGAACTTATAGAATGCTGCAAGCCTTTTGTGTACACATTGTTGAGTTCTATTGTTTATTGCTGTATATAAGTGGCATTTCACAGTAAAAGTGTTCATTTACCGTAGTCACATTTGTGCACTCTAGGTAAATTCATTGATTTTACAGTGTGGAGTGCTGTGCAGGTGTGTGTAAAGCAATGGTGGGCTACCTTTGAGAATTGTTCTGTGAGTGCTGGTATTCTCATTTAGAGATTTATTGTAAAGCTACTACATATTGTATAGGCTACAATTGTGTTGCAGAATAAACCTTTTCATACATTCCATAGATGGCTTTATAGACTTGTTGGCAGCACTATCATCAGTGTTGTGTAAATTCATGTTTTTTGTTTGTTTACACATTGCCTTTTAACCACTTATACCCTCAATACTTATAGGGTGTGTTCGGATATGCACACCAGGAGCGCAGTGCGTTATATATCCGAACACACCCATAGTAAACTTGACCTTTGGTTCTGTACTTGGTTAGCTCAGTTTTTCCTTACACCTCTTTGCCGAATGTTTTCGGTGAATGTTTGCCCCAGAATACGGATACTAGTGTTTAAGTTGTTAATTTAAAAGGACCTGTATAAAAAGGAACTATAAATGTCTATCTTCGCACACATCTTTAAAATGTATGTTGATTTTACTGTGCATCTGTCCACCTGTTGACATTCTTTCCCTGCGGTACCAAACATCTAACTGGAAACTATACTGCTATTAATGTTCAACTACATTATACTACTTTTAATACAAGACCAATTACTTTCTAGCAAGATGTCATTTAGAGGCTCACTGACCTTTTACACTAGTCTATGTAAACACAGGTATACTGTATAACTATGAACCAGCTTGAACGGAACCCATTATGATTTTTCCTATAGAAAGCATTAGGCTGGGTAATGGCTATAGTGTAGTTACTGTAATCCTACAGTACCTGTTTTTGTGCTGAAAATGCATTATTTTCCCACTGCAATTTCAAGATTATCTCCCAAAGACTTGCTTTGTGTCTATTCTTCTTGTCTCTGACAAAAGAGAGTTGGTGGGGACGATAAGTTGTACGAGTGGAAATGAAAGAGGGCAGCATGAATGGAGGAAAGCCTTTGAGACTTAACACATGTCTCTTTCTCTATCTCCCTCTCTCTCTGTCTATATCTCCCACTCTAGAATCTGCTCTCATTCATTCTCTCTCTCTCTCTCTCTCTCTCTCTCTCTCTCTCTCTCTCTCTCTCTCTCTCTCTCTCTCTCTTGCTCTATGGATCACCTTGTCGCATTCTCAGGTTCAGCCTATCACCACCTTTTTGTGTGGAGCTCTTGTTACCCACCCTACCCTTGGGAAGATGGCATTGTACTGTATTTGGAAGGGAAACAGTGCTCCCTCTATCTCCCTGAGACATACCACTGACCTGTAATTAAGTCCCATTGTACTATTCAGGAGACAATCCTCACCAAGAGGGCCAGGGGGCAGTGTATGGATTTTAAACTGTTCACACACTGTTCTGACTAATGCACAACTGTACAAGCTGGGTCTGTCATTAGAAAAGGACCACACGTGGGATACAAAAGTAGGCTGCTTGCTTTTTTTCCACTGTTTTTTTTTAATTCAGGAAAGAATTCAAAAGCTATGTTGATTGGTAATTAGACAGAACAGAGATTGTTCTCTGCCTGCTGTCTCTCCAGCAGTCTCATTAGTGAAGTCTCTCTCTCTCTCTCTCTCTCTCTCTCTCTCTCTCTCTCCTCGCCTCAGCCTAGTGTGCACCCCACCGCCCACTACCCCTCTCAACCCCGCCATTCAACCCCATTGATCATGCATGCAGAAATTTAACACACCCCTTAATTCCTGTCCAAATAGCCCCTGTCCCACTTTCGGAGCCTCATCTGTTCATCTGCTGAGGGAAGAGAGTGTGGCAGGCAAAACACAGCAGGTGTCTATGTGGCTTTGGTCCTTCTACTGTTCCACTGTTGGCTGGTTGTATTGTTGGCAATCTGGGAATATTATGCTGTTTTTACACCCGTTGTATGCCGCTTGAATAAAAAACTTTTTTTTAGAAAAGCTGTTGTTTATTTGGAATTTAAAAAGTTATCAATATCACACCACCAGCAGTGAACCTGAAGTACAAAGAGTCTCATTCAGATATTCAAATCGGCAAAAGAACAAATGTTTTATGCTTCAGGATTCTGATGCTTGGTGCTTGTTGTGATTGTTGTTAAATTAATGGTGAACAGAAAATAACTTTTATAAAACTGTAAAAGTGACATGTAAAAAGTGTGACATGTAAAAACTGTGGTTAAAAATTTTGGACAAAGGTCTGACCTATTAGGGAGAGCATACAGTACTGTACACCCACTTTAAGTCCAAATTGTCATTGTCTTCTTCAAATTACTGGAGCTACACATTGATCGGCCTTACATCGGTTAACAGGTCACATGTTGGGTTGCAGTGTTGAGAAGGAGATTAGCTAGAGCTGGCTTTGGTACTAATTGAATACTTAAGACCCAGCAATGTCTGAGTGCAGTACACTAACCTCCTGCAATGCCACACATTCACATTGCATAAGTTGACAGAAATGCACCTCACTTTATAGGCTAGCCTACTTATTGATGGCAGTGATAGGACTGTCGACAGTACATTAAGGAAATTCAATTAAAATAAAATCTCTAACGGCATATGTTACAAATAAAGAATGGATAACCTAATGTAATCAGTATTTATTGACTTCTCCCTAACATGCTTTGCTTTATTTTAGTTTTCTTTTTTCATTTATGTGAAATAGGTCACAAATTAAATTTACTTAATTTAATTGTACAGTAGACCTATGCCTAAAACCTACAGGGTTTATACATAGAAAAAAAGAGAGTACACCACTTTGTGAACTTCTTTAGACTTTAGGATGGAGGTGGAAGTAGGATGAGAGGAGGAGGAGGTGGAGTCTCTGCATCTAACCCTTGGCCAACACCCCCCCACCCCCCTCGCCCCATCATTCACTACTCTCCGCTGTTTTCCCCGCACGGCACGGCACGGAAAAAAGCCGAACGGAACACACGACATTCGGGCACGGAATGGAGACGGAAGGGAGCCAGAGTAGCCTGTCCTCCGCGGACTCCCCTCACGACCCCTGGTAAAACTTTCTTGCGTATCTACCCTGGCTATACCAACTAGGTACTTCGGATACAGCTCAGAAACAAACCTGGGAGTCGCGAGAAGTCCCCAGTTGCCGAGGACAGGGACAGTAGTGATTCTGCAGTCAGTTGACACTTTTTTGGGTAGCCTACGTTGCTGCATATGCGGAGTCAGGGACGCACTGCAGTGCACACCTTCGGATAGAGACCGTTCTTTAATCGCCTCATGTGGATTGTCAAAAAAATAGTCAGTTCGAAAACGTGGGAGTTTTTAGCCTGCCCAAAAGTTGTTAAGTTTAAATGTAATCAGCGGATTGAAAATTGTACAAGTGATTCAAACTGCGGCTCTATGAATAGTCTAAATGTTAATGTTCTTTCCCTGTAATCTTTACTTACAGCAAAATGTTCATAGGTGGACTCAGCTGGCAAACAACACAAGGTAAGGCTTTTTATCCTCTCGTTGAAATGAATAAATGCGAACTTTGGTTGGTTTTATAGTCACTCACTCACAGTCACATCACCTTGCAAAGTTTTTGACTACTCCTTATTTATGTTGTAGGCTATATGTGTGCCTCTATTTTAGTTGTTGTGTCTCCTTCGATTACTTTTCAATATTAAACCAGTTTAAAATGAAATGTTCTCATTCAGTGCTTCTGTGCTTCCTCCTGATTTTATATAACAGGATGTAGGCTAATACAACAGTATTAGAAAGCTAAATTAAAATAAAAAAGGGCCCCAGATAAATTAACAATGTAATAAGACAGTTATATAGTTGTAGAGTTGCAAGGTGTTTTTCTTAACAGCTGGTCTTTTTGTCCTTTAACACTGCCATTTTTTAAATGTGTTAAGCTGCCAATTTAAACTAAATCTGACCAATACCCTGACAAAAAACGAAACCCATGCGATAAAGAGTGTCATTATTATTCTGAAGTGATAAATTCTCCATGATTTATTTTAATTTTATGGTAGTTAATATATTTACCCTATCTCCTTGTTTTTTCCAGAGGGCCTGAAAGAGTATTTCTGCAAGTATGGTGAGGTGAAGGAGTGCATGGTGATGCGGGATCCAGTTACTAAGCGCTCGAGGTAAGGGAGTTGTGCGCCCATCAGGCCTGGTGGCTTCTCAGCCATCCGTAACCGAAAGTGTATCTGTCCAACATGTTTCCACACTGCTCATATGATATCATTACTCGTCGTTGTCATCACCACCACCCCGTCCCCAACACCTCCTGTCATTGATTCCTTCCTCTTATATGTTTACAGGGGGTTCGGATTTGTCACTTTTGTTGACCAGGCTGGTGTGGATAAAGTTTTGGCCCAAACCAGGCATGAGCTGGATTCAAAAACAGTGAGTTCTCTGTGTTTACTTCCCACCTCCACCACCCAGTCCTATAGCTCAATGTTGTACGCATCTGGTTGAACAGCAATTTGATGGAATAACCCATTGCATAAGTGTAAACATTGCAACATTTCCACTATGCCCCCCCCCCCCTCCCCCCAAAAACCCCAACAACAACACTTTATTATTGTTATTTTATTTTAAATTTATATATATTTGGTTTTGGGGGGTCTCTCTTTGACCAAACAAACACCATATTGTGATCATAGTTTATTTATCCTGTGTGTTTTGTGTTGTTGGACATTTATCAGTACAGTTGAAAATAGGCGACAGTGTGAGACACAACAGAGAATGCTCTCCTTCACTTCACTTTGCTTCGCTCTGTGGCCGAACAGGCCACAAAGTGTTTCGCTGGAGCCTCAGTGTCAATTTCCATAGAAACAAGGGGACCCGTGCAGGGTTGTGCTCACTAACAATCTTTGATTTGGTTTCATTGAAGTGGATTCCAACATTCCTCCTGGAAAGTTATTTGTCCCAGGTCTATGACCCCAAAAAAACTAGTTTTTCATGGAACAATATGAGGACATTTGCAACTTGAAACCATCAAGATGTAAAAGCAGTGAGTCACAAACCAATTCTCCGTCATGTTGGATTTCACCCAGTATATTTATCCCATGACAAACGAACAAACCTCAAAGTGGCAAACATTTTGCTTCTCTTTTACCTGCATGAAACTACTGTACTTGAGTGTTGAGAATGTATTCGTTGTATGTGCTTTAAAATCTCTGCATTTTAAAGTGCGAGTGTATGTGTCTTTTGTCAGTAATGAATGTGGGCTGGTCTGGGAACAATGTGGCCCGTGGTCACCATAGGGACCACTGTGTTCCCCCCAATTCTCTGTGGGAGTGGTGATGGCTGTGGGTTACTCACTGTATCCTTTTATGTTTTTTAACAGCACACCTTGTCACTTCTAGGCCCATGTGGAAGTACTGGAGAAGACGTAGGAAACGGTAGAAGAAAAGAAAATGAGTTATAAAATTATGACAAAATGAAAAACCAGGAATCTTTTATATATATTTTTTCGTTTTGTTACATTGCTGTAACTTGACTTGGAGGTCAGAAAGAAATGGTGTAGAAGTGATAGAGAAATCTGAAATTCTAAATTTGTCTTCCTCTAACGACCCACTGCCAGTGTCACTTGCAGGCACAACAGCCATGACAAGTAGGGCCATCATGGTTTGGCGGCACTAACTCACCATGGGGTTTGTTTCCATAGTGACCCCCCCCCCCTCTCCCCTCCCACACACACACATACATGCACACACACACTCACACAATTCTTGAAGAATGGCTCTGACACAAAGGCAAAGAGACGCTAACATTGCACATCATTTACAATATTTTAAAAACTAAATATTAGCATTAACAATCACTGTTGCCAAAAGTGGATGTCATGGAAGAGACAACTAAATCACAAGATAGGGTTCTTTAAGAAAGTAGATAAGTGCTCCTCTACCTTCATTTTTATTTTATTTGATCACTTACGCATTTTATCAGCCCGTGGGCCAGTGCTGGGTTGTCAGCCGTGGCAGGGCCCCTTGTGGCTGGCATTAGGGCGTGTCTGTGGTGCGGGCGGGGGCTGTGGTGGCCTTAGAAAGTGTGTGTTTGGCATGGAGAGAGCTCAGTGATCAGCCACAGGGGTTGGGTGGTGAGTAGACTAGAGTAGGCCTTTTACAGAGTGCACTCCCTGCCCCCTCTCTCACAGACAGGTTATCCTGTTAGTGGGGAGAGAAAAGTTCTCCAGTGGCAACAGAAAGAATGTGCCATGCTGCGACTGAGTGAACTTCTCCGGCAAGAGAATTATGAGAGCTTTGCTCTATGGAGAGACTGAAGGGAAAATACAGTAATCTAGATAAATACATTGATATGTATTGTGTCTGTGTCTGCAGATAAAGATAGTTTTTACTTTATTAGTCAAAAATGTAAACA
Source organism: Protomyctophum parallelum (assembly GCF_964188405.1). Classification (NCBI taxonomy): domain Eukaryota; kingdom Metazoa; phylum Chordata; class Actinopteri; order Myctophiformes; family Myctophidae; genus Protomyctophum; species Protomyctophum parallelum. The sequence continues at coordinate 45,694,923 of NC_139710.1, forward strand.
GCTTGTGGTACATTCAAACATTAAGGTAAAAGGTTAATACAAACAAGTCCTGAGTTTGTCTGTCCCTTGGCTTTGCATGGAAAGGCAAGTTTTACAGGGATTTAGGCAAGTGCTTGTTCTTAGTTACCCCACAGGGTGTCTTTCTCTGTTCACAACTCCTAGCTTCCTGTTGAAATTGGTGGTGGTGGGGGGGGGGGGGGGGGGGGGCACAGGAGGTTGAATCAAAGTGCAGGTTTGTGGAATCATGTTTCTATTCAAACCTTTTGAAGTCACACTAAAGATCTCTGTTCCCTCTGCGCTGAGTTGCATAATGCAGAGGAACATCAGGGAAGCCTGTGGCTGCGTCGTCCCTGCCTCCGTTAACCATTTTGCTGCTGTCAGAGCCATCATGCGGGTCATTGAGGAGGAGGAGGAGGGATGGACAGCAGGAAAGATAACCCCCCCATCTGTGATTAGTATGGATCTGAAAGCTAATAGGATTGGAGGAAACGAGCTTGGGTCGTTCTTCTGAGTCACAGATATGTTACTTGGAGTGTGTGCCAGCCTAAGTCCCAACCAATCAGTGTCGGAATAAGTGTGTTCCTAGCCAGGGCGGTGACAGGCAGTGCACCTCACCAACTGTTGTGTTGCTACGCTGTAATTGGTCAACGGGGATTGCCCTGATTTGATAAACCCTTCTTGGTATTAAGTTCAGGCTCTCTGTTACCTTCCCTCTGAACACAGAGGAGTTGGCCCTTGGCTTGAGTCGCGGCCTCTCCCTAAAACAGAACCTCTGACCTCTCTAAATCTTGTTAAACTTGTTGTTTCTCTCCATTGTAATAAGTGTAATTCAATATGAAAGAAAAGCTAGTAGCATATTTACCTGTAAAGTCACACAATGTGTGCCTTTTGACCAATCTGCCTTTACATTATATAGAGTTGAAGTCTCTCAGCCTATTCACCATTTTGGTTGATAAAACTTGTCTTTCCACAAAACCGTTTTGATTCACCACCTCCACTTTGTGTGTTTAATGTCCACAATTTCCTCCCCCCACGGATGTGTGTTGCCGCATGTTGATTTTGTTTGTGTGTCTTGTTTGTTTGTTTTTGAATGTGCACAGGAGTGTTGGACGTCAAGAGGGTTGGTGACATGGAGGTGACTATCAGAGTAGTCTAGCCAAACATAGAAACTAAACAAGTAGAACTGCATCTGATACTCCAGTCTAGCCTAGTCTTCTCACTCTGCTCTCTAGAAAACCTGCAGTGACGTCAACTCTTTTATTCAAGTAGAACACTGTACCCTACTCTGGTAAACGCATGCGTTTTACCATAGAGGTTCTATAGCTTCTCTATTCTAGTTCTACTCTACCCTTTTACGGTTACGGACTAATCATATTAGCACTGTACTGTCTCACCATCTCTTAGCGTGGTAATAATAATTATGTACAGCAGTACAGTATGGAGTAGTCTAGATGTTCTCTAGCTCTATTAGAACAGCATAGACTAATATAGAGGTCTATGAATTCCAGTTCTTTAGCCTGTCTATGTATGCATCTTCATGGCATGGTGTCATTCTCTGTCCAATCTGAATTTCTGGGCTCAGTAGTGCATATGGATGCAATGGTTCTTTAGGCCATTGTGTATCAAACTGCATAACAGATTATTTACCGTATGAACAATGAAGTAGCACTAGTAGTGTGGCAATTACAAATCGTATTTTTAGAACTAAACCTTGTTTCTTTGCGGTTCTAAATGGAAATGTTCCAGAGCAGAGGATCCGCTGAAAACACGAGTGTGATGAAGCATCATCAGTCACTCAATATTTCACCTGAACTTTATTTTCATTTATGTCGTCAAGCGCTGAGGAGAAGAGGGCAAAAACAAACAAACACAAACAAACAAAACGACCTTGACCTGCCGTCAGTGTGTGTGTGATTGACAGCTCTCACTCCTCTGTCTGCGTCCACTCTCCTCCGTCCTTGTCTCCTTTACGCTCTGTGCCCCTCTCTGTCGCTACTCGTCCTCTCTCTCTCTCTCTCTCTCTCTCTCTCTCTCTGTCTTTCGTTGCGGAGGTGAGATGCGTTTGTGACTGTAGTGCCTGTGTGAGATTCCAGGAGATCACATGTCACATGGTTTAGTGACGAGGGGCAGGTCGCGGGGTGATCCGCAGACATTCCCAGACATTCCACCTGCACACTGGCACACATGCACGCCGGCCCATATGGACATACATGCATGCACACAGATGGTGCTGCGCACATGTAGTGCAGTGGTACACGCAAACTTGCACACACACACGCGCATGCAAGCAAACAAACTCACATGAGACCACATGCAGACATACAGTATATACACAAACACACTGTCCAAAACAGATGAGTAGACTGGGTCTGGTGGTCAGGAGTCTCAGCCTGGCACTTGGACCAGGTGATCATGATATGAGGTTTTAATTTCTGATCTGGCATCAGGCCATTGTCATTTTCTAAATGATTTATGATTTATAATGATGAATTGACTTATATTTTAATGACAATTAAGTTATGTCTGTCATGTGGTAAAGGTATGATGTGAATTATCCAGCAAGTATAATATGTGATATACCTTTACTATACATTTACTGTTGATCAAGTGTGCAGTGTTACGTCATTATTTTACGCCTTCACAGACGGGCTGTGAAAAAACATGATATGTCAATGTGTTTTTGTAAATAATTGTTTTAGCCTGTGTGGAGTGCCAGATTTACACATTACATCGGGACAATTCAAAAGTCTAAAATCATCACAGAAATGCATTATTACTAAATTCAAGTGAATTTGTTAATTTAAAAATATTTACTGTGGCAAATATCACCCACATAGGACTCCAAGCAGGTTAAAACAAGAAAAACATTTTCCTTTTTTTTTTTGTCTTCTTTTTCTTTTTCTTTCTTTACAGTTTTACTCAGGTCTGGAAAGGACACAGATGGAAGACACAATGTTGATAATTCATTGGTACCAAGACATGTGACTAAACTGACTTTTTCCTGTCTTTGTATTCTGTCCTGTAGATTGATCCAAAAGTTGCGTTCCCTCGTAGAGCCCAGCCCAAGGTGAGTGAAACAGGGTTGATGTAAGTTCTGTCGGTTTCTCAGCGGTGCAGGTCAGTCTCTTTCTGTGCAACAGCTCACATTCTATCTGGGCTAAAACCTTGTAATCTGATGAACGTGACTGCCGCTGACATCACTACATTGTTATGTGTATAACATAAACCTTCACAACTGTATAGATACATAGATATAAAGTCAAGGATATGTGAAGAAGAAATACTGGAAATGAGTGGGGTTTCACAAACACATGCAATCTCAGTAGATTCCCACTCTGGTTTCCACTTTTGTTTATAGATAATCTGCAAACTAAATTTAACATTTATTTGGTATTTTTATTTGCAAGTCACAGAGTTAAGCCTAGTTTATACTATGTAGTACGACAGTGTCACTTGCCAAAAATAACTGGTGCACAAGCTAACAACATTATGCAGGGTGAATACTTGAGCACAATTAGAAACGTAACATACACACATTTGCTCATGTTTTGTTTTTCATGTATGTTTTTAAATGTATATTGTTTTTATATGTGGACCCCAGGAAAACTAGCTGTGCTTTTAGGGCACAACTAATGGGGATCCTAACAAATAAACAGCCCAACCGCTTGAATCCTTTCGTTGATATTCTGGGGGTGAACATTTGGTGAAAATAGCAGATCTGTACAAGCTCACAACACTGCGTGTTGCGACACCTTGTGAGCTTGTAGATTGTCTATTTTCGGAGAAGAGATTTGGTGGGCGGAATATTAGTGGATCTACTGGGGGACTCCGATCAACTAAGTAAATAGGGTTCAAGTGGTTACTTTATTACCTTATGATAAATACAAGAGGTGAAGTTCACACGTGAATTGATCTTTTTTCAGTTAGTGACTCGAACTAAGAAGATCTTTGTGGGAGGTCTGTCAGTGACCACAACCATAGAGGATGTCAAGCAGTACTTTGACCAGTTTGGAAAGGTGAGTGTAAAACTATATTTAACTATAGAAGTGTTAACCATTTTCAACATGGCCGCCCCTATTTTGGACATGTCTTTACATAAATTAAGAAAATCGTAGATCTACAAGCTCACAATGCATTGCATTGTAACACGTTGTGAGATTGTATTGCTATTTTCGCTGTCGTACAGCAAAGTATTAGAGTGTGTGTGTGTGTGTGTGTGTGTGTTTTGTGTGATAGTTTTAAGTAATCAATTCTCAACAGATCCCCAAACTTGTTGTTTTGGGCAGAGCTGGTTTCGGTTCATTCAACGTCTTCCTGTGTATAGGCTGGACAGTCGGCCCCTAATGAGAAATATATACTTTGTCGTGCCGAGAATTGCTGATGTACAAGCTCACAGCGCGTTGAGGATGCGACTGCTAATCTCGGCCGTTCTCAATGCGTGACAATGACAACGCATACTGTAAAATTTGGCTCTATTGGCTGCATCTGAGCAAGCTGGCAGGCTCCCTGGTCATGAGGAGGGCTACCTCTGTGCATCTCACGGGTAATGACAGCGACTGGAGACGGGGTTTTGAGGACAACCGGTTTGAAACCATTAACCAAGGAGTATATAAATTATTTCAAGAGGGAGTGATCACAGTAAACAACCTAAGGCTGCCCCCTCCACACTGTGGAGGAAAACACCACCTGAAAGTTTGATAGCAAGCCATTTTTACACACGGGTGCAGTGACCATTCTTTTGAATCCAGCCTGCGCCTACATACTGGCTCTTATCAGTGTGACGTTGTCTGATGAGGGGTCTATGGAGATCCCTGATGCCACCAAATGCACCAATATAACGTCATAGTACTGACGTCATAGGCTGGCCTCTAAGTACTATGATAAAGAGTACTGCACTAAGTACTCTGACAACAGGTACAGTGAGTACAATGGGTATTGCATAACCAGGGGGCCATGCATTTCCAAAGGCCATCGCCCTAATCAGATTAATAATGTGTGTTAATATGTGTCAATGTGCACTGACAATACTGTTGACTACTGTATCCTTGCACAAAGGCACACCCAAATCGAACAAACCCATTATTAATTTGATTAGCTACAGCTGTATTATGTACCAGCCTGTGGCATGTCTGTTAATCTTCTGCAGTTTTTAAACTGAACTATAAAATCAGCCTGGGGATTAATAAGTAGCTTCCTGGGGCTGTTTTTGCTTTTGTCTCTGAACGAAGGTGACTAGAGGAAACGTGTGATATGTATTTGGAGTGCATCTGATCATACTGTGTGGTTTCGTAGCTTGAACGTACAGTGCATGCATGGTTGTTGCAGTGTATGTAGTGATGCATACTGCATACCGCCTGTTGCATTGTATTGTCTTAAACTGTCACATTACATTGTGTTCACTGCCCTTTTATCACACAAGTCAGTATGTGCAGTGAAACGCTGGGTTGACAGTGACGCCATGTTGTCCGCTATGCACCGAGACAAAATTCCCATGCATTTTATTTTACTTGGTGAGCAAAATGATTCTCATTCAGATGCCAATGTAGTTGATTCACGGCGTATTATCCCTTTCAAGAAGAACTTCGGGAGCGGCCTGGGAACTAAGTAGTTACTTGGAGAAAGCCGGGAAAAAGAGGGAGAGAAGAGGAGGTAGAGAGAGTGTATGAAGGGGAGAAATAATGAGACTGAGAGGTTCGTAGAGGTGCGGACCGCGGCGCTGGAGCAGCCTGCGACGTTAGGGAACTTGGGGAGGGGAGAAAAGTTTTGTAGTGAGTGTATGGCGGTGGTGAGGAAGGGGGGGGGGGGGGGGGGGATTATCAGAATTTGAATTAATCTGATGTAACAGCTGCTCCTACCCCCAACCCCCTTCTGGCCTGTTACCGTGGTGACCTGGCCTGCCCATTGTCCCTAAGTAATTCAGCGGGTAAGGGGTTTTGTGTTGAAGAAGGAAGGCTGTGGGGGGTGAGGGGGTGTGTGGGGCAGTAGGGTGGTGGTGGGGGGGGGGGGGGGGGGGTAGATGGTCAACTCATAAGTTGAGTAACAATGTAAAATAAAAAGTAAACTAAAGTAGTTGACCAATAGTCCTGTAATACTAGTCAGCTTTATTCTTAGTTGTATGTCCTTTTTTCTGTATCTGGCCTGTGTTTCATACTGCCGTGACACTGCCGAGATACTGCATATCTAATAGTTGGCCATTTTCTCAACTAAAGGAAGTTTGTTCTGAAATTATATCAATAGATGTTGTATGCCCAAATGTTTGGCCTCCCCGCCGAAGATACTGAAGGACTTTGAAAGGCATGAGGAGAGAATAGATGATGGGCCGACAAAAGGCATGGGGGAGAGTGGGAGGGCGAGGAGAGAGAGAGAGAGAGAGAGAGAGAGAGAGAGAGAGAGAGAGAGAGAGAGAGAGAGAGAGAGAGAGAGAGAGAGCAGGGCAGTGCGAGCGTAAGAGAGGGAACTGGGGCAAAGATGGGGGATTCACTCGGGCTATTATGCCATTGTACAAAGCTAGACAAATATTTTGTTAGTTTATACAGCAGCTATTTGCATACTGGAGTTCTGAGGATTGCTGTATGTCTTTCACTGTGGAAAGAAACGTGACAAAAACAATATTGTTTACTGGACCTTATGTGTTACACTGTAAGGGCCCCAGTGTTGACTTATCAAATTTTAACTTTGAGAGTGTGCAGACACTCAGAATGTTACAGTGTAGTGTAGTGTAGTGTAGTGTAGTGTAGTGTAGTGTAGTGTAGTGTAGTGTAGCGTAGTGTAGCGTAGCGTAGTCTACTGAGCATGACATTCAAAAGCATGAAATGCAACCAGTAAGTTACAGGTGGGCTGGTCCACATACTGTAGCAAGCACAAGTTGAACTTGGGGAACATTTTCCTATTTACTGTGAAGTTCCCAGTTAGATATTTCCAACTGTATTAGCAGCGATGTACATTTTTGCTGCAACTCACTATAGCATACCTCTCCCAGTCATAAGTTGCGGATGAATTTTGGAGAGAGAGAGATACTATATATAAAGGGATGGACGTTGAAATGCAGGCTCCAGCCATCCATGGACGTTCCTGATTAGATTGCCTCAGTGGACCTTTTGTGCCTTGTCCTGTTGAGGACAAAGGGATGGAGAGAGTGTTGGGGAGAGAATAACAGAGAAGATGAGAAGGGGAAAAGGGGAGAAGAGGGAATATTGTCCAGCTGTACGCCATTAAAATTACGACTGTTTGAAATATCGAGCGTTAAATATGCAATTAACTGTCCATATTGTTATTGTTGTTTTGGTTACACCTGCCATTAAGAATTTTGTGTCAGCTCAAATTTTGATTATAGCTTGCTGGCCCCCTTGCATTTCTTACATACAGTAAACTCCATAGTGTTAATTTCACTCTGGACCGTACAGGTCCATTTGGCTACATTTGTGCACTCAGTTAAAAAGATCATGTGTACATTTGGCTGCTTGCAGTGGTGGGGAGGTGGCTTGTTCTACTGTTGCACGTGATTATAAGTTGCTCTAAAAGTGTTGACTAGAAAGATAAGTTAAGATTTGATCAAATACCCACATTTGGTAAATCAATGCCTAAAATGTGCCGATACACTTCATTTGCTATGCATTCGGCCACAGACATTGATTTGATTTGATTTGAAGATATTATTGTCTCCACCAGGCCGAAGGCATGTGGGGAGAGTATGTTTTGCACTCCGTCCGTCCGCGTGTCCGTCCGTCCGTCCGTGTGTCCGTGTGTCCGTGAACAGCTAATCTCGGCCACCGTTAACCCGGTCGATGCCATATTTTGCACACACACTCCCTGGATGCCAACCATGAACCTCTGCCCCAAACTTTCCAGAACGGCCTGTTATAGCGCCACCAGGAGGCCGCTTTGTGCAAAACAAGTTTTTGCACAGTACACCTACAGATTTTGTCCAAACATCACGCAAATTGGTACACAGTCTCTCTAGAGCCATTCAACCAAACGGGTCTTTCAGATTTATCAGACTCCATCCTGATTGGTTAAGATTGGCTTCCAAAGTTCACAGGAGTGCTCAGTTTCAAACAAAATGCTGCAAATCATGAACACATCGCGTGATTTCCGTGAAATTGTGCACCCACATTCCCACTAGGCCGAGGACGAAATGCCACGTGAACAATTTCAACTCAGCCTCAAGGTGGCGCTATAACTGGCCGAAAAGTGTTTTTACCTCTAACTGCACGGATCTGTGGATAACCTGGTGGAGACCTGTGCCCGGAAGGGCACTTTTTCTAGTTGGACATGATTTGGCCCAAGATGGTCTGTCATTTGGTCCAGAATTCCTTTACTATCTATGCACTTATGGTTGAGATAAAACAGAGAAACATTCGTGAAAGTTCTCTTGTATTTACTGTACATGAATAATGGTGATGATTAACTTGATCAATCATTTAACTGGGGACACCCTGGAACCCCACCGAGGACCCCGGGGGTCACCGGACCCCACATTGAGAACCACTGTGTTAAATTATAAAATGGGAGATTGATGACTAGAGGACGGGCTTGGAGCTACGTAAATGTCAGGGTGGAAGTGGGTGATTTGAGAGGCCTTCAACCAACAGCCAGGTCCCCTTTCACCCTGGCTGGAGGCCCTTCTGCCTCACCCTTGACCTTTCTGTAGACAAACTGCCCTTGGGGGTCTACAAGCGCACAGCCGCACACAACCTCTTATGCGTGTGCGCGCGCACACACACACACACACAGTCACAGTCACACACACACACACGCACACACACGTCAAAGACAAAACACGCATATGGTGTGACATAACAGGACAGAATCAAATGTGCGTATGTGACAGTGGCAAAGAAAAGTGCTGTTGACGACGGCGGTGTCTATTCTCGTTGCCAATGACCTTATTATAGACTGAGAGCAAAGATGAACTTACCAAATGTTTATTTGGACCGCTTACTTGTCTACGTGGCGATGTCTGTCTGTCTGTCTGTCTGAACAGGAGTTGGTTGATGTTTACATGTGTAACTACGGGTGTCTGTGTATTACACAGTGAAATCCTCAGTGTTCATTTGTAACTTCGAGTTTACAAATCGAGTTTTCTGGATCCATTTTGTCACATTTGTAGTTAAAATAACAGCAAGGATTTTACAGTGTGGGACAGACACCTGTGTCTTTGCTCTATAAATGGAGGAAGGGACAGAGACAGAGGTCGCAGCGAGAGGAGGAGGTGGAGGAATTATGGCTGACTATGCCAGCAAACAAAAGCCTCCAGGTCTCTTTGTTCTCCCTCTCTCTTCTTTTGTCTCTTCGTTCTCCTCCCTTCCCACTTTGCCTCACTCTTTTTGTGTACACCTCTTTAGCTCCATTCAACCCCCTCCGACTATTCATCAACGATATTTGACGTTGGCTCAAGCGATCTCTCTTTTTGAACAACTTTTTGTACAGTTGCCATGGGAATGTCAAACTTTGGAAAACTGAGGGGGTCATGGGGGATTATGAGCTCTGTCTGAGAGGGATTGTAACCAGGCAGCTTAGCAGCAAACACAAATTTGACTACTCTGTGGCCATTTTGTGTGTTACTATAACCTGTAAACATACCACAACTTCTCGCCTTTCTGCATTATTGGTTTTGTCTCTTTACGCCCATCCAACTCACTGTCTTCCCCTTTCTGTAACCCCCCACCTCCATTCTCCCCACACACCCCCTTCTGTCCATCTGTTGCTCAGCCTCCCTGCAGAACTTGAGAAGGGGGTGAGGTCAGGCAATATGGCGCATAGTGGGAGAGAGAGAGAGAAAACACTGGGTAAAACTGTCTCGTTTGTCTCCCTCAGGTCGACGACGCCATGCTCATGTTCGACAAGACCACCAACAGACACCGAGGTGAGACCGACTGACCGCTCCCTCTCCCGTTTCTGCCCCAGTGCCTCTTCATCTGTACTCTGCCTCTTCTCCTCCCGTTGCTCCCCTCTCCTCTTCCTCACCTCCGGGTCCTGCCTGGCTCCCTATTGATCCCTACCCCCTGGGCCTCCTCCTTCCTGTGAGCTGAGCTGGAGGGAGAGGAACAGAACAAGGCTAGGCTAATTAGCCAGTCCGTTAATCGGGATAAGGGCAAAGCCTCTATAAGTGCCTCCACCACAGGGCTGATCGATTATGACAGCCTACTGGCTTTGCCTTGGCCTTCTGGCAGGCAGGGAGGGAGGGATGAGTGCATAATAGTTGAGTTGAATGGAGGGGGGGGGGGGGTTATTATGTGATAAGCGGTTATTCATGTAGCATTTACTAGAGGTTGTAATATTGCTGCAACACATAAGGCCTGCTGTGTGTCTTATAGCTCTAATTTAAAGTGTTTCTTATAATATATGCGTATGTGTGTACTCACTATGAATTACTAGTATGAACTCATTTGACAAATGAATGGAAACTTGTGGTTGAAAGTTTAGTTTACAGTTTACAAGATTGGCTAAGCAAAGTACATATTGAAGATAAAAGTTAGGGCAGAAAAGTGAAGACGCCAAAAGTGATTGGCCGGAATGATATTTGTGATGATTTGATTGGCTGAGCACGGATAACAGATAACATTGATTCCTTTGGGGAAATCCCAGTGTCATATAGCATGATACAGCAGTAAGTGATGTGTGAAGCACAGGATAGGTACAGGCAAAAGTAGAGAGTTAAGATTAAATAAAAAATAAAATACCCAGACTTAGAGTCTGACACTGGGAATCTGCACTTGGTCTGACTAATTTAACAATTAACATATGTATATTCTATGAATAAATATAAGCATACATGTACAATATATCAGCAATTAAACTATGCATCTATTGCAAATGAATTATATGAATGGACATGTACAGTATATACTGTATACAGACTTTCAAAAGTTTTCTGTATTTCTATACATGATTACGTCATTACGTCTTTTCACCAAATAATGTTCACCTATTATGGCAAGACCAGTATAGGGATGCTAGCGTTCAAGTGGTTAAATAAAAGGTCATAACCCTAAACCGGGTCAGGTCAAATGAACTATATATCAGCTACATCAAGTGTCTTATCAAGTGTCTTCCTTCTCTCCAGGCTTTGGCTTTGTGACGTTTGAGAATGAGGACGTGGTAGAGAAGGTCTGTGAGATTCACTTCCACGAGATCAACAATAAGATGGTGAGCTCTCTCTACACTTGTTTCCTACACCAGAGGTCTTCAACGTTTTTCATGCCAAGGACCCCTTAGCTGAGTCCGAGTCTGAGAGAGAGATGAAGCAGGGCCAGGAACCCCCGTCACTCACTACATATCGGATTGATGTTAAATGTGTATTTTCAGACAGACTTAAACCCTTATATCTCAATCACTAATAAGTTGTAAACTTGACCTGCTCTTTTGGTCTGCTCTTTTTTCCCTGCACACCATACCTCTTCGCCGAAAATGGTCGATCTCACAGTGCGCCGCAGATCTGTTTATTTTTTGCTAATGTTCCCCCCAGCATAGGGATGCGAGGGTTCAAGTGGTTAACGTAAAAATAAAAAATAAAGTCCCTACACACAGGCTTGTAGATCTGCTATTTTTGAAAAATCTTTGCTTCTGGGGGTCCCTGGAACAAAATAGTCTGAGATGGAGGTCGGCGGTCAAATATATATAATTGTGGGGCTCCTTGACATGAAGATGTTTGAGAACCACTGACCTCAGGGTTTAATAGCTTAACCCTGAGGCTGTACAACTACAAACACACATTTAGTATAGCATCAATTACAAATTGAGTTACAAATTGATTTGTGTAAAGATCACGGAGAACAACGACCAGCATCTGATTCCCGTCTCTTCCAAATGTCTGCATCTGGTGTAACAGGTGGAGTGTAAGAAGGCTCAGCCCAAGGAAGTCATGTCGCCCACGGGTTCGGCTAGGGGGCGCTCCCGGGTGATGCCTTATGGAATGGATGCCTTCATGCTTGGCATCGGCATGCTGGGTAAGTTTAAGTTGATCATCGGGACAAACAAGGATGTGACCCTGTGTTACCTTTTCCTCCTCTTAATGACACCTTATACCGTGGCAATCAGACAAGCCATCCTGGCAACCTTAAAAGGTCACGTGGTACCACTAGCTCATGTGGAGAGCACTTTACCACTTGACTAGCCGCTGGACGGGTCAGTCTCCTCCCACCTTTTGGAAGCCCTCCAACGTTCATGTGAACCTTGATTGTTAGAACGCTGGAGGGTCAGGACTGGCACGGTCTACCGAATACAATAATAACGTACAGTAATGAGTCCTTTGGACTGGAGCAATGTGAACATATTTGTCAATTGTTATACACCGGGACATAATCCGGGACATCATTGTGGCTATGAGCTTTTAAAATGCATAGCTGATGACCCAATGCTGTCGAAACATGACTACCGTATTTTGTTTTTTATATTTTGAGTTGCCAACAAGCTTCTTTTGTGTGTGTGCGTGTGTGTGTGTGTGTGTGTGTGTGTGTCATTCATTCATTCATTCATTCATTCATTCTCATTAATAATTTCCCCCTGTATAAAGTAAAAGCTTGTTCTATATGCATCTGTGTCTGGGTCTGAACCAATTATTACCATGACAGTACCACCACCTACTGTTCAATCTAAGAACTGCAAGTTTGACAGGGGTCAATACTGAAGTTCAGGCCTGGGCCATGGCTCAGTGGTCCAGGCACCTTGGCTGGTAATCCAGTCTGGCAGTGTGCCGCGGATTCGACTCCCGATCCCGACAGCCTTTACTGCATATAAGGCTAGCCTTCTGCAAAAAAAAATCATTGTTTCTTACCTCTAGGCGGTGGCACTGGACCGTAGTGTTGTTATCCTTCAGAATGTCACCTAAGCTTGTTTTTCCTGGAAGCCAGTTGCTCCGTGACATGTTAACAATTAGCTTTGTAGCATGATCTGCATTGACACGTATCCTCCCAAGGCGGAGAGTGAAGGAGGGAATAAGGAAAGTCAACAGATAAGCCTGGAGACAGGAAAGTGAGACTAAACTCTCGGACACAAAGACAGCTCAGTGCTGTCTTTGTGAATACATCCAGGTGTAGAGTATCGCTCACCTGCATCTTGTGGACGGTACTACTGTTCACAGATAGGGGCAGCATTGTTCTGTACAAACCACAAGCTACACAAGTTAGTCAAGTGTCTCCATTGCACTGAATACAAGGGTATCCTGTTATCCTTTCATCACGTGTGTGTCAGTAAGCACACTGTGAAACGTTCCAAATGTCCTTTCAGCTAATTCTTTCTCAAATTCTTGTTCCTGGGATTCTGACTTTGTCCCCACAGGTTATCCAGGGTTCCAGACGACCACCTACCACACTAGCCGAAGCTACGCCGGCCTCACCCCTGGATATACCTACCAGTTCCCTGGTAATTTCCCTGGTAAGTTTTATCACTCTGGAAAGGCATAATAGTTTGCAGTTGATGCACTGTATTGCTTTAATCGTGTGTTGGGTAGAACAGGAATGACAATCATTGTTGGCCATAGCCTGGACTCATAAGGTGCTCATTTCTTGACCAGTTTTGCGAGAGGCGAGTGTAAAGCCATTATGGCAGGGAAGGGGTTCTCTCACATCACACTAATCACGGGTCTAGACTTTTACCATACAATGGATGACCTTTGAGCTGTTAGCCCTGTACTGTTTTAGGTGGCATGTTGAACTGACAGCTAAAAGCCCCTCTGTCACAAACATATGCGCTTGTAAGCAATTTCCGCCATCAGTTGAGTTCATGATGGCGATGAGGTCCTCTCATCGTCATGTCATGTCATGAAGTTTTACATTAAATGCATGACTTTTCAAATCACCTGACAACAAGGCAGGCACATCAACACAGCAAGGCATAGTAGCTTGTGAAGTGTGCCCAAGGGTCGCTAGCCAAGCAGTGGTTGGTTGTCTTTCGTGTCTGTCGAAGAGCATGCCATCCGAGTTAGCAAGCCTTGGTGGACGGAATAGGTGATACTAAAATGAACAAAACTATTCCCTCCTTTGTTCCTCTGTGAGTCTCCATTCTGGTGGAAATTGCTTACACGTAATACAAACATGTTGCCATGGAAGCACATGAACAACCCCTTAAGGGTGATTTATACTTGGTTGTGCACTGGTGTCGTGCACCGAAAATAAGTTCACAACATGTAATGCTGACGCCTTGTGAATGAGCTTGTAGAGTTTCGGTGCACGACACAGCATGCAACCAAGTATAACTCTGGTCTGAGTGGCATTGGCTGCTTGTAACAGTGGAATTGAATCTGCTTAATTATTTTTGGTCAAGTCTATGTGTGTGTGTAATGCATGCCTGTGTTAAAGTGCGTGCGTGCGTGCGTGCGTGCGTGCGTGCGTGCGTGCGTGTACAGTATGTATGTATGAGAGAGAAAGCATTTTTCGTATGTACATGCATGTGAGTCTGTGTAAAATAGAGGGAGAGAGAGAGTTGTTGAGAGTTAAGTGAAGTCTTGTGTCAAGTACAGCACATGATAAACTGCGTGCATGCGTGCGTGCGTGCACGCTCCTGCTTACTTGCTTCCTCCTTATCCATGTTGGTGGTGACCATGCAGCACTCTGATGTTTCTGTTCTAGAATTCCACTTAGAGAGGACTCCCCTTCTGACATCACCCCACCCCCCTGAACTCACAGGTCAGTCCGTCCGTCCGTCGTTTTCCATCTGCCACACACCATGTTCAGCACACACACACACACACACACACACACACACACACACACACACACACACACACACACACACATACTAACACATATAAATCAGGCGGCACTTCATAGGCCTTGGTTTGTATGTTTGTGTTGGATGGATACATGAATCTGATGACATGATGACTGACAGTATCCACAATCATTTCACTCTTGTTTAAAGGCCTCCTCCTGTAATGTCCTCGTTGCCCCCTTGGTGCAAATACAGACCCACATGTTAGCCTGACTGCTTTTTTACCAGTACCCTCCTCCTGTACTGTAGTCTTTCAAGATAGAAGTGTTGTCTCCAACAATTTTCAAATGCTATCGCCCGTACTGTAATTAGAAAGCTCTAAGCAAGAGTAGAAAATAACAATGTCATGCCATTTCCCCACTTCCATTTCGCCTGTGCAGTCGTCTAAATCTGCATACCAAATTAGTTGAAGCCTATCTAGCTAGATGCTTATTAAGTTATTTGAAATTTCTAAATCATGAACGATGTGTTGTGATTGGTCAAATAACCGTCCTGTCTGAAGAGCATGGCAGTTCTGTTCTCAACTGTGACCCACTGGAATCATGGAATGACTGTTTGTAGTATTAAGATTGTGGAAGAGATAGTCTGGCATAAATGAAAAAATGAAGTGGCCTGCTCAGATGCATGTAGGTATCAATACAAATTGGATTGAAAATACATGAGCTGTTTAACCTGGGTCTCCTCCTCGTCTCCTCAGCCATTCCTCTCACAGCCTACGGACCAATGGCAGCCGCTGCAGCAGCAGCAGCCGTAGCTAGAGGTATGCCCTATGGTTAGTCCTATGTCTATCATAATGTATGTCTATATACTGTTTGCCATGGTTACTCCATCATTTATCTACTGTATGTCATATTATGTGGTTTCTATTTTCCCTTGCATTACATAGTTTGGTAATATTTTCCATCCAGCAGTCTTTGTGTTTTGAAAATGCCCTCACATAATCATTCTCACTGACAAGAGGTAGACTTTACTCCTTCAGAGTTAAATGAACACTGGATTTTATTGTGTATATTATATAATATCCAAATCCAATTTATTTTCTTTCTTTCTTTCTTCACTGTTAAGGCAACGCCCCCTCCCGTTCCGGGTTCCTGGGTACTAGCAGCCCTGGGCCAACAATGGCAGACCTATATGGAGCCGCCAGTCAGGAGTCTGCTGTGAGCAGTTACCTCAGTGCTGCAAGCCCCTCCCCAAACGCTGGATTCGGTCATAGTTTGGGGGTAAGACCCTGATCACTTTACATCCCTTGTTGCTTATGTATTCATGCAGCATATTTTGTTGTATTTGTGTTGTTGTTGTTGTTGATGATGATGATGATGTTTGAGGTACCCAAGGGATACTGGGACTTCTGATAATCTATAAGTTCACGAGACCTGTGTGTGTGTGTGTGTGTGTGTGTGTGTGTGTGTGTGTGTGTGTGTGTGTGTGTGTGTGTGTGTGTGTGTGTGTGTGTGTGTGTGTGTGTGTGTGTGTGTGTGTGTGTGTGTGTGTGTGTGTGTGTGTGTGTGTGTGTGTGTGTGTGTGTGTGTGTGTGTGTGTGTGTGTGTGTGTGTGTGTGTTTCGATTAATCGAAAATGTCATCGATCTAATCAATTAAGCAATATTACACTCGAGGGTGTTCTTTATCGTCATTAATGCACGCCTGCGATGCTCCGAAATGCAGCGCAGAAGTGCATTAATGACGATAAAGAACACCCTCGAGTGTAATATTGCAATTATACAACACTCTTAAATCTCGCAGAAAAATCATAATTGATGTAGCCACTATGACCACAAATGTCCCAAGAAACTAGCTAGCCTAGCAACCCAGTCTGCTGCACACAGAGCAGGTGATTTCTTTGTTTTGATTAGGCATTCCTATACTGTTGTTTAAGCACGGCTATAAAGCTGTTTCAACCAATCAGATTGCTCCCTCAAAACGACCTGTTGTATAATAATGGCTAAGAAGCAATGCATAGTTGCAGCCCTATGAGGCAGTAACCTTGAATCTATGTGTTTGTTCCTACAGGGGCCTTTGATTGCTACAGCTTTCACTAATGGCTACCATTGAGAGAGTAAGTCAAATCAGTTTTTCAAATCAGAGTTTTAAACAATGGCATTATGCCATTGCTCCATTATGAAAGACACATGATTAATCCCAGTACGACGTGTAATTGCAGATGCCACTGACTGAGAGCTGGGAAGAGTTGAAGCTACTTGGAGCTGATCTGGCCTGCCTCTGTCTGGTCCACCTGTCTGGCTGTGGCAGCTGTAGCAAGACCCCTGACCCCAAACCAACCTGCACCCTGCTGATGACCGCTTATGTCTGGGGAAGCCCAACTCCTGACTAAACTCCACCTCCTGTCAGAAAACAAAGCTGAGATTTTAGTTGACCTGCAGGAGCAAGACATTTGAAAATATTTTAAGGCTATGTACTTCTAATTGAAACTCATACAGATGCTGTATTCCTTAGTTGTGTGTTTTCCCCTCCTGTTATGTTACCTTATTGTTTTGTGGTTATTGTGTTGTTCCGTGTATGTTTTGACTATTTGGTTGGTTTATTTGACTTCCTGTTTGAACCTGATTCTGAACTGGTGGAAGGAACTTTAATTTGTTCCAAATATGTGTATATTTGTCACTAGTTCGTACTGAATTTTAACAGAACATTTCTGATTAATGCTATTTTTGGAAAATGTGTCACAAAATGTATATCTTGGTAGGTTTTTAACAAGAACTTATGCTGATAATGACCAAATGATAACGATCGTTATTGTTATTATCACAATCCCGGCTACGGCCACATAAATCATGAGCCGTACAATTTTGTAAAATATTGTAAATACAACTCTGTGTTACAGGGGTTTCACTAAAGCTGGGGTCTGGGAGGTAGGAGATGTGTGAGATAATTTGTATTTTATTCTACAGACTTTGTTTCATTTATCCTGAAAGGCATCAAAACATCTTCGACTGTTACATACTATACCGTAGATTCGATCACGATTGTCATCCTTTTCTCCGTACGTTATAATTAGACCAGCCATATTCTACTTTTAACAGTGTCATGTTTTTTTCATTTGGGTTTTTTTTTAACTGATGCTTTTTCTAATGTAATTTTAAGTTCAACTGCCTCAGACCCATTAAAGTGAAATGATTTATCCTTCAGCTGTGAATGAACCCAAGACAATATCAGGGTTTGGCTTTTGAGACACTACTTCACCATGGGGATCTATGAGTATAAAAATGCTCATTCACCGGGAGAGGAAAAATACATGCTGTTTTCTTACTTTATCATGTCAATGTTTTTTTTTAAATGTAATTTTTAACATAATGGTGATTGTTAAAGGCAATATGAAGGACTAATGTGCAGAACCAATCGCGGCCAATGAAAAGTTACCGATGTATGGTTACAACTGGATTGTTCTGCAGATTGTGTGTGGGCTTTATGTGGTTATTACATGATGTATTGGTTTCCATGTGTGCCATGTACTGTTTTGGGGGATGGGCATTTCAGTTGCAAATGTGAAATTTTAACCTCGTCTTTTTTGTTTGTTTGTTACATTAACATCTTTGTCTGTGTGTGAGTGGATAACGGTCTCTCCGAAATGTGGCTTTTCCAATAAGGGAGCATCATCTTTTATCCTCTGTTTACCTGTAATCCCAGCCCCCATACACAATACACGACTGATACGCTGCATATCCACTGGATGACACCCACTGTAGCGACGTCACAGTGTCATTTTGTTACGAGTTACTAGGATGTTGCACTGGCAGATCATGATAAATGTGTTTCCTTCTAATGTTAGTTTGAGAACAAAGCACTCTAGATTTTGATAAGTTTCTCACTCTGCTGCAGACTACCATGGTAGTACACTCAATGCTGTTTTCACTGAAAAATAACAATCGTGTCAACACTGTAACCTATTCAGATTTTTTTTTTTGTATTTCTTCCTTGAACAAAAACAAAAAAACTTTTTAAAATTCCTAATAAATTATTTTAAAACATTCCACTTCTGTCTCAACATTTGTGTTTTTTTCCATGTCCCCAATACCGGTTCTAGCCATGTTCGTTGAAGGAATGGAACTCACAGTCACACATAGCAGTGCTTTTGGCTGCCTTCCTATTGAAACCTGACCACCACCCCCCCATACACTACTTACTGTACATCACATTCCATTCTCAAGACTGAATAACCGTAACTTGTTCTGACCCTCAGGCCATTGAGATGTCAGTCGATGAGTTCACTTCCTGAAATTAAAATTTCACTCCCGTCTGTGTGACTCTAGTCCCTGGCTACTCTGCCTTTACAGCAGCCAGTCTCAGTCCCTCTCTTGTCTATCCTAACTAGCGGATGTTTCCTTTTCATTAGGACATACACTTTGCCTGTGTCCCTTCTCCATTTGGACTGTACACCGCCAGACCTGAGCACCAAAGGCTTCATGGTTGGGAGTAAGGACCACCTGGGCCCTGGGAAAGGGGAATCTCAGGGCATTCCCCCTTTGCGGAACTACCTCTTGTTCACCATGTTCACCTGTTTCTGCCCTGTGTGGCCCATCAATATAGTGGCTCTGGTTCTCTCTGTAATTGTAAGTGATGATTTTACTGAATTTGTATGCATGTTTGAACTTGTGTCAAGTAAAATTGACATGATAATGCTAGATATAGGCTTACTTTAAAAATGTGTTAAAATGTTTCAAGTGAATACATTAAAACCATTCACAAAATGTGCATGCACATCGGGTATAAATCACAAAATATATTTCTGAGTAAAATATGACATCTGTGTTTGGAACTGCAGTCAAAGTTGCATTTGATTGTCAAGGGGAGATGTTGACTGTGATGTGAGTGAGAAAGTGAGAAAAGTGAGAAATCTCTCAGAGAAAACATTAGCTATAATTTATATATCACTGTCTAAGAGATGAGTATGAAGCAGCTCTGTGATCTTTAAGTGTAAAAAGTACCAGTATCGCCCCATCGTGTCACACGATGGGGCGATGGGGTAAATATATGCTGGATGTGTGCTCAGATCAAGTTTACTTATAGTAAACAGACTATTAGATGACAAATTCATGTTCCTAGTGCCAGTGCTTTCCTGGCTTACAATACTGTTATGTTATGTAATACTCAAACTGTAACTGTTATCCACCAGTACTTTAGTTCTGGTGGATAATTAGGGGTGAATGTTTCTGTACTCGGTGACTGGCTTGCAACAAAGCTCACCCAGATGTTAATGGAAACTGATGGTTTGCCTCTGTGTGCCATACATGTTAATGCTAAGCGATCTTTATGATAAGAGGTGCTGGTCTATTGACTGTTCCCTCTGACTGAACTCAGTGTACCAAATGGCAGCTGTTGCATCTTTGTAGCTGTGAGAAACAAGATGTGCAGTGTAAGACATGTGGTAATCCTCTCTGGCCAGCAGACTTGATATAAATATGAATGATAATTATTATGGCAGTGCAAGTGTGAGAAGCATGGCTGAAGTGGTCCACATATCAATAAAACATGATTTAGCTTCAAGATTCCAGTTGAGGTCTTTCATCCGATGGGCCATCACATATTACGTTTATTCGCAGATGGTACCCATATCTCTTCTGGTCGTGGGTTGGTTGGGGGTCAGCTTTGCCAGTAAGTAGTGTTGCGCAGACTTTTTCTGGCATGGTGTAGGAGGTTTTTATTTATATGTAATCAGGGAAGTAATACTCATGTGCCTGTTGCTCATGATGACCTACACCGATTTTCTTACCAAAAACTGAGTCATTACTATAATATGAACAATACAAATTTTATCGAGTACACCATTACCCATTGTGCATTACTTGTATATTGCTAATATGGAGAATATTTGTTAATTGGCATGCTCTGCTGACTGGAGTTGCTGAGTAATCCAGCTGAAATCATTGTCTGAATTATCATTTTACACAGTAGGTTTTTGGTACTTAGTTACACCCATTCCTTTTCTCACTCCTTGCTATGTTTTTTCCCAAATCCTTCTCTCGTCCTGTAGGCCCAAAACAGCTATAATGTGAATGACTACGAAGGTGCTCGACGATTAGGTCTGAAAGCTCTCCATTTGGGGATTGTCTCTTTTATCACCGGCCTCCTCGTCATTGCAACCTTCTGCATTGTGCACTTTAATACGGTATAATCATATCACATACTCTATACACACTAATGACATGCAGTGAGAATTGAGAATTAATGCTGTATTTGTGCAGAAAGCTAATGCTAAATATGTTTTCCTCTCAACTCCACAGAAGACGGTGTGATGTCTTCAAAAGGAAGATGAAATTAATTAAGAAGGAAATTAATGAAACCGAATTCACACAGAGACAATTTACAATTTAGGTATTTAGCAGTACGCTCTTAATCCAGAGAGATTTACAGTTAAGCAGGAACAAAAGACATGGTAATACATCAAATACATAAATATAGTCATCATGAATCATACATGCTAAGAACCTAACAGTGGAATATCTATATAATAAATGAATATAATGCATATATATTATTTAGTAACATTAAAGAAGAGGATCCAAGGCACTGTTCCAGTATGTGAGGGTCCCATGTATAATGCATATAGGCCTATATTATTTAGTGCTCTCTAAATGCTATCTAAGTTACATAAGTTGAGCCTTTGCGTACACCTGTAAGGTCATGGACAAGCATGTATGCAGTTAACCCTGTTTGGGTCAAATAAATATTATGGCTCCTATGGAGCTGACTCCTCATATTGCCTGGGCTCAGTTCCCACTTATACTTCACACCCACTGTAATCTGATAAGTCTGAAAGAGTCTATAATATTAATACCATTAAAAGGCTAAAATTAGAAGACATATTGTTGATGACACATGGTGATATAGGGCATAGTATACCACCACGCTGAAATGGATCCTTTATTTGCCCACGAAAATGCCATGGCTTGTCTGTTAAATAGCCTATTTGGGGTGAGTCGGTGTTAAATATTATGTTAATTGTTAATTTGCTGCTAGAGTTACTTTTTAAAAGAAGGTTTGGAGTGGTCTTGGTCTTGCCTATACTACTACTAGTCTATTTCTATCTTTTATCTTGTCTTGTTTTTGTTGTTATTTTTGTTTCTTTGAAACCTATAGGCTACTTTGTACATTATGCTGTTGTTGCACAGTAATGCAGAAATGCTGATGCCGCAACAACACTTTGCTATACTTGTACCTGTATGTATATGAGTGTGAGTGAGTGTCAAATAAAACTTTCTTTATTCTTGATTCTTTGTCATTGGATCCAGGATTCCAAGATTTGGAAAAAGTGTCGTATTCAACTTGTGAGCACGTTGATGATAGATAGGCTACATTCTATAGACGAGCAGGGGTGGGAACTTTATAAATGTAATTTATTTATCTAGTCCCAAACCAGAGAAAGGAGTCAGCGTTCCTAGATGTTGAAATGCAATAGACCGTTAACTTCTCTGAACATGCCTCTAACAGTGAAACCGGAGAGCCGTGAGAGCCTGGGAAGTTACATACTGTAGGTGTGATACAGATACAGTGATAGCACAATACATTGTTGCTGAGCTTTCAATGCCCGTTATGGAAAAATGAAAGCACAGATGCATGTCATTCAGACTTTTAATGGTCTTAACCCTAGAGCTCATCCCGTTTTTGGATCAAGTCTAACTGATTAACAACTTTCCTGATTCATAAATAATAGTGTTTTTCATCCGATTGCCTCAAGTGCTATATGTTTTCCTACTATGCATTTGAGTATATACAACTGCTGATCCACCACTCATTGAATTCGGAGTGGTGTATTCAGACCAAAATTACTGCCATAGGAAATGAAAGGGTAATAAGTCTTATGATGTTCATCCAGAAAATGAAATAGCCTTATGCTGCTGGTTGGTGGTTGGCTGGGGCTAAGGTCGAAGAAACATAGGTGTATCCTACTGTAGGCCCCGAAACCGAATACACCCCATACACTCTCCAAAGATCCACCTCACCCCACCCTTTATCCTTTAATTTACCACCCCTATACCCTCCTCTAGTCTAAACCGTCTACTTATGTAGGCCACGATCCACGATCACAACACCAGGGGGAGTTCACTCCCCCAATCTGGTTGAAACCACGTTCAACCAGATTCGGCTCAAACAAGGGGTTTATTCATTTCGCTCCTATGCCACTAAAATGTGGCCTACCAACATCCATTAAGAAATGTAAATCCCTAGCCTCCTTCAAAGCCACTCTCAAAGAGAAGTTAGGGCGGCTGCAATTCGAAGCTGGCCCCTTTTCTATAGGTACTGTTCATGTATCCCCCTTTGTAACTGTGTATTTGATGATTTCTTAAAAAAGAATTGCATAGTTAAAGTACCAAATGCAACACGTTTTAATGTCCTACATTTAAAATATGCCCCTTATTGAAGCAGGCAGTTTTACTTTAAAGTTTGTAGTTAAATACCGGATTTGTTGTTGTTGTTGTTGACACTGTCACTGTCAGACTCGTACTACGGAATAAATTACACGTGAAACAGGAGGCGGAAGGGGTGTGCTTTAAACTGCGTCAACAAACAGCAGCGCAGTAGCGCACAGACACAAGACAGTACGTTTTTTACACGACGAGGTTTGAAGCATTTCCCCAAGCAATCGTTAAAATTAAAGGTAAGACAAATGTAAAAACTACGACCTCTCATCTGGGGACATTTAAACCTTTTAATACGCACGTCCATGACGTTTGGTTTAGTAAATTATGAATCCGGAGACGAGACACATAACACGGAAACAATGCAAAACTCAGGAGGTTTGTTTTAAATGTTAAATTATTTTTTGTTTACTTGTGGTTATTTTCTTCATACTCTTACTAAGTGGTGCACAGCTTCAGGAGGAAAATTACTGTGAGTCACGTTGAGTTATAGTAGTGAATGTTGACACGGCTTGATCTGTGCCAGTCTTGTGTGGCGACAGTGGCGCTGTGAATCTGTGATGTTGTTAGCCCTACATGTG
This sequence comes from Protomyctophum parallelum, assembly GCF_964188405.1. Taxonomy (NCBI): domain Eukaryota; kingdom Metazoa; phylum Chordata; class Actinopteri; order Myctophiformes; family Myctophidae; genus Protomyctophum; species Protomyctophum parallelum. The sequence goes on from NC_139710.1 coordinate 45,718,583, forward strand.
TGCTGCTATTGGATGGATTATCAACCATTCTCTAGAGCAAATGTGGTGAATGGGTGAGAAAGGATTGGAATTACTTTGTGATTAGCCCTAGAATAGCCTTGGAAACCCAGACGTTTTATTTCCAGGGAGAAAAAAAGCCCTAGAATGGCATAGAACACTCATCCAATAATCCAACAATTAATGAGCTCTTCATCTACTATAACAGAAGACTGACTAGTATGTCTATGTACCTGTCCTCAACCCCACGAGATTCCCAGTGACATTTGCAGTATGATGACTACGAGTATGACACACAAATTGGCCACCAACTACAAATGCACCTGCCAATTTGTGTGTCCCATACTGTATGCCTAATTGAAGTGTATTTCAAAATTTCAGCTGTTGTGGTGTGAATGCCACCCAGTCACACAGAATGTGGTCTGTGTGATTGATCTCATCGTGGAAACATGGACATATTTTAGTACATTGCTCGCACATGTTCTATCAGAACTTTAGTATGTGGGTTTACTTTTGGTTTGGGCTACTATATCTGACAAAATATGACCCCCATTACAGCAATTAATTACTGGGTGAGTGAGTACGGTATACACAGAGCATATAAAAAGCTGAAGGCTCACCCCAAAACAACAATGCCATCTATCAGATGACAGTGACACCCGCCATGAAAAATGCATTGAGTGTTCTATTTGTCTGTGTATAGAATCCAATGCATGTAATATATGATATCATATCAACCATCCATGCTAGGGCTAGGTTGTGGTGTAAACTACTGTAAGTAAGTACTGTGTCATTGGAGGATTGTTGTGAATGATGTGGTGATGTTTGGTGTTAATGAAGGGTTTATGTGTTGTAATGAAGAGTTGATGTGTTGTGTGTGTTGCAGTGGCTGTTGACTGTTGATGCCACAGAGAGACGATGGGGAACAGCAGCAGTGACCGAGGTGGCCAGGGAGAAAAGGCATATCGAGATGGGCATGGTGCTAAAGAGCCACGCTCCAACATCCTGATAGACAGCACAGACGATCCAGATCTTTTCCAAAGAGAAGATGCAAAAGTATTTATGAGTAATAATGAAAGACATTTTATCCAACTGGTTCACTTCGCCCTTGCTGATGTTTGGTGTAATGTTGTGAAATACATCTGATTTTACGAGCGTTTTGTTAATTAATATAATGATTCATTGTTTGAATACTTGATTAGTCAGAAATGTAAACAGCACGAGGTACAGTCAGACATTTAGGCTAAAAGGATAACACAAAGACGTCCTGGGGACTTTCCCACCGGGGTTGACGGGTGGGAAATTTGGTATATAGTATTTTTTATTGGCCTAAAATATTGTCTATATATATATAGACAATATTTTAGGCCAATAAAAAAGACTATACCAAATTTCCCACTTTAAACAAAAGAAGCCTGTCGACTGCCGGACTAATATGGATATTGGGTTGTACTGTATCATATGTGTTTGTCCTGTGTTTATCCTGAGAACAGTGAGAGAATTTCCAAACTGACCTGGAACCTATCTGTTTTAAGTTCCAATATTACACACATATTGGTTCTACCAACTCAAAAAATATGCTTTGATCTTGTCCAGGCTCCACAGGAAATCCAAGAGTTTCTGGCCTGGCAACAGGACTTGGAGAGTGACACTAAATGTTCAACACAAGCTAGGCCCACTGTTTTCAGATGGACAGGGGGTGCCAAAGAAGTCTTTGTGTCTGGTTCTTTTAACAACTGGGCTACCAAGATCCCACTAAATAAAAGGTAGTGGGTAGAGAGATAACAGAATTATTAGCCAAGATGCTACATATCGTCGCTATCGGGCGTAAACCTTGTCGATTACTGTTAAGAAAATGTAAAAAAAAATAATAACCTGTGATCCAATGTAGTTATTATAGACACAATATCTGTTGTTAATACTTTTCATTAGTTTAATGTTTATAAAACCCACAGAGAGAATGAATCACTTTCAATTTGGTGTCCCAATTTGTCATGTCATTATAGGCTAAGATTGTAATGTGTTATTTAAACACTAGTGAAAATAACAGATTTCCAAGTAAAGGAGACTTTTTAGCTACTTTTGAGCAACACTGTCATATGAAGTGTAAAATTGGGCATTAATTTATGGGGGGAAAATAAGATAAATTATGGAGATACAAGGTTTATTACTGACAGCGATGATATGTCAAGAATAATCGGAATTATGGCATTTGATACATCCCCCCCCCCCCATTTTTTATGTGATGTCTACAGTCAGAACAACTTTGTGGCTATCGTTGACTTACCAGAGGGGGAGCACCAGTATAAATTATGTGTAGATGGACAGTGGACCTTGGATCCCAATGGGGTGAGTGGAAAGTTTTCTGACTGCCTGCCACTACTACTACTATCATTTGTCTCTGGCCCAAACCACTGAACAAACACCAATGCTAGTCGCAACTCCTTGCAACAAAACTGTCACAGTCATACCAATTGCCCTTGCAAATGCCATTGGGGAGTTGCAACTAAACCTATGATGACTGGGTGGGACACATCAAATCGTATTCTAGGAACATTTTGTTACACCTGTTGTCATGCCATGTGTGACCGCGGCCCCTGAACTACACTTTGCTGGATGTGACTGTCAGATGAGTTCTTGAAATATAAATTAATTTAGCTGCATGCTTTCAGGTATAATGATATGCTTTTATGTTTTCTTTCTTCTTTTTTGTGGCTTTCGCATTTATTTTATATTTTTTATGGAGGGACAGGAAATGTGGAGAGAGATGTGGGGGGGGGGGGCATGCAGTGGGGAGTCGAACCCGCGGCACACTGCCACACTGGATTGCTAGCCAAGGTGCCTGGACCACTGAGCCATGGCCCAGGCCTTGATGATATGCTTTTATTGTTTATGGAAGAATAGTTAGTTATTCATGATTATATATTTTTTGCTATATAGCAATATCAGCAATGGAAAAGGCTTATTTAACTTGCATGTAAATAGAATTTAAGATTTTGACATTGTGGTTGATCATGTTAGACTGAAGAAAAAGGAAAGTTTCATACCTTTACACATGCTAGTTCTCCAACTTGAGTTTGCATTGTTAGTCACTTAATATCAACATTTTATCTCCATTCTAGGCTGTTATGACTAGCAAAACTGGAACAGTCAATAATACAATCCAGGTGAAGAGAACAGACTTTGAAGTTTTTGATGCCCTCAGGCTTGACTCACAGGAAACTGCAGATATTTCAGGTACAGGCACAATCACATCTGTGTTTGCGTATGCTGCAAACAAATATCAGTCTTTTTTTCTTTTCTTTTTTACCAAATACATCATTGTGGGACTGAATAATGGCGCTACAAAATATTTACAAAATGAGACTTCATGAATAATCAATCATCAGTAATGTCTATATAATAAAATGGGTAGAACAGTCAGTTAAGGTGAGTGTCACTTCAGTGTAATGCAGCCTTTAAAAGTTTAATTCCGGGGGCACGGTGGCACCTACAGACGCTGTGGGTGCTGGCGGCGTGTTTCCTCCTCCATCAGTGCCCATACCTGAGGCGGGGTTGGCGAAAGGGCCTTTCTGTGTGGAGTTTGCATGTTCTCCCCGTATCCCCTAGGGTAGGTACCCTCACAAAAAACATGCAGTAATCCTGGTCTCTAAACTGCCTCCCCCTGGCCAGCTGGGGCGCCTGATGGAGGAGAAAGGAACTGGTTGGAATAACGTGTTCCTTTCACGCGCTATGTCCAACCAGGGAAACACCCCCCCCCCTGTCAGGTGAAAAGGAGCAACTTGGACACTCAGGCATGAAGCATGAGTTCAAGTCCGTTGCTCTCCCCATGTCCCCCATATATGGGGACTTGTTTGGCGGAGGGTGTGTAGAGCCCAGGATCACATTAGATAATTGACACAGGGGTGAAAAATGGGTTACAAAATCGTGGGATAAAAATTATATAAAAGAATAAATCCAGGTCTCTTATCACAATATCAATTTAATATTGATATATTGCCCAGCTCTATTCTATACTTGTAGGTTCAAGTAGGTCTTTATTGTTACATCTTGTGTACTCTTTGTTTTGCTTCTTTAGACATTCGTCTCCTGTGTTTGTTATCAATATCTAAAAATACAATCATATTATGTATTGTAGCATAATAATGTACATATATTATGAGAATGCAAAAGCATCAAACAATAATAATTGTAATAGTAATTATTGCGAATCCAATAGTAAATTGATTGGCAACTAGGAGTGCCAATCCATAATATATTACATTTATTTAATTTAAAGGATAGCCCCTTGAGATGCATCATCTCGTTTTAGAGGGGGTCTTCGAAGAAAATAAGAAGTCCATTAGAATCCATCAGTACTGTTATTTCTTTATTCAAAGAACTTTGCTAACCTATTAAAGTTCAATGATTTGAAGTGCTGTGTTGTATACTATTGTTGTTGAAGTGATTGTACTTTTCCAGACCTGTCCAGTTCCCCTCCCGGCCCCTACCACCAGGATGCATATATAATGAAGACAGAGGACAAGGTTAAGAGTCCTCCTATCTTACCACCTCACTTGCTCCAAGTACTGCTAAACAAGGACACAGGCATTTCTGTAAGTGTGCATTTTCTGCTGGAACACACTCCAAAATGAAATATCCATCAACAAAAGAATTACTACCATACTTTTGGAAATGTAACAGTTTTTAGGGTTACTATTGCAAGTTACAAGTCATCCTAATGCCAGAATCTGGAGTAAACAAAAACAAAAAAAGTACTGTATGCATTATCCAGACGGATACAGCAAAGACAAAGAGATGGGGGAAATGTGGACAGAGAACAGGGGATTCAAGATTCCTGTGGGTCCTGTGCGATTCCCACGGGATGGGATTAAAATTTGTATTATACCCGGGATTGGGACGGGAATGAAAGGTCAACGGGAGTGGGAGTAATTTTGAGTGGGAGCGGGATTTATTTTTTACTCTGGTCCGGGATTGGGACAGGATTGTCGTTATGGGATTTTCTTTCTGTAGGAGTGAGATGGGACGGTGTCAGTCTCTACAGGTGAGTGACATGCAGTGAATTTTCGGCCAAGAAGTAACGCTGCTAACGTGCAAATTGGACAAGGATGGGTTGGGGAGGGACTTGGTGAAGGGCTAATTGCCACAAGCAGGTAGACTACAGGAGGCAGATGTAAACAAAGATCTCTGTATACTTTTCTCTTGGAAGGCATCTGAATCTAAACGCATCGCACCAGATTTCTCCTCCAAATGTTGGGGATAAGAATGGCAAATTTCTTCTATGTTTGTGCACAGTGTCTACTGTGCCTGGCGGCGGCACTGGAGCTAAGCTTAAGGTCTTTGTTTGTAAAGTAGTAGTAAAAAGTTATGTTTTTGAAGATTAAACTTTTCTTTTTTTTTAAGTTCTCTTTTTGAGAAGCATCCTTCTCGAGCATCTTTTTTTTTTTTTTTTTTTTTTTTTACATTCAGAAAATACACCCATGTGGTATGCACCCTACTAAGTGATCAAACACCTGAGTTGCAAACATATTGGTTAATGATTTGGCCTTCCTCTGTATCCTAGTGTGACCCCACCCTGCTTCCAGAGCCCAACCATGTGATGCTCAATCACCTTTATGCTCTTTCCATCAAGGTAAGCTACAGGGAAAATAAGCTCTAGAGTATTTGACAAAAAGTATATTTCAGAAGTCAACTGCATAGCATACACCATAAAAGTCATGTGTGGTAGTACAAAGCCTAATTTATACGTAATCATACAATGTAGACATGCATCTGTGATAGGGATGTCCCGATCACGTGTTTTTGCTTCCGATCCGATTCCGATCATTTAATTTCGAGTATCTGCCAATAATATAATTTCATGCCATATCACTTATGCCATATCACAGTACAATATCCAAAATCACAGACAATATCCAGCCTAATATCATGATATGGATATAACTAGGGATGTCCCGATCACATTTTTTTCCTTCCGATCATTTGAAAATGACGTGATCAACCCCGATTTCCGATCACTTGATCGGATCGGGACAACCCTAATCTGTGAGCTTGTAGATCTTGGAGCTTGGAGAAGGACGCAAGAATGTCACTGACCAAAACAAGCTAAAACAACATGCAATGTTAACCTGTATACAAGGCATCTAAAGAACGCTACCCTGGCCTGCATGGCATTCTGAAGCATTTTTCTGATGCTCATATCTAAAATTATTTTTAAATGGTATGCTGTACCAACCTAAACGCTGCATTTGTTTGTATTTTAGGATGGGGTGATGGTTCTCAGTGCAACACACCGCTACAAAAAGAAGTATGTTACGACACTCTTGTACAAACCAATATAATGAGGAATTCCAATATTCCATATATTATTCCATTTTAAATTAAATGCATTGCATTGCATTTTTACATTGTTATATTTTACAAATTTATACATTTCTATATTTTTTTGTTTTAAATACTCTATGCCTATGGAGTAGAACTCGACAGTTCATATGTACCTGGTGATTGAGTTGTACTCCGTCAATGACTGTGCCTCTTTGAAAGCTATAATTAAATTCCACATGCTGTATATTTCTGTTTTAAATACTCTATAGAGTAGAACACGATAGTTCATCTGTGTACTAAGTGATGCAGTTGTACTCTATCAACATCACAGACGGAAATGGTGTGCTTTTGCAAAATGGAAGAATAGCAGTATATTGGTTTTCCAATGCTAGAACAAATCATTTTCCAGTCCAGTGTCTTTCCATACTGTATGTAATTCACTCATCCTGAGTGTTCACAGGGAAGAATGATTTAAAATTGTACAGAAAGATTTAATGAAAAACAAAACAAAAATATAAGCTTTCTGTTTCAAAATGCTGTATATTCATGTTATAACTGTAACCTAGTGTTTATTATTCAACATAGAAAATAGTGAAATCCAAGATGACCATAAACTGTGTCAAATGACTCAAGTGTGATAATACCTTGATTAATATTCACTTTTATACAGTATGCATTCCGTGACTTTTACTTTGATGCCAATAAATCTGTGTCACTTTCAAAAGGTGAATCTGTCATTTTGAAACCAACCTTTTTATTGTTGTTAATGATGTTATTGGAAACATACATTTTATATTCCAATACATTCTTAAACTCATTCACACTCACTCAAAATTAGCCACCTCTTAAACCCCAGGGTAAATCCGCAACGGAATCGGAGTTGGAACTGGAGACCAATTGGGTCTCCATTCACCTGCTGAGCGCTGTTCAGAGGTGGACAGCCGCTGCCGGCGGGGGCAATGGGGCCAAGAGCCCTTAAAAAGATCTACAAGCTCTGGAACAAGTTGCTCCCCAATTTGTTGTGAGCTTGTAGATCTGCATTTTTACACGTGGTTGCATTGTGACGTGTAAGAAGAAGGGAGGCACTGGAGCAAATTCAGACAATTAAAGACTTTACAGGGTCAACATGATGAACATGTATTGATATCAAAACGTCATGTTATTTGCCTGCACCCTTAAAATAAAAAAGGCTTTAATTGTCTTGTTTTAAACATCTCCAAAGAGCACCTGTCTACAGTTTTCTCTACATATAAAGGACCGTAGCGCTTCTTCTTTCTTTTTTTACAGGGTTTACAGTGTTTACAAAGGGTTACAGTGTTGTCAATCTGTTACGTTTCATAAACTCAACTAAAGTGACGTGGCCCCATTTACAGTACATTACATTTCAAGCTGTAATAGTGAGGCAAGTACAGTCACAGGTACAGATACGTACAGTAAGTGGTAGGTTGCCATATCTGACTAAAGAAACAAAAGGTCACAGATAGCTTGAAACCTTGCATGTCACGGGTGTTTTTATTTGGACTGCTATTTTTTTTTTTTTTTTCAAGGTTAATATTTTGTTTGACAAATGACAAAAGAAAAATAAACAGAATTCTCTATTATCTGATTATGTCAAATACCTTTAATAAGCAATTTGATTTTGTTGGGCATGATTTTGCTCAATTTTCACAAAGTGATTGGTCTACGTTCTTGTTTTCGGGGTTGTATGTAGCCTTGGCAAAGCAGTTGGTTGCTGCTCGATCACACTCGCACACCGCAGCCTGGCACTTCTCATTGGTATCTGCAGACACAGATTTGGTCAGGGAGTAGTAAGGTTTAGCATATGCCAGCAATGAAATTGTTATTTGATACACTGTTTATATAATATAATAGTATGAGCTTCACCTTAAATATAAATAAAAGCTATGCTATTCAATTCAACATTACACCAACTCTATTGTGAATTGCATTTTATTTAAATCATATCAAAGTACCAATCGCTCAATTAATGTTACCTGTACAGCTGACTTGTTGGTTGGTGCAGGTATAGTCATAAGTCAGGACATATGGAAGGTCGATAATGGCTGTGCAACCAGGTGTAGTTCTGGCTGCATAGTAGCAGTCATCATGGGTTTTACAGCACCTGAAAGGTATGGGGGGGGGGAAGTCAAACTTGGGTGGATTTCTTTTAATGCTCCATATCCTCTGTATAATATACCATACCATACCATACCATACCATACCATCTTTATTTCTATAGCACATTTAAATAACAAGTTGTACCAAAGTGCTTTACAATAAAATAATAAAAATCACAACTTCATTTAAAAACAAACAACATACAGTACACAGTGTCACTTTCAACATCAAAAAGCTCATACTATGCTAGGAAAAGCCAAAGAATAAAAATATGTCTTGAGGCGTGATTTAAACACCTGAAGAGTGGGGGCCTGTCTTATGTGCAGAGGCAGCTCATTCCAGAGCTTGGGAGCTGCGACTGCAAAAGCCCGGTTCCCTCTAAGCTTCAGCCTTGATTTAGGCACCACCAGGAGAAGCTGGTCAGAGGACCTGAGGGTCCTTGTGGGAACATACGGTTTGAGTAGTTCAGAGAGATAAATGGGTGCCAAACCATTTAAACATTTAAAAACAAAAAGCAAAACTTTGAAATCAATCCTGTATCGCACAGGAAGCCACTGGAGGGAGGCTAGTACAGGACTAATATGGTCACGCTTACGTGTATGGCGGCATTCTGGACTAACTGTAAGCGAGATATGGAGACCTGGTTGACTCCAATATACAGGGCATTACAGTAGTCGATGATATGATATATATATGGTGTGCACGTCTGCATGATTATGAAATTATGACCGATATCCAATCTCTGGTTATTTGCAGGGTCATATCTGCCGATACTGATTCTGACTGATTCCAATATTATATAGAGCAGGGGTTCTCAACGTTTTTGGCTGGGGACCCCCGGGAATGCTTTGGCCATGTCTCGCGACCCCCCCCCCCCCTTCCCACCCCCAATACAACCTTAATATTAGAGAAAATATATCATAAATGGATACTAATTCCACAGGTTGAGAACCCCTGATATAGAGGACCACAATGGAAACAAGACAAGCCCCTAAGCCTAGGGGCTTGACCCAAAGTCTGTTAATAAAGTATTCAATCAATCAATCAATCAATCAATAAATAGCCTCTTTTCCAAGTTTTTTTTAGGATCTTCTTTTTAGGACGGATCCGATACCGATATGGCATTTTTATGGCTGATTACACACACACACATACCCCCCAAACTGGCCAAATGAGATGTGTTTATTCCAAAGAATGGGATGGCACTAAACTTCAAAATATGATTTCTTCTATTTTAGACTGAATGCTTTTTCAGCTCCAGCCTGTGCACGTCTAAGCACAATATAGCACAGCAGTGGCATTTAACAAATCAAAAGTAATGTCTTACTTGTCCACCTCATCAAGAGGGGCACCTTTCCCACTATATCCACACCAGCAGCCATAGTTGTTGTAAGCCAAAGGGTTGGCCCCAGGCTGGACACACTGGATCATACGCCCAAACTGCCACAGGGCCTTTGGCAGTAATGCACCACTGGCCATGCAGGCTAGCAAGGAGACATGAAGCAATCAGTATAACATATAGTTCAATACAACAGTTGCAGGTCTCCTCAAGGCATCAATTGGTATTGATTGAAAATTGTATTCACATTATGTAGAATGGGTACATTTTAGCGAAAGTACAGGTCAATACAAAAACTGCTACGAGGATAAAATCAGAAAAAGCACTAAGACTTGTTTACGTAAGGGTCCACCGTTTTCAATTGATCAGAACATTTAGAGACATACAAAGTTATAAAAGGGGGGGAGCATGTGAATCTTATGAAGATAATGATAGGCACTTTAAATAAAATGTATTATTAATGTAGTAAGTTAAAATATACATTTACTTAAGTAGTTTTTTTCCTTTTTTATTATTACAAACTTATTTGGGTAGAAATATTATATAAGATATTATAGATTGTTAAAATCCAGAGAGTTTAACCACCTAAACCCCGGAGTCCCTTTTTTGAGCATGTCATTACAGGCATTTTACAAATATTTCAATCAAAACTAAATAAATAGCAGATCTACAAGCTCACAAACTATTATTATTATTTAACATTATTTGTTAAAGTACTAGTTATTATTTCAGTCTTACCAGTGAAAAGCAGCAGAGACAGATGGTAGGTGGTGTTCATGGTGACAGGGTGAACTATAGAGCCAGCAGAAAGAAACACATTGGCCAGACCTTTTATATGATGCGTTAGGAGGTGGAAATATTGAGAGATAAGGGGTAAATAACAGGGTTGGCAATTGGCATTATATCACACAGGGTATTGGGTAATAAAATACTTAACTCAAGTACCGTAGCTTTGAAGTTGAGCTTTTGTTGTTTTAGATCGTTTTGTGCTTTCACTCCACGGTATTTGTCCAATAAGTTACTATAGTGTAGTTATTAATAATGTTAAAATTCATTATTTACTCTGGGATTGAGCAAACAAGCATTAGTGAGACAAAGACAGCTTTAGACTATGTGTATATACTGTCGTATGTGGGTTATATGCTTCAAATGAGAAATACTCACAAAAGTATAAAGGATACCACACTATAATTATAATGGAATATTTATATTGACATTAAAAGTCATTCAAATCAAATACCTTAATTTATTTGTAGGTAGGAATCTCGCTTGCATAAAGTATTGTGGGATATGTATTCCCTTCCCCATTGATATGTAATCATTACAACATAGTTGTTTTCTTACCACTGTTGTCCTTTGGAATACTAATGCCACAAAATCTGCTAAAATAATCTTGTCCTTTAATATTATTAATATTAATATTTTCCTTTTTATTCCCTTGATATCACACGTTTCTTGCTTTTCTTTGTTTAAATGAAAGTTCAGGTTTCACCAGGTTGCTGTCATAACATGTGTGCAGGTTCCCACACATTTTCACACAGAGATGTGACGTGCACTGGCTGTTTTATGTTAACAAACAAGAATAAATGTACAGGAGTACACAAACATTCACAATTTCACTTGCACTTTTTGGATATGTTCTTGAAATATACTCTTTTAAACACGCATGTGGGGAATAATGACTTTGAAAGGAGGTCGTTAGAATTGTGACCTGATCCAAAGAGATTTCAGAGTATCTTAGAAGAAGAGTTCTTGGGATTTTTAAGACCACATCGTGAGCTTGTAGATTGGCAGTTTTTGGTTAAGAGATTTAATGTACATAGAAAAATGGAGCCGACCAAGTATTTAGTGTTTAAGTGCTTAATCTGAGGACTATATTATTTTATTTTTGTGTACTTTTAGGGGTTGTAACAAATACATTCTTGAATCTTGAACCTAAGTTATGCTTGTGGGGTTAAAGGTGCTGTGCGATTAGTTGCTTATAACAAAATGGCGTATTTCCCTTATTCCATAAGTAAATAAATACACAACATTCCCGGCTCACTCTCCCCAAGAGTGCCATTAAGGTCAAGGAAGGTGAGTCCACAGTAAAACTAACTGGAAAAATCTGACGACCGAATTCTGTGTCTACAGGACTCGTGTGATAATCCATTCAAGACTAAGGTCCTTGCACACTGCTGCGTTTTTCCGTGTCCAGTCTGTAAGGACCTTTACTATGAAATATGAATGGATCATTAACATATACAGCTCCCCCTTTTGCACATATGAATTATTCACATTCACTCAAAGTTAGCTCACTTGTTGATCATTTTAGAAAAGTTGTGAATAATTCTGAACATTTTATAAAATTTCCAAACATTTCTGCTTAACTGACAAAAATTGGGATGCCATGGGGTGAAAGTGGCAACAAAGAGTTGCGTGTCTAATGTCTATTCTGTATTTATTTTTTATCTTGATTTGTAAACATTAATCTTGGGACAAACACAGTTGCTATTATGAATGGTTAATTGGAATATTTCCATGCCTGAACAAAGAGCCAAGGACATACAGTATAAACCTTGTGCAAAGGTGTCATTATTTTGAAAGTAAATATAAATATTTATTTATATAATAATACAGGTACAGAAACATAAGTGGTAATTGGTCATAAACTGACCAAATAAACAAAGGGTCACAGATAGGTAAAAATCACACCTGTGTGAACTGACTGGTGCAACTCCCCCCCCCCCCCCCCTCTCTCTCTCATTAGCAGGCAACAGAGCAGCACTATCCCTCTCTCTGTTTCTGGCGCCCCCTACTGGTACTAATAGTCATATACTGGTGCTCATGACCACATAGGTGTACACGGACATTGCTGGTTGTAGGAGTGGTTGCACCACTCAAAAATCACACCCGTGTTTGATTGATTTAAATATTTATTAACAGTTTGCAGAATTACAGTACATTTCAAGCACAAAATCAATACAAAGACTGTTAACTGTGAGTGGACGACCCAATTAAGCATTACAATTGTTTACAAGAGGGTCCACCATGTTCAATTCATCAAAACATTTAGAGACGTACAAATAGACACTTCTATATAGTCAAACAGAACAAAAATTCATCATAAAGGAGGTAAAAAGGGAAAAGAAACATAAAGTGAGGGGGAAAAGTGTGAAGTGAGGGGCGCTAATTATATTAAAGTCTAACTCATGTTAATTAGGTGCCAAACGGTTCCAACACAAACATTGAATTATCTTTATTGTTAATGGCATTTAATGTTTGTTAGGGACAAGATGACGTAAATGTTCCCTTCATTGTCAATGGCGTACCCTAATAAATAACCAAGGATGTCACAGAATTAATGAGGGCAACAAAAATAAATGTCAAATTATGTTAAATACCTTTAATTTCCAGTATGAGTAATTGGATTTTGTATGTTTATTCGACACAGTGAAGTGATTGGTCTACGTTCTTGTTTTCTGGGTTGTATGTATTCTGGGCAAAGCAGTGGGCTGCCACTCGATCACACTCACACACAGCAGCCTGGCACTTGTCATTGGTATCTGCGGACACAGATTTAGTCAGGGAGTACTAAGGGTTATTATCATATGCCAGCCATGATATTGTTATATCAATCATACACAGTTTATTTAAAATATGGACAGTATGAGCTTGAGCTTAAATATAGAAACAGACTGTACATGAGTGAATTAATTCCATATAATGTACATTTGATGGATACTTCTTACCAAGTTATTAATGCATATCCCAAAAGATTTAGCATGGGTCTCCCGGCTCTCCCCATTTGAAATCAAACCTCTAACTCTGTGCTGTTACTGGGATTTCATGAGCCAGAAATATAGTCTGAATAATGCCATGTTATTCAATTCAACATTACACCAACACACTGCTGTAAATTACATTTTGTTTTCTTTTAAACAAAAAAAGCACCATTCATTAAATTAGTGTTATACCTGTACACGTGACTTGTTGGTTGGTGCAGGTATAGTCATAAAGCAGGACATATGGAAGGTCGGCAATGGCTGTGCAACCTGGAGCCCTTCTGGCAGCATAATAGCAATTATCATGGATTTTACAGCACCTGAAAGTATGAGTGAAAAGTCAAACTTTGGAGAATATTTTAATTCTGTAAATCCTCATTAGAGAATATTCTGATTTTTGTTGAATTAAAATGTCATCTATTTTATACATGCAATGCTGTCAGCTCTCCAGTCTGTGTAGGATCTACATCACCTAGTCTAAGCACCGGTGGCATTTAACAAATCAAATATCTTACGCATCCAGTTCATCAAGAGGGGCACCTTTCCCACCAAATCCACACCAGCAGCCATAGTCATTGTAAGTCAAAGGGTTGGCCCCTGGCTGGGCACACTGGATCATGCCTCCAAATTGCCACAAGGCCTTTGGCAGTAATGCGCCACTGGCCATGCAGGCTAGCAAGGAGACATGAGGCAATCAGTATATTATGACTTTATAGTTCAATACAACAGCTGCAGGTCTTCTCAAATACTTTCAATACTTTTCTAATAATCAATGTATCGTTTGACTTTAAAGATATAGTTTTTTAATCAAATGTATTATAGCCTGTTGTAAAAAGAAGCAAAAAAGAATAATCATAATTTAACAAGCCACCTCATGAAGTATAGAGAAGTTAATTTGCCACAGTCAGTATTAGTTTTTTGGGGTGAAGAATTGATCGTTGTGAAAAACATTTTAAGTAAAAAATAAATTTAAAATGTTAATTTGTTTTTAACACATAAAATAGGACTTAAGTGGTTAAAAGGACTCTTTAAAGTACAAGTTGTTCATGTCAGTCTTACCAGTGAAAAGCAGCAGGGACAGATGGTAAGTGATGTTCATGGTGACAGGGTGGGCTACAGAGCTAGCACAAAAAACACTGCTTTTATAGGTGGTCGCTGGATGTGTTAGGTGGCTGGAGATAGGAAGAGATAAGGGGTAAATAACAAGAGGGAGTAATGACCCAGGGGTACGTGTAGTATTATTAGTTAAAGAAGGTTTGCAAACAAAGAACATAACCAATTTATCTTAAAACATATTTATTTATTATTTACTTTTTTTTACTTTACTCTTGGAGCCAAGAAGCACAAATAAAACAGCATGAATATACAGTTTTAGATTCATCTATAAGCCAACTGTACTGTAGATACTGTAATATGCATATACTGTTTGAGTGCATCAAAGTACTTATGTCTCAACAGTATGATCAAGGATATCATACTGTAATGCAGTATATTGCCATTCATTAATTGCCAAATAACTATTGAAGCAGGATTTTGTTGGTAGGAATCTCACATCCATGTATTCCACTGAGCAAAATATGTAAATATTGTTTAAACATGAATATGCATATTTAACATATATTTGTTTTCATCTGTTGTCATTTTTTTCCTTGACCCTCCTTGACCTTAACCCTATACAGTGGGCACACCTCCTTTCTTTGCCTTGCTGTCATAACATGTGTGTAGGTTCCCATACATTTTCACACTGAGCTCACGTGTGTCACGAGTGTTTTACCATGCTGACAAATAAGAACAAAAAAAAACAAATATACTTCATACATATTGTACTTTTTGCATATCTTCTTTAAAATCATTGTTTAAAGTAGGGCTGTCAAACGATTAGAAATTTTAATCAGATTAATCACAGTTTAAAAAATAATTAATCACAATTAATCACCATTCGAACTATGTCCAAAATATGCCCTGTTTTTCTGTATGTTGTTGTGGGAATGGTAAGATAAATGTCAGAAGGTGGATCTATAGCCTACATTAAACATAGTACTGTATGTATGTTATATATCTTATTCTTTATAACAAATCCAATGTGGCCGGATGGTGTCTCTGTCTCTCACCCCATGTGATTTGAGCCTCATCTGCTTATGTAAATTGTGCAGCCTTTTACACAGCCTGTACATAATGTACAGCCTGTACATAATGTTGGTTATTGCCATCCAGATAGGGCTATAGTGCAGAGTCGATGGGATTATGGTATGTATGGGACGGATCATCTAAGCATGGATTAATTGCGTTAACATTTTTCATCTAATTAATTTCACAAATTAAACTCAGTTAATTTGACACATCTTTCTACAGTTAGGCAGATTATGCACAAATATAAATACAGTATAAAGATATTTCGTGCTCCAACTCTCCGAATGCCAACCTCACTGATAAACAAACAGGTAAATATTACCTGTTAGTTTATCAGTGAGGGTGCCATGGTTACGCCAGTATGCAGTATTTCCAACAGCACACCTGACCTCTGTGATTGGTCAAGGTCTGACGTCATAGACCTATTTGATGATGCAAGATACGAGACAGCTATAAAAGTGTGATACTTGAAGTAATAACAATACAACTACGACGTCCAGGTCATCATAGTTACATTTGCATTACTCGCTTTCTACGGCACAATTACGGGTTCTCTAAATTCAGTCAGCTTTACTGTTTCTAATGTTTACTCCAGAAACATTAGAAACATTAACAGGTTAATCAGGCTTCCACAGCTGGACTGCGAGACCAAGAAACCTCCCTGACTCCAGCAACACCTGGGAAACAAATGAGATTCAACGGGGGCTCCCTGTGAATTTCCAACATAGTCCTTTGACCAACTCTTGTCCCAGCCGGGTAAGAGGTCTTGCCTTTCTGCTTTCTTTCTTGACAGCCAATCGATTAGTTTGAATGGACCGTCATATTGCCAAGATGAACCAGCCTGCAGTTGAGATTGCCTATGAGCGGATGAGATTTCTCATCACCCACAGCCCCAACACGTACACGCTCAAAAGGTTCACAGAGGAGCTGAAGAGATTTGGGGTGAACACACTGGTGAGAGTTTGTGACCCTACATACGACAAAGCTGCAGTCGAGAAGGAAGGAATCCAAGTCTTGGACTGGCCCTACGATGATGGCAATGCCCCCCCCACACAGATCGTTGAGGACTGGCTCAGCCTACTGAAGACAAAGTTCTGCGAGGTGCCCGGCTGCTGCATTGCAGTCCACTGTGTGGCGGGCCTGGGCCGAGCTCCAGTCTTAGTGGCTTTAGCCCTCATCGAATGTGGCATGAAGTATGAGGATGCGGTACAGTTCATAAGGCAGACGAGACGTGGAGCCTTCAACTCCAAGCAGCTTCTTTACCTCGAGAAATATAGGCCCAAAATGCGTCTGCGCAGTCTGCGCTTACGGTTCAACCACAGCCACAACTGCTGTGTGCAGTAGGCTGTAATAAAGCAATTAACAGAAAGCTAGCTGTCAAGTAATTATTGTGGTGATTTGTCAACCCATTTCTCAGATGGGCGGCTGACATCTCCCTTAGAGATCACATGGGAGAGACTCGGAGTAGACCTGCCGTTTTTTCGCTTGGAAAGGACCCAGCTTTGGTGGTTCGGGTATATAGTATGGATGCATCTCCCTAGGGAGCTCCTTGCTACACGTCCCACTGGGAGGAGACGCCTAGGAAAGACCAAGGACCAGATCGGGGGTTATAACTCCACACTGGCCTGGGAATACCTCCGGATCCCCCAGGAGGAACTTAGGAAGTTGCTAATTGTTCTGGAGAGGGGAGTTTGGAGCTGATCTGCTGGAACTGTTGCCCCGCGACCCGATAAGCATTTGAAGATGGATGGGTGGATGGTTATGCAATATCTGTTGCAACTACCCATTGTCAGAATGCCTGTTTTACTACCCATTGTCATAGTACTTGGAGGCCAGTCTATGACATCATATTGATGAAGGATCTCCATATATGGGCATAAAAGGGGCACAGACAGAAGATACAGAGAATGCCATAATATAGGCATAAAAAGGACAAAGAGAAAGAATACAGAGAATTTGTGGATTTATAGAAATAATAAGCATGATGCCCCGGGAGCGCATGTCCCTCTTGGGCTATGATGACATATTAATGAAGACTCTCCATGTGACGATGAAAGATGAAATCTCCGTATATGGGCATACAAGGATCACAGACATATTGCTGACATCGGGATTTCCATTTACAGTTTGGAGATCTGCAGATTGATCAATATTTTTTGAGGAATCGACCTCAGACCAGGCACAGCACTCCCTCGGGTCACACACATTGAGTTTGAAGTTGAAGTAGGACGGTTCTCGAGATGGGAAACGGACAGATTTGGAGTCCATCCTAATTCTTATTTTTTCAACCTGCAACAATTTTTACAAAATCTGCAATTGTTTTTAAAAATTGCTCTTAAATTGTCTTGGTTTTATATTAGCAATTATTCCTTTCATTTTTTCCCTGTGTGTTCTTAAATTGTTCTAAAAACAGTGCTTAAGAATAAAAATAAAACGTGAATGCATTGTATTGTATTGGTGTGTTACTTTTTGAGCTGTGCTGCTAAATGTTGCTAACCAATACTATACATAATCATGATAAAGGGCACCACTCACTTCACAAGTTCACACGTGTTTTTTGTACACAACTGCACTGACCTGGAAAAGGTTCCCCTGTAATAGTTATGTCTTCCTCGATCCTTTCACTTATTTCAGTTCACTTTCAGTTTAGTAGTTTTAAATAGCGTCATCTATATTCAATGATTATGATTAGCATGGCAGTCTAGTAACACTGTCTAAAACAGGGTTTGCAAAAGTGTTTTACTTTTTAATTTAAATATATAATCCTTCACCTGGAAGCCTGACAGGCAGTGTTGAACTTGTAAAACCACACATTCATGAAATGTCTCTGTACGCTAAGGGACATTTGTTACTTCATACCTCGGAGATGGCAGGTTATCCTTCATGAGTGCTTAAGACATTTATTTGTACTGAATAGTGCATTTTAATATGACACCAGGATGTTACAAATATTTAAACAATGACTGGAAGCAGGTCTGGAATTTTAGGGGCGAGGCCACTTGGCCTTTGGTGTTGTCCATTTGAGGGCACAAATACCAGGACAGGAACATAAAAGGCCAGGCCATCACATAAAACAAGATGTCCATTGAAATAATTGAATTTAAGGGTTAAGGATGATTTTAAATTTAGTGTAGACAATCTGCAGTGAAATAAATAAGTTATGGTATTTACAATCTGATCCATGCTCCAGATGGGGACTCGGGGGAGATAAGAATTCAGAATCTCAACAAAAGACACTGGTGTCTACATGACGAGAAAGAGACACAGCCCTATATCTTGCGCCACCCCTTGCCCCTAAACATATTTGCCATGTTTTACTATTTTAAAATAGTACAAATAGCCGATAAGATAACGTGTCGATGTAGATTGGCTAGTTGAACAATTTTTACATGTTTTAAAATAGTAAAAAATGGCAATATAGGTTTAGGGATAAGGGGTGGCGCAAGATGGAGCCCACAGTGTCTACAACTACATATAGAGGGTATGCGCAAGTGGCAAGGTGAGTTTGACATTGTTTAATGCAATCAGATAGGATTTTTGGATGTATGGGCTGTCAAGGCCAGAAAGAAGTTTTTTTCTGCATAACTTCCGGGTATGTCACGCGCATACCCTTAACAAGAAAGACTGGAGAAAGTGTTACAGTCAGCTGGGGCATTAAGGCCACTGGCCTCAGGGCATGCAATTTTTTTTAGGGGCACAAGGCCAAACTGGGGGGCAACGACAGCCATGGCCTTTGTGGCCTCCCTGAAATTCCTGCCCTGACTGGAAGACTGACCAGAGCAGCAGTCATAAATGGAATGGTCAGGCAACTGTTGCATCTCCATACTCTCCCTAATTCTGTCACTGACTCACTTTGAGAAGCTCTGTCATATCAAGAAACAGACACAACCTATATGTGGGCAAAAGCGACTCGAGCAACTAAAGCCCTAACCACACCAAAGGGTCACCAT
The DNA here is from genome assembly GCF_964188405.1 of Protomyctophum parallelum. Taxonomy (NCBI): domain Eukaryota; kingdom Metazoa; phylum Chordata; class Actinopteri; order Myctophiformes; family Myctophidae; genus Protomyctophum; species Protomyctophum parallelum. The sequence goes on from NC_139710.1 coordinate 45,738,205, forward strand.
GCAACTCCTTGGGTCCAAACGGTTGCAAGGAGTTAACGCTAAAACCGTCTTGACCCTTTGGTGTGGTTTGGGCCATTGAATTCCATGCGTTGAATCACTAGAGTCAATGTGGGTCAACCTTAAAGTATATAATATATATTAATAGAGACGGCACCCTGAGGAAAGTGGAAACCCTGAGGCGAAATGGACATAGTGGCCGAATTTGGTGTTGCAGCGCTGGCCCAAACACATGAACGCGCTGGTCCGTTGACTATCATTGCGCACGTTCATGATGACACGTGAACGCTGTTTCATATGTGAACACGTGCAATGATAGTCAACGGCCAGCGCGTTCATGTGTTTGGGCCAATCAATCCCAGAATGCACTCTGTTCCTATCCGGAAGGAGGAGTGAAATCGCCTCATGCGCTTTAGAGCAACTTAATGCAAGTGGGAGGAGAAATCCGGTGCCGTCTCTATTAATATATACTCTAAGGGGTCAACGTGCAACAAGACATATCACACCGCTAAAACCGTCTTGACCCTTTGGTTTACCCTAGGGCTTAAGAATGCTCCAATTGTCAGCATCAGGTGCACACTGACTCGATCCTGGCTTTGTCATGGAAGTTTGCCATGAACGTAACAAACAGAACAAAGAATGTTTCCTCAGCGCTTACGCTGTGAGCAATAGAGCGTCGCAGTCCCTCCCCCTTTCAGAACGACGAGTGGCCCAGGAAATGAAATGCAATGCATTTCTCCCATAGGATTTTCTTTAAGTATTTATTTAAAGGCGGTTACGCCGCAGACAAAGCCAACTCGGATCGTGACAAATCATGACAATGAACACAATATTTTGGGCCGATTAAATTATTAGAAAGAAGAAATTAAAGGCATGAGACAACACTATTTGTTTTGTTTTTCTTCTTATAAATTAAGAAGAAAAATTAATCGGCCCAAGAAATTGTGTTCATTGTCATGATTTGTCACGATCCGAGTTGGCTTTGTCCGCGGCGTAACCGTCTTTAAATAAATACTTAAAGAAAATCCTATGGGAGAAATGCATTGCATTTAATTTCCTGGGCCACTCGTCGTTCTGAAAGGGGGAGGGACTGCGACGCTCTATAACAGCTAGCTAATGAGGCAGTTGAAATAAGTGTATAATGGTTGGGCCAAACAGGCATCTACAGTCCAACATCACAGTGGGACATTTCTGATTTGTCAGTTAAGTTAATGCATCAACAATGTTAAACTGTTCTGGAATTAGTGTAGGTCCAAACCAGCGACGACTAATAATATACCCAATAACTAGGCCACTGAGGGTAAATGCCTGCTGTCAACTATAAATAGGAATCTACCATCCATTTAGTGGCCTCTAATTAACTCAAGTAAGAGAACTCACAACTATCAAAAAATAAATGATTTGAAATGAGAGATCGTATAATCCAAAGTGTCCCCTCTCCGAAAAGGAGAATTTAAGGCAAAGGGTATTCAAGCAGTAGCATAAGATACACACTGTAGAACATGTCATGATAGTCCAATAGACGGTGCAAAATATTTTTGTATAAATATATCACAGAAATATTGTAGTTACATTACTGTGGGTCCCAAAAACGTTAGAGCATGAGGTATCAATGCATGAATAATTCCTTGTGGACGCAGATGCGGTCTGGTCAAGTTCATAGTAATGCCCTGCCAAAACAAAAAACTAAACTAAACAAAAAAAACACCTTTGTCCCCCAAAAAGCTTTCGGGTGGTCATGATCCGGGCAGATCAAACCCCTGTGATGGAGTTATGTATTGCTCTTGAATTTTGTCTTCAAGCATCACTGACCACCATTGTAGGCATAGTCTGCCTTGTTGTGCATGATTAGTTTGTTGTCCACAAAGTAGAAGCTGTCCGATCTGGTCTCGTATGGGTGCGCTACCATTTGTAGAACTGCAAAGACAGAAGTCATGAAGGAAAATAGCAGCTTTGTGAAGATTATGCACACTACTCATTACAAATTTATTGGCAGACATAAGTAAAATAGAACTCACTGAGGTCCTCCGGGAGCTGTGGAAACTCATAAATGTGCTCACACGTGTTGCGACTGTTAGGAATGCAGAAGCCGAAGTCAAAGTCAAAGTTCTTAAGAAGACGGCCCTGGAAATAATGCCTCTCAATCATCCGAAAGCTGTTAATAGGTTGGTCTCCCACTGTGAACTCAACACTGAGTGTTGTAAAGAAAAGGGGGGAAAAGTCAAGCTAATTCACAAAATTTTGATGAGAACAGACTATTAGCTGATTGAACTCTCGCACTGAACACATACTACCCTCTCTGTAGAGAAACACACATTAGCAGCAAGCAGACTATAAAATGCTCCAGTTCTCTCTCTCTAGTATGATGTATAAAACCTTTCAACATGGTTACTCACGTTGCACCAACAGTACGCAGCTTTAGGAAGGCCGGTGTAAACTGATAACGAACAAAACGTCCAGCGCTGGCATCTACATCAGCACTCTCCTCTTCTTTCACCAAAGGATCTAATAAATAGCCCACATGTGTTTACTGGTGTCTGATTTCAAAATAGGACAATCTAAATATAATAAAAATATCGTTGACATCTGCAATTATGGAGAAGATGTTGAGAAATATTATATACACGTTTCTAAAAAAAAGATTACATTCTAAATCAAATAATATATCCATAAGAATTTTAAAATGACAACTACTGAGTCCACTTAAATCGTCTTCGACAGTTAAGACTATGATGATGATGTTGTCTCCAGAATGATAGAGCATCATGTTGCCAAATGAGGACACAGGACACTTTAGATAAAAGCACACAAACGTGATGTGAATGGCATCATGGCATGAAATTCCACATTACATAGGCACAATATTCAACTGTGTTACAAATGTGTTCAGCTCACAGGTTGCTCCCATGTAACGTTAAAAAAAACAATAGAACGTTTGTTTAATACAGCCTAGTGATAGTAGTGAATACGACCAACTTTAATTATTCATGTTAATCTAGTGTGCAGTTCAGTCTAATCTTGATGGCACAGCTATAGCTGATTTGACTCCTATTTCTCTGACTTCGGGATTCTTTGTTAAACACATATTGATTATTGTATATTAATAAATGATCGTGGCGCTTCCGAGCGTCGCATGTATACTTTCAATGATCTTTTTTAGGGATCCCAAGAGTTCTCATTATCAACAGACCTGTGGCTCCATAGTACAATCTTATCATTACTTTCGGAATTGGCATTGCACGGTGACTTACCACTGTTGGGAGGTTTGGCGATCTCAAACAACACCGTTCCCGTCTCTAGATCTCTGATCTTGAAACGCGTGAAGTCAACGTTGAACACATTATCTTCAGGCTTGCAAAGATAATCTGTGAAAGGGAATGAAACGGCGGGTCAAAAAGACAATAAACTACAACAACAGCTAAAATGCCTGTAACCGTGCATGAGATCTGGATACAAACCCTGTGTAACAGCACGGAGACCCAGAACATTGTCTGGTGTAATATCTTTTCCTAACGCCCTGAGTTGATCCTCTGTAACAACAGGCCATTTATCCGATTGATTACGTCTCGATTTGAGTTTCTTTAGCATTCCTCCACCAGATTTTCGATCCCTTGGATTCGTAGTAGCTTGGCCGAAATCCGTATCCGACTGTCCTTTACCTGCGGGAGCCGTCTTGTTTCGTGAACCGTTCATATCTCAGCTACCTAGCTCCGTAGCAAAGGAAGAAAGTTGGGCTATTTATTTTTTCTTGAATCTAGAAACAAACTGCGGATGAAATTTCAAGATGGCGTAAAACGTGTACGGGGACAAGAAAGTTGTGATTGGCTGTAAACGCTGGCGGTTGTCATAGTTACCAGTTGGGGGTGCGTTTGGTGGCTGGACCGCGGCCAGAATTGGCTCACCACTTTTTACTTGCCGGGTAGCGGTAGGCGGTAGCCTCCCTATTTGTTGATTGATTGATTGATTGATTGATTGATTGATTGATTGATTGATTGATTGATTGATTGATTGATTGATTGATTGATTGATTGATTGATTGATTGATTGATTGATTGATTGACTGACTGACTGACTGACTGACAGACAGACAAGATAGACACAATGATGCTAAGATAAGATAACACAAAAAGCCACGAAGGGCTTGATTCCATTGTGGTCCTGTGGCTGTGTTATGTGTTGATTGATTGATTGACAAATGTATTCAGTCTGTAAAATGGGTACATTTCAAACGAAAGCACAATACATACAAAAACTGCTACGAGGATGTAACCAGAACAAGCACTTGTTTACATCCGTGTCCTCCATTTTCAATTCATCAGAAACTATTGTTATTTTCTCATGCAGGAAAATAGTCCTTGTAGGTGTTGCAGGTGTTTGCGAACGCAGTGAGCCACTTACTATGACAGCAGGGGCTGAGTGTCTGTGTGTGTGTGTGTCACGCTGTGTGGTGTCACGCTGTTACACCACCGGCCCGCCACCAGAGGGCGCAGCTGTGGCACGCACGCACGCACGCACACACACACACACACACACACACACACACACACACACACACACACACACACACACACACACACACACACACACACACACAGGGCGCAGCTGTAGCACACACACACACACAACCACACACACACGAGCTGCGTTCGCTTCACGCGTTTGCGCGTCTTACTTGTGTAAAGAAGGCACATGGTCCTTTTCACGGGTCACGTTGTTATCAAGTAGGGCTAGCCCAAAATTTTAGATTAAATGTTTGGGCTAAAGTAGGGCTACCTTTAGTTTAAATTGGGCCTGATCGATGTAACAAGTCTTGGTGCTTTTCCTGGTTTCATCCTCGTAGCAGTTTGTTGTACTGACTTGTGCTTTCGTTTGAAATATACCCATACTGTGAATGTACCCATACTATACACTGTGAATGCGAATACAATTTTCAAACAATGTCCAAAATGCCATTATTATTATTCTGTTTCCAGAGGGGGCGCTAATGCACCATGTGTGTTGAGTTTATTGTTGTTGCCGGAAGTCTTCCATGCCGTGAAGAAGAAGAAAGTATAACGATGGTGCGGTGTAAGTCAAGGTAAAAATGTGCTTCAGTTTAACACAAGATATACTTTCCTCTAGTCATACAACAACAAGTAAGTGTGCGTTAAACATTTATACTCTGATTGTCGCTCCCCTGTCTGCAGGTATTTGCTGTGTGAAGTGAACATGCCAAACCGTAACAGCTTGTTGCCGCTTCGTGAGGGTGCCATCGCACAGGCGTTGAGGGAAGCGGTGGCTCGGGCTCACGGTGACTATGGAGCAGCACATTGCAACATTGGATTCTCTGGTAAAGTTAACTAAACTTCAACATGGAAAGACTCATTCCCAGCCAGTGGTATTTTCTCTTTTGTATTGGGTATTAAAAGCCCTTTAAATTGTCACTTTGGCATCTGTATTCTGTCAAAATCAGACCAGACTCGTACGACTACAAAGTTCCCAGTTGAATGTCATTCGACTCATTCCACTTTAAAGTATGTCACATAACTTTGCTAATTGTTGTTTTTTCCCCCCCATTTGTTATATTTCCTCAGTGAAATATCTGAATGCCCTTACTGGAATGGTATTCCTGCGCTGCCTCAAAAGCTATTACAGACTTATCTGGTCTGCATTGCCTTTTATCACCAGTATTAGTATTGACAATCGAGGACAGAAAGTGCCATGTTTCCTGAACTGTTTGCATGTGGGAGGTAAGAGATATGTACCTTTTAGAATTGTTATTCATTGTTCAGCATGGAGTTGGTCATTTCAGTTGATCCAATTAAGTCTTTGAAAATGAAACAAAGTATTGTATTATACAAAAAATGTTATTTTTTTCTCCAAAGTAGTACTGCTTAATTCCCAAAAGGTGTAAAATGCAGAATTTCAATGAAAAATATTATCTACCAGATAGACCCTGACAAAGATCTTTTAGGTCGAAACACGTTGGTCTTTTTTGTTGCCTTGCTCATACAATTGGAATCTTTTTCTTTGAAAGTCAGCATTTTACACCTTTTGTGAATTAAGCAGTACTACTTTACATTTTTTGTCTACAATCTTACCTGTATCACCAAAGAGCACCCAATCTATATATAATAGCCACTGACTTTAGTGAACATAGTGAACTGCATTTTTGATAACTTAATGACTCCACTCCAGCCCTGCCCCATCTTGTCACCAATTCTATGCTATTCTTTCTCCAGGAACAATCAGAACATGTCAGAAATTTCTGATCCGATACAACACCCAGCAGCTTCACAGAATGCTCCCTCAATGTAAAAGTGAAGGTAGATTGTTCTGTAATTGTATTCATACATACTGCAATTTCCTAATTACTTAATGGATCTAGCAGTTACATTTTAGTTTTGTCTAGCTTGGGATGATTTCTTTCCTATCATATATGGTACAACATGATTGAAACATGTATTGTATGAGACGAGTGAGTTTGACAATCTCCTGATAGCACTTTCATTCCTCCCCTTTCTCCATTTGCAGAAGAAAGACAAGAGATTCGCCAAGCAATACTAAGCACTACTAACTTGAGCTATAAAAGACCAGAAAAAGCTTCTGATGATGAAGTGGAAAGTGATGAAGGAGAATAATGACCATCATGTCTACAGGAAATGCATCCTGGCTGTTTCCAGTTCTTCCAGTTGTTTTCAAACTCATAGGAACTTACAGTGCAACTGCCGAGCTGAATTCTATGGCTAGTGGCCACTATATATGTACAGTATGTTGTGCTGTCTTTGTTTATTTTGTTATATTAAAGCCCTAGTTTTGATGAAGTAACAGACAGTGACCTTATTTAGCTGTACACAGTGTGTAGATGTAGATACCTGCTGGGAGATGGAATATTGTTTTTCAAGCTAGAACAAAACAAAAAAGAAGGCCTCTATTTTTACAATGGCCAGATTTTTTGTTTGTTTTGACAATATGAGTACCAGTACTTTAAATCAGTGAGATTCTGAGCTGAAATATAAATATAATGGTCCTTTCATAGACTTGAAAGTACATTGTTACCCAGACAGTGGTTCTAAACATGTGGGGCAATGGGGGTCGCCACATGATTTTGGATGACAGAAAATTTTAAGGTCTTTTAAAGGGATATTTCACTTTCAAAAAAACTTTTGGTCATTTTATCGTCTACTCGGGCTTATGTGAACACCCAGATAGTTGATTTGAGATATTTGATATATTCATATGTAGCTGCCCCCCCCCACCCCAGACCCATTATAATATCAAACTTTTTATTTTATTTTATACATTTTATTCAAAGAGTATGACAGATGACGTCATATGCAAGTTTCACAGAATGAAAATACAACTCTTTGTTTTTTTTACATTTTCTCCCACAACTCCTTTCCCAATCCTCCCCACCCACCCACCATCTTTCCCCACGAGGCCAGACATACAAACAACATATATACACAGCACACAGAGATGGGCAGTATTTGAAATACATGTATTTGAAATACTTTTTTGTATTTTGTAATTTGTATTTCGCTGAGATGGAAGAAATGAGATGTATTTTGTATTTAAATACATTTTTTGACCCAGTATTTGTATTTTGTATCAAAATACATTTTCAATATATTTTGCCCATCAGAGATGGGCAGTATTTGAAATACATGTATTTGAAATACGTATTTGAAATACTTTTTTGTATTTTGTAATTTGTATTTCGATGGGGATGGAAGATGTATTTTGTATTTAGATACATTTTTTGACCCAGTATTTGTATTTTGTATCAAAATACATTTTCAATGTATTTTGCCCATCTCTGACAGCACACGGGTATAGAAAGGGATCACATGGTTATGTTCACAGAAATAATTAATAAACAACTTAAAAGGGGGGCAAAATAAGAGGCATAAGTCAAACTCCATTTTAACCATGATAGATTAATCGAAAACAGTGAAACACCCAACCTTTTTCTGTTGACTGATATTGTCCTAATACGTGAGGCCGGGGGCTGTGGATTTTCATTTACTGTTTTCAGTTGGGGTTCAGAATAAATTATGGATTTAGACTGTTATTCGTTAATTTCGTCTCAACTGCAGTGCTCATTACTCATTTCTCTCACCTGACTTGTGTAGAAAGCTTCAGGTACACGCAGCGTGCACTTCTTTCTGTAGTAAAACTACATTTCCCATAAATACCTAAGTGGGCGTTTTTGCCAAACACGGAGTTGGTAGAAGATCCATCCGGGTCCCTCAAGTTCTTGTCTGGCGACCCGTCGCCATTAGTGCAAGTTCGAAACAGCGATCATATATTTTTTTTGGTTAAAATCTTACAATTTACGCGTTTTCCAGCATTTGGAAAACGTGCGGCGCCTTTTCAAGGCATTTTGTCTTTTCTGCATCTAGAAAAAGCGAACATTTTTGGGGTCTAGGCCCCTCGTAGTGAGCGACGTTCGTTCTCTATTTTTCAACCTGCATACATTGAGACATCGATATTGTGTCTCTTTTTTTTCTCGGTTTGTTTTGGTGTCAAGATGTCGCCGTAATGGGGTCTCCGTGTTTGATAGAAATGAACCAGGGCCTTTGCCGCCTGACCCACACTCACCACAGTCCGCTTTCACCCACCGTTTTTATTCCGCTTGATGCTAGAGAGCTCGGAGGCTCTCTCGCTGGAGCTTGGCCTCAAAATATCTCACTGCAAGGAGACAAATATGGAGAAAAATCCCAACTATACCAACAGCAGCAAGGTTCCACCCCGTTCGAGTTCTACTGGCCCGGTACCTGGCGATTCTAAACCCAAAACAGGTGAACATTTATAGTAATAGTAAGGACAGTAAACATATTATGCACCTTTTTAGGCACGATGGAGGCCGCTTTGGGCCTAGTGGTAGCATGGCGTTTACAATATAGGATTATGGATGACACCTAGTGGTAGACCATGGTGTTTACATAATATGGATGACGTTCCTGTCATAGGAAAGCGTTTGTACCTAATGAATTAATGTAACTGTTAACGAGTTACAAGAGGATACTTTTACTCTAAGGGGTGTTTGAAATGTGTCATTGTAGTCTACGTGTTGTCACGACTCACTTCATTAAATAAGTGTAGGCGAGTAGGCCTACTAGGCTAGCTTATATTCCCCCGGGCCCCTATATCAGCTGGCTGCACGTGTGTTTATAAATATGTCAAGCAGCCACACCCCTCGGTTTAAGTTCTATATAGTCACGTTTTTTTCCTCCCTCAGAATATCATAATTGGCATTATTTTTGTATTGTATATTGACTTGGCCCCTTTCAAGGTGTTAACTTATTATCTCATCTTTTCAGATGGTAAGAGTAATGGAGGCTCCAAGCGTTACGGTCGCAAGCGGGAACCTTCCATCCCTAAAAGTGACAGTTTCACAGGCCCTCATCGCACCAATTCACAGAAAAACAAGAATTTTGACAAGAGACCCCCCCAGAGAGGTGGAGGACGGCAATATGGGGTTACAGGTGGAGGACGACGCGAGGAGGTGAGCACTCATAGCATCAAAAATAAAATCTGTAATCCAATTCATGGCAGAAACTGAAGGACTATGCACTCTTCAGTTTGGAATCGAATTCCTGACCTACAAAGTCCTATTGAACAATTCTTGTGACCCATTTAAAAAATAATAATATTAGTGCTGTATTTGAAAGTGAATATTAGTGACAGATTAATAAAGGTGCTGTATTTGAAAGTGAAAACAGAAATAACCTTTGTGGATTGTTTCACTTGCAACAACATATTTTCATGTTTTCCACCCAGAGCAGCTGCCTTCTCCTTCTTATTCTTTAACAGTCAAATTGTCTTTGTTAACAGATCAGTATCCCTGTCTGTCTTTGCAGGTAGCAGAGACATGCCGGGCTGAGTTTAGCCCGGCTCAATTTACTGGACCCAAAAAGATAAGTTTGAACCACCTGCTCAACTTCACCTTTGAACCCAGAGGGGCCAATGGTGGCATCGGAGATGGAGGAGGCCAGTCCGGCTGGGGCCGCCGGAACAAGTGGGGCCACACGCACAAGCCCTTCAACAAGGAGCTTTTTCTGCAGGCCAAGTGAGTGGTTTCTCAACTTATCTGAATTGAATTAAATTTGTACTTGGAACAGAACATGATCATGGCGTTAGCTAGAACAGCTAACGTCACTCACGACACTGTCGTGCGATAGTGATAAATTAGGCATTCTTTATATAGGACGGTGAAGAGTGAGAGGAGGTATGAAATGCTACCCTTGGCCATTGAAGTTGTGCAGCCTGAAATACAGTTCTGTATTGTATTAATTTACTTTGTTGGTTATTCTTAAGCTGTTGCATTTGTCATGGATAGAACTCAATGGTGTTTCATTTTAGTTGCCAGTTTGTGGTGACTGATGACCAGGACTATACAGCTCACTTCACTGACCCAGATACACTGGTTAACTGGGACTGTGTGCAGCAAGTGGTGAGTGTCTTCTGTGTAGTTTTTATTTTAATTTCCTTTATCAAGGTTTCTCTGATATTACCTCCTAATTCTTGAATTGGTTTCAGCTTTAATTATAAAAATACATTTTAGTTGTACACACTACTACACATTAATTCAAAATACAGAGGGGAAAAAGCTAATTATAGATTAAGTTGAGAGCAAAACCAAAGTCACTGCACTCAATCATATTGAATGATATTAACCCATAAATTAATTTATTTTAAATTTTTAGCGCATCTACAGCCATGAGGTGCCCTCATGCCCGATCTGCCTGTACCCTCCAGTGGCAGCCCACATCACACGATGTGGACACATCTTCTGCTGGCCATGCATGCTACATTATCTGTCACTCAGTGACAAGAGTTGGGCCAAGTGTCCCATCTGCTATGAGGCTGTGCATTCTGCTGACCTGAAAAGGTAACAATGAATACCAATGAGTGCTACAGATGTCAGATGCAACTTTGAAGCACTGCCATTTTTTTAACTGTTAAAATCTTTCGAATGGCTTTTCTATGGCATTTGAGCAATTGTCTTAGTAATCATGCCTCATCTCCTGTTGCAGTGTGGTTGCAATGGAGACCAGGCATTATGCAGTTGGTGATCTCATCACCATGCGTCTGATGCGCAGAGAAAAGGGAGCTCTCGTGGCCATGCCTAGTGCTCAGTGGGTGAAAGTGGAAGAACCAGTTCGCTTTGGAGGTATGAAAACAAAGTATCCATATTTAATGAAATAAAAATACTGTGTTGGTTTTGCAGCAACTATAAGAAATGGGCCAAACAACGAATGCAAATGGAACAATCTTGTTACATGGATAATTTAAGTGATATTCCTCTTTTCTAGATATGTGTCTCAGCCAGTACTCCAAGCTGCTGCTGGCCTCTCCAGAGCAGGTGCTGAATCTGATGGCAGAAGAGAAGGCCACCTTGCAGGTCCAGCTCAGCCAGGAAGTGGAGGCTGAATCCTGTTTCATCGAGAGTGCCCTATGCGACTTGCAGGTACACACCTCTAATAATACAATTTATACAGTTTATTTTATTTATACCATTTGCATATTTAGGTGCACATGTGTTGTAGACTGAATGTAGACCATCTAACAACGGCGAATTAAACACAAAACAAATGGCGGGTTTAGCGCATTGTGCATGGAACGACAATGGAATAAATGTTGTGTATGGCAGGCTATGCGCTCAAAGTGTTAATGCAATAAATCATCGTATAAAGTGCAAAAATAGCCAATCTACAAGCTTGGAGAGTCGCAGCGCATTTGAAAGTTGAAAGAGCTTGTACACCTTGTATAAAGTAGTTAAAGGGTTTTATAAATATTGAACCAATGAAAAAGTATTAACCATAGCTTGTGACTAAATAACTACATTGGATCTATTGGAATGCAGGTTTTTTCTTTCATTTACTAAAAAGTATAATAATCTGACTCTGAGGTGGTCTTTCTTGTTATCTGTTTGTGTCTTAGGAGAGAGAGGAAGTTGTGTTGAAGCAACAGAAGACGTGTGAGAAGAAAAATGTTGTGGACCACAACCTGTCCTCACTCACTCTGGAAGAACCTTCCTCCCCTGTGGAAAAAGTGGTGATCATAACCAGCAGCAGTACCAAGGTCAGTCTAGTAGTAAACATCGGCCATTAACAATTTTCCTCAAAAGGTTGTAGGCGCTTGGCATGGATGCCCCTTTCAAACATTGGTAATATGGATTTAGGTAATTTTCTAATTATAATTCTGGCTGTGGCTGACAATTACCGTAATTTCCGGACTATAAGCCGCACCTGAATATAAGCCGCACCAGCCAAATTTAGGGAAAATCCCATATACAAGCCGCACCGGACTATAAACCGCAGCTACGTTAGCTCAGAGCCTGAGATGGCTCTGCGTTAGCTGTAAAAATCCATAGATTGGCCGCACCGTTGTATAAGCCGCAGGGTTCAAATCATGGGTAAAATGCCGCGGCTTATAGTCCGGAAATTACGGTAAATAAACTAAATTACAGCTAAGCAGTGACTGAGTTTAGCTGTCTTTTGCCACAAAAATGTGATGTTCAAGTGTGTGCGATGAGATTATCTTTATTGCCTGAACATGGTCCCTTATCTTGTGGAGCGTGTAAATTGTCCTTGTTTTGTAATCCAAGAAAGGACAACATGTAACATTGTATTCCCTTTAGGCCTGCAAATTATTTTGGTCATCGATAATAATCAGCAATGAATCGCAGGTGTTTTTTGGCAATGAGTCTTGTGTATTTTTCCACTTGAACATACTCACATAGTTATTTTGTTTGCGCTAATGTCAGCTAAGCTAAGGAGGAGTGGGCCACCTGCCAAGTTGCTTATGTGCAAAAACTACCGTAAAGCAAAAGTTGGATATGCAATGGCACCACCCCATACAAAGCGCATCACATCTGAGAGACCTGCAACTTGGTAAAGAGAAGGATTACAGGCAATATCTGTATTAAGATGGACTTTGCTTGGCGTGGAAGTAAGTCCACAATGCGAGAGGATTTGAAGAGTTATGTTGCATTATGTGGTATCGCCTTGTTAACTAGCTAGCCACGGACGGATCAATTCGCATTGCATGTTGTGGATCCGAGCAATAAATAGAAACCCAGACCCATTGAGCTATAAGTATATACAGTAAGGTAGAAATCTGTATTCGCTCTAGACCGGATGTGAATTGAACCTAGTCTATTAACATTAAAGCCCCAAGACAACTACATCTATACCTGCATGCAGGATTTCAAGAAGAAAAGCTACTGTAGATGGCTGTAGCCTTATTTATGTAGTATGTACTATGCGCTCTTAGGAGGTTATTCACTCAGGCACCCTCTTAACTTTTTTTTCTTCTTGCATTTTGATATTCATATTTGTAATCACTACTGTTGTTCTCTCCACTAGCCTGTATTGCAATACTCCAATGCCTTTGATGATGAGGTGGCTGAGTTCGCAGAGGAGGCCACTTGTGAGGAGCCAGAGGAGGCCACCTTTGAGGAGCCAGAGGAGGCCACTTGTGAGGAGCCAGACTGCCCAAATGGAATCCTGGAGAGTGTGCTGGAAGAACCTGCTGAGTCTACAGAGCTCCAGCCTATTAAGGAGAACCCTTCTGGTCAGGCAGAAGCAGGCCGGCCCCCAGTCAATGTGGCACATCATGGACCCTACTATTACTTCTACCAAGGTAGAGTCAGCATTCTGTTTAGCAGTGAGGGTTATCTGCAGTCATGAACACCTGAGATAATTCAAAACTGAAATATGTTCCAAATTAGCTTGGGACTGCTGTTTGGTGATGTTAGGATATTTCCGAGATTTTGCAACTTTAGTGTCGTTTCTACCCCCTTTTTACTCAATTTAGTAGTTAATGCCATTGACACTTGATTCCTCCCCATACACATTGAGTGCCTGCAGTGACAAATACCTGCCCGGCTGCTTCTCTCCCCGAAAACGGACCGATTGTGTTCAATTTACAATTTAGGCATTTAGCAGACGCTCTTAATCCAGAGCGACTTACATTAAGCAAGAACAAAAAAGCATGGGAATACATCACATAAAAACATTCATCAAGAAACATGCGTAAGCTAAGAAAGTGTTCGTATAGACGCTCGACAAAACCGGTTCCCCCACGGTGGATTCGAACCCACAACCTCCTCATGGTGCACAGGCACTTTACCACTGCGCCACCTGAAGGCTAAAGCTAAGAATGTTTGATGGAATCATTTACAAACACACAACAGCCAACATAAGACTGGGTTCATTAAAATAAGCTCCTTATTTGGCAATAGATAAAATAAAATTATAACATGTCGTCCAATTAAATTGCTCTGTCAGAAAGTACCGGTACCTTGAATTATAATCTATACTTTATTTCAGCTGAGGACTGCCAGGAAATGTTCTTGCACCCTGTGAATTTACGCTGCCTGTTGCGTGAATATGGCAGCCTGGAGGACTGCCCAGACACCATCACTGCCACATTGGTGGAGATAGTGGGACATACGATCACTGAGGTAAGAGTAAGACCATGAAGAAGAGGATGTTTACAGTCTTCATACAAACAAGACAGTGTAGTTTTTCCACTTTAAAGCACTTGATAACTTTTAGAAAAATGCTACTCAATCATTATCTGTTTAGTATTTGGAGTTTTATCGATTGATGATAAGGTAACTACCGGTAGTAACTACACAACCCAAACTTCTTCCAAAGTGTAATTTTGCTTTCATTTCTCTGACTGATTTGCCTTTAATGCTCTCCTACAGGATGTCCGCCGTAGGCACCGCTATCTGGCTCACCTGCCACTCACTTGTGAGTACAGCATTTGTGAGCTAGAACTGCAGCCACCCATTGTGTCCAAAGAAACCCTGGACACATTTGCAGGTCGGTATCCTTAAATTTACTATAGATATGAATGTAATTCCACTAAGAGCAAGCCCACTGGCACTCTGTGTGTGTGTTTGTTAATGAGCTTGTCTTGCTGCTTTTTTCTTTTTATCTAAAAATGTCAACCTTTTTTAGATGATCTCGAGAAAAGAAAGCGCCTCAGGCAGAAGAAAGCAAGGGATGAAAAGCGCAGGGAGAAGCGCATTGAGATTGAGGAGAACAAGAAACAAGGGAAATGTAAGCATGTCTAAAGATGTATTGATGCAAACAGAAACTACAGGAAGATGTCTACAAATCAGTCACTTGACATGGACAGTGTGTGAGACATCTGTAAGGTTTGCGTCCTCCTTTTCCCCCCTCAGATCCAGAGGTCCATATCGGCCTGGAGAATCTTCAGCAGTTCCCAGAGTTCGGGTCACCACCTTACAGCAGTGCAATCCCTGTCTACTCTGACTTTCAGTTGGCACCTCCATCACCACTTAGCAGCAGCCCTGTGACTGGTGAGAGCTGCTATTCATACTTCATTTGCTCAGCACTACAATTCATCTTGTTCTTTTTCAGTCCCGCCCCCCCCCCCCCCCCCCCTTTTTGTTCTTTTAGTTTTTAGCAGCTGCACCATGTAAATTGTTATGACTTCTCTGCTGTTTCAGAAGGGATGTTCCCTTGTCTGAATGGACAAAGCCCTTCACCTATTGTGGGCAGTGTAGAGGATGACTCTAACTGCATGTCCTTTGCACAGGTATGTTCTTTTGTAAAATGAATCACTTCTTTAGAGCTGCATCTATCGATTATTTTCTGAAAAACTGAAAGGTTACATTTCACATTGCACACTATATACACTCCTGTAACTTTAACCAGCAGCAAACAATATAAATATTATAATAATAATATATAAATAAATATTTTATTCAAATTGATTTTTCATAATAGTCGATTAACTGTTACAGCCCTGCCCTTTTGCTATATCGCCAGTGTTCTGGTAGACCGTCTTGGGCAACAGATTCAATACTGTTATTGACACATTGTATGTGTGGCATGACTCCAACTTTTGATTCTGTCTTGTTTTATTCTGTAGATGCTAAGAGATGGTAAAGCCAGAGGAGAAGCTGGACCCAGGATGACTCCAAAGCAAGGTAGAGCAAGTTTATAAACATTATAGTACTGACAGACAAGATTTGAGCCATCCTTGTTCACTTGTTGGTTTCATGGTCCTGCAGACAAGCTACTGGCTCCTCTAGCTGTGGATAGCGATGGGGAGAGTGATGGGTCAGATCGTGTCCCAGTACCTAGCTTCCAGAACTCTTTCAGCCAGGCCTTTGAGGCAGCACTTCTGCAACTAGACAATGGCGCAACTGTTCCTCCAGAACCTGTGGTTGACCCTGGTGAGATTTTAAAATGTAATTGGTTTATCTGTTGGTTTGAATTGTATTGTGTGTGTGTATATGAGAGCTGGTGCTGTACTTATCCTTGCTGTCTCTCTTCAGAAGAGAAAGGAGGGAAGAAAAAGAAGAAAAAGAAGATGCTTCTGTTCAGCACATCCATGGTCCACACAAAGTAGACGGCACTGAATTTCATGATCATCCTCATTCATCCCCTATCTCATGTTGATTTTGTCTTGTCCCATGCTGACAATTGTATTGGAATTATAAGCTATTGAAATAGGTTTTGTGCATAGCCAAAGTTCATACTGCCTCGTTCACTGTTCAAACTAACCTACCGTTCAGATGTTGGGTTGTCAAGCAATCCTTTTTTTTCAAGCAATCCTTTTTTTCTTTTCTTTTTTTTCATACATGGGATGAAGATAACCTTATGGAAGATATGTAGAAGGCAAACAAGACAATAACGAATGTGGTCACATAATGCCAGTTAAGACAGTTTAAATGATCTGGATATAATTCGTTTCAGTTGGCTTCCAGGTGTTATAATGTAGCTTGGGCTTAAAGTTGACCCAGAATGTTGCCTATAGGATGTATAGGAATAATAATGGAAAAGTTTATGGGGTGCTCTACGTATATTTGAGTAGCAGTCAGCCAGCTGCGGGTACGTCACATACTCTGAATATCCTCTACATTTTCTCAAACAGGGCTCAAGGCTCAAACATTGTCGGCATGGATAAGTTGTCTTTGGACATAATGGGGGAAAAGTATTTATTCCTTTATTGAATAAACAGTGGTTAGCAAAACAGCTCTTTAAGATAATGCATAGCTTATTTGGGGGATTATTGCTTTAAGAAGGATGGCCTATTTTGTAATGACAGAAATACTTAATCTCATACCAGTGTAAGAAAGAAAACAGTGTTGAATTAATCATTTAGATCTATTGTTTCAGGAGAACTCAAGTATTTTCTGCCTGGTTATTCACTAAACCACCATGAGTATGCACTTTCTTCTGCTTTATTTCTCTTTGTGTTCAGTGCAGGAAGTTTACTAATTTGAAACTTCACCCCAAGTTTAAATTGTTCCAAATGTGAGGCTAGAACTGCTGACATAAGGACTGCTTGCTAAATGAGATGAGCAAACGTGTGTTGTAAAGAATCAGTTTTGTTTGAGGATTATTTGATTCACATTTAATCTTGAGCAATGTTATAGGCTTGTGAATAGCCTTTTCCAAAAGTTTTGGAATGAATAAAGAAGTGAATAAAGAAATATGCACAATCGGTTTGTTGGTACGATATTTATATAGGCGCTCGTACTAAAGATGTTTACACAGGAAATAATTTTTCTAACCCCTTTACATTACAGTGGTTCCCAAACTTATTTTCGGGGTACCCATTTTAAGATAGAAAAACCAGGATACCCAAAAAGGTATTGTCTTTTACTTGCATAAGCACAGAAAATCCTAATTCACACTTGTAAGTGGTTGTAAAAGGTATCAAATGCCTGCTTTACTTAGCAGAAGATTTTCTGATACTTATCCAGAACCAGGCCAAAACATTTATTTTGGTGACCCAACTGAAATCGACCCAGTCTTTAGGAAACAATGCATTAGTATACTGTAACTATGGACCATGTATCATGCAAGTATGTGTCTCCACTCTCCACATGGGGGAAAACTGAGACAAACCAATGCTCTCTGGTTCAAAAACCATTAGGTTAAATTCCTTTGTGAATGATCCATTCATATTTTGGCAAAATGTCATTATTCCACCCAAAATATGGAATGCCATGCAGCCTCCACCCCTTTTTTCTGTAAATATATATAGTAGTCTAGCCTATATTTATTTTTAGTGTTGTTGCTGATGGATGGGTAGCCTAATCTAAAGTATGTCATAATGAATTATTCAGTACAAAGGACCACAATGGAAACAAGCCCCCGGGGCTTTTTGTGTTATACTTTAAGCATAGCTTTTGTATTACTGCCAAACGATTTCCCAAACTTTCTAATCAAGTGGGGTATTCAACAATCAATCACGTTAGCCCGTTTCCCTCATCAGTGGCACAGTGGCAGCGCAGCAGGATAGTCTAGCCAGCCCTGCCAACGACTGCAACCCACTGCTGCAACCTGACCAGTCTGTCGAGTCGACTACTCGGCTTCAATAAACTTCACACGCTCATCAAGCCGTACTTGTGAACATTAGACTTCCGGTTAGTGTACTTCAAGATAAGAGTAACATTAATTTGACTCAAGTTCGTTTTTAATTAATATGGGAATGAATGAGGAATGTAAACAAATACAGACGGTAAACAAAAAGGATATCAGTTTAAAATAAACAAAGGAACCCATTTTTTATCTTAACAGGACAGGAACTACAGGTAGGCCTAATATGTATACTTGACTGTATATCATTCATTCTCTGCTGTCTGGACTTGAATGTTCATAGTTCAGGAAATGAAAAAAAAAAAAAAAAACATCCAGCTCAAATGGAGTTAGGCTGTTAGGAGGTTTTTGTCAAAGCGCTTTTTAATACTTTTCATTGGTTCAATATTTTTTTAACCAACACACAGGTAAGGGTGTTCACTGTTCAATATTATTCGTTGTTCAAACCAGATTCGGCACAAACAACGGACTAAATTAATTTCGCTTCTATGCCACCAAAATGTGGAACAGTCATTAAGACATGCGAATCCCTTGACTCCTTCAAAACTGCTCTCAATTGGCACCTACGGATGGCTGCAATTCGAAACGGGCCCCCGTAAAATCTGAATCCCCCACCCACCCCTTTTCCCCTCACTGTATAGCCTACTCTACTGTATAGCCTATGTTTTTTCCCCTTTTCGTACGCCTCTAAACGTTTTGATGAATTGAAAATGGTGGGCCCTATTGTAAACAAGTGTAATGCTTTATGGTGTCGTCCACTCACAGTTAACAGTTTTTGTATTTGTACTTGAAATGTACTGTAATGCAAACTGTTAATATATCAATCAATCAATCAATCAAAAAACTGATTTATGAAAAAAGATAGTGGCAGATAGTTTGAGGATTCAATGGAGTTAGGTTAGGAGGTTTTCAAGAAGCATTTTTAATACTTTCCAATGGTTAAATATTTATTTAACCAACATACAGTAAACGGTGTCCAATAGCATTGATTTGTGACACACTGACACACACAAATAAAATAAAATAGAAAATTGAGTTAAGGTGGTTTTCTGGTTTCTTTCGGACAGCAAGAGATACATACAGTAGAGTAGGCGGTCTACCACCAAATTTCTTCGACCCTTTTCAAATATCTTATTTTGAAGTCAGGCAACTGGGAAGTCTCATGTTTATGTTGGTACGACTTGACGAGCGTGTTATGTTTTAACATGAGGGGACGTTTATTGCAACCTGAGACACACGGGATAGATACTCAGTTGGCTCTGGCTAACCAAACTAGCTAAGTTAGCCAGTGTTCTGGCCACAGTGGAGGGTCACAACAACTTTAGCAGCGTACAGAAATACCGTCTGTTAGGAGCTACTTCGTGGGGGGGGAAGACAAAAACTGTCTCTGTCAAATTTTGGTAAGTTGTCTCTAAATTAACAAGCGCAGAAGGCTGGACTTGGACTGGTCGATGGTTCCATTTTGCGTATTCAGCGTCTTGGTTCGATGGCTGACGCTAGCTATAGCCCGCAACAGACTGATGCTTTCATGGTTTTCTCCCAGGGATTTGGAATATAAACCGGTTAATTGGATCTCTATAGCCTTCTATAGTTACGGTTGACGTGCCAACTTGTGCGTGTTTATGAATATTAAAACTAAGGACAGGCTAAAACGTCCTCCCAGCGATGCGAGGACAGGAGTAAACACTTGTTGAAAAGTTGTGCGTTCACAATCTTATCAGACTGTTTCAAAACCTTATTTCTATTGGTATCTCTTCAGTCAGCAAAGTGGGAAATAAACTAATGCGTGTGTAACGTATTTTGCCCGCTGCTTTGCATTCAGTACAAGTTAATTTACTGTGTCAAGGATTAGTCCGAACCGTTTTAGGACCCTTGAATGCAGAAGTACAGTACATTATTGGATTTACGAGGAATCGCGGCCAATACGCAGTTACTGACAGGTTTATCTTGATTTACTGTACAGTCAGCCACATCAAGTTCAAGCCTGAGGTGTTCTGTTGGAGATTTGTTTGAACTTTGAAGTAATCCACAAGTGTTGGAGAACTAGCTATTTTCAACATCCCTTTATATTTTATTATTGTTATTGCATCCACTGTTGAGGCTGTTCGCTGTTGCCCTTTGATGTTGTTGGGAAGTTTCCTCTGCAAAACTGGCTTAACAAGGTCATTGACTTGACATCCCTTTGATACAAACACTCTCAAAGCACAGGAAACAAGGTTCATTGTATACAGTTTTTAGCTGTAGGCTTTTTTGTTTTTATTTAGTTTTCTGTTTTGTAAAGCAAAATTGAGTAGGCCTACTCAGAAAAGCACTGTATAAATTATATGTACTGTATGTATTATTATTATTATTATTATTATCTTGTAATTTAGACTTTTGGATGCATAGAATATACGGTAAAGTATGATGTTTAATCAGCCCTCTCAAATGTCAGTCTAATATAGGCCTATAATAATAATAATATATACGATTTATATAGCGCTTTTCTAGGTACCCAAAGTGGCTTTACAGAAAGACCTGTCTAGACTAAATATATATTCACTATTCAGCATTTACCAGTGGGGTTAGGGTCAAGCTGAACATGTTTATTTGTAGGTTCCTTAAATAGACATACTGTCTTGCTAATGTATATACTGCTTGTTTAATTTATAATAATAATGATAATATAGTACACTTGTTAAGTGTCACTCTATTTCATATAGCCTACACTTATAGTCACTCAATAGACCCAGCTATACAAGTCAGCCCTAGTACACTCTTTCCCAATCCCTGCCGTGCTGGACACAACCATCACACTGAATGTTTAGCATTCCAGCTTAGCAAAGGCGTTTCCTGTCAACATGTACAGACTCAAGTTTTCAAACACAGTTAGCCAAGTACACTCAGTCCCTGCCTTCAATATAAAATTGTTCATAATTTCCTTTAGTGTAACCCGTACCTAGAGGTCCAATTGGATCAAAAGATCCAAATGTATTTGCTAGGGATTTGGAAAGTTATTTCTGTGCATACAAAAAGCAGCACAATATGAATTGTAGAATACAAATGCATACATAAACAGGCAATACAATGCACAACGTCATGGTATATGGTTAAATATTCATACATTGATTGACTACATAGACGTATGTTAAATAGATAGTGGTGAAAGACGTGCATGAGCAATGAGCATAGTGCAAATATGAGGGCAGGAGAAATGTAAACATTGAGAGACATTCATTTACTAACTTTCTCTATGGATTTTGTTTGTCATTCCTTTTTTTGTCTGCACATGTCCATCGTCGATCGACATGAATGCGTGGGTGTGCCTATGTTTGTGTTAGTCTGTGTCATTGTAAGAATCATGTGTGTGGGAAGTCTGTGAAAATAATGTGCTGCAGGAGAATTGGCCAACTCATGCTAAGCTAAACTCTACTGCTGTGATTTGTGTACTACAGCCTTAAGGGCTACACTCTGAAAGCTTTGTATTGTTGACACAAAGTTTCTCCTTCACCCTCAGTGTTCTCCAGCCACTTCTTCCAGCGTGATATGACATCACTGTGCGGGTACCACAGAAACCAAGGCTCCACTGCAGACGGTCGACAACCAGTCAGGTAAGTTATGGTGGGATACTCTATGGCAGTTTAAGGCAGGCCAGGCAGCCTAAATCATGCCAAGGCGAATATCGCATCAACATGCAGCTCTGGCCATATATCTCTGTGGCGTACTAAAGGCAGCTGTGTTACAGAGTATTGCAAGACTGGAACATGTGGAAAGCATTATTGAGAGCTGAGAGAGGGGAGGCTCTCAAAGGGCTGACGGAGAAGTACTTGGGTGGTTGATGTTGTTTCAGCTCTTTCAGGCACAGAACAACTGATAGACTGTAGGTCCCAAGAGCACTGCAGAGCACACAGTTCTTAATGTTACATGTTATCTGATATTCTTCACTCTACTTCCTTAACGCTCCAAGGGAAGTAACTAGTGTGTTAATATCATATTATGAGCATCCTCCATAATGGGAGGATCTAAATATCTTATGGCAGTGACTGGTATGAGCTGTCAGTAGAATCTCCATTTCACTGCCTAAGCCTGACCTGCAAGTTATTATTACAAGGAAAAGAAAGCAGTTCTACACTGTACACTGTGTACAGCGCACTTGCCCCTCCTGCTCACAGGATCCACCTCCAAATTTCATAATCGTGATCACTCCCTTGATCACCGTCTGCCTGTTCAGTCAGCTATCAGCAGTGTTGTTTTTATCCTGTCAAAATCATCAGTATCCCTGTGTAGAAAACATACCCTTACTCGGCTATTTCAGGCACTCCCAAGACAAAGTCCAGAATACTGGCTAGAGATAAAGGGAGTCCTGTAAAGCTGCGTCATTAGTCTTGATTATTCCCATCCTACAATACAATGGCTGAGAGCCTATTTTAAGCTTTTTTGGGTCTAATCCAGATTCCCGATCACTGAATGTTTTTCCCCACGAACGGCCGAAGAACTATAGAACAAAAATATTACTTTTATTAATATTATTAAAACTGCATGTGTGTGTTTTTTATACCAATTAAATGGTGCTGCTACTCAGTTATAAAAGCACCTAAATCCATGAGGGAATGCCATGAGATATTGCTGAAGGTGGTAGATCAGCTTTAGAGCCCGGCTCTGGACTGAACTGAATCCGTCCTGAGAGCGTAGTAGCCGAGTCCGACTTTAACCTGATTTATCATTTATAAATATTTGTCTGAACTCGCAGTGTTTATCAAGCGCTTTGTTACCCTGACACGTAAACTACTGTTACCATGGTTACAGCTTGCCTGTTTAACCTGCACACAAAGCATTTTTACTTATTTTTCAGATTGTTCTTTCAGATGATTGAGGCTATATAGCAGTTTTTCCCCAAACCCAAAAGTTACACTTTTGGTGTCTCCCCAGGGCCCAAACTAACAACATACTTTCTATTTAATAATGAAAAAAGCAGTGAGCTTCTATAGCTTCAGTGTTTCGTGTGTGTGTGTGTGTGTGTGTGTGTGTGTGTGTGTGTGTGTGCCGAAACTTTGAATAGTAAGCTGCATAATGACTCAATTGTCAACCTTATTATAAACTTTATAGGCTATTGCTATAAGACAGATACCAAAATGTAGGCTAATTTAAATCTTTTTTTTGTTTGTTTTTACTCAACACTAGCTCTGATTTTGAGTTTAAACTTTTTTTCAGTTAAATTCATAAATATATTGTGTAGTAGACAGACAGACAGATTACAATTACTCTGTTCAACCTCAACACAAAGTCAAAATCATGAGGTTGCATGATATGTATTTGTATCAGAATTATATATATGAATGTATTCTTGTTTTTGAGCAGTGCCTAATCACTCCAACTACCAGCTATGTCTCTTGTCTCCCCCTGGGCACACCTTAGCGGACAGCCGCGGACAGAAGAAGCTGTCTTTTACGTAATTTCCGAGTTGGATCCCGACCCTTTTAATGGTTCTATATAAAACCATTTTACAAAGTCACAAAGGTGCTATATATCACCTTAAGACCAAAAGGTTTCCCTATGATTGGAAGCCAAAGAACCATTTTTAGTGCTATTTAGAACCATTTCTGTTTTTATATAGGCTATATTGTTACACAGTACAGTAAATACAGACACGCACAGTCGCGCACACACGCACACACACACACACACGTTAACTCAAACTATTTAGATAATCCAACATTTATTATTTATTATTATACTTTCTTTATTTTTTATTACATTAAAGATCTATCTCCTCCTCTCTGTAGGTGCTATTGAAGAGCATGGCTGCTCAGGTGGAGGTGCAGACTGGGGAGGTGGTGGGAAGGACAGGCGTGGGAGGGCGCCTGCACCTCAGTCCATTGACTGACTCCAGCAACAAGAGCCTCACAGAGGGCCCTTCCAGCATCCATGGATCCCTCATCATCACTCCTGAGCCCAGTAAATCTGCCCCTAGCCCCAAGCCACGGCTCACTCCCAAGCCTTTTTCCGTGGAGAAAAACCCCACCATTCGACCCATACTCGCCCCTAAGCCTCATCCCAAGCCGCGGCCAGAGTCTACCCGACCCCTGAGTTACAAACCTGACCCTCCGAGCACTCCAAAACCTCAGCAACCAGATGTAGGTGTCACCAGTAAACCCAGGCCAGTGTTGACCAACCCCAGTCATCCTGCTCCTACCTCCTTTAAACCTTCCCCTAAGCTGAACACTGGGCAAACGACCAAACCTGTGGCACAGCCGTTTAAACCCGCGCCCCCTCTCCCCATCTGGGACTCCAGCAAACCCACTCCTCCTAAGCCAGCTGAGCGACAGAAACCCATCGCTGTGGGAGTGTCCTATAACTCCTATTTGAGGAGCCCTGCAGCAGAGTGGTCTGGAAGCACTAAAAAAGAGGCAGAGAAGGGTCTGGGGTCTGGTAGCAGGCTAGGAGGATCTTCCATGACCAGAGCTAAGTCCATGGGCTTCCTGAGTCAGATAGGGCAAGCGGAGGAGGTGATGAAGGAGGAAGAGAAAAAAGTGACATCAACTGTTGCCCTCCGGCCCCAGTCGAAGGGCTCCAGGCCGAGGCCGGTTTCAGCCATTTTCCTCCCCTCCCCGACACAGACTGAATCGTCTGCACCCGCACCTCCCTGGGCTGGAAGGCGGCCCCTATCCGCTGACCTCACTTCCAAGTTTGAGTCTATCGGTCTTTCGCTGCATCGCAAACCCCTCAACGCGGACAGCAAGGAGAACACTCCAGAAGAAGGGGCACCACTACGGAGGAGAGAAAGGGAGAAAGACCCTCAGATGACGCTGCCCATACCTCAAGGTTCAGATGGCGGGGGAGCCAAACCTGCCGTATCGGAGCCAGGGAATGAGAGGGGAAAAGAAGGGACAGAGAAAGTTGAGGAAAAGTGCGGAGGCAGTAGCATCAAGAGACGAATAAGCCTCCTCCTCGATTCCTCCTCTCCTGTGGTGGGTGTCACAGGCCAAGGGCCAGAACCCCGCTCTCCGGTGCAGCCAATCTCTGAGGCTGAATTACCCCTGGAAGGTGTCAAGCAGCGAATCAGGCAGCTGACAGTGGATATACCACCAACTCAGAACCCTGTTGTGAAACCGACACCAAGGCCCCGCCCATTGCCCCTTGACCTAACCAAAAGGTAAAAAAGCAACTTTTTAGTCTGCTTTAATCTCATATTTTTGTCATCCTTTGTTGTCCAGGAGTTAATTTGATGTCATGTTTTGTCTTCTTCAGGTTTACCCCTGATGGGTCCACAGACCTTGGCAGTCCCTTGCTCAGTGAGGCGACAGACCACCATGACAGTGCCAGTGATCCTCAGAGCAGGGTAAGACAGGAAATAGTTCTCCTTTCAGATGTAGGAGATTTGCTTGTTTGGTTGCAAACTCGAGTGCAGCAGGCAAATGAACACCTCGCTGAGAGTCAGTGAGGTAGAATGCTTTTACACTTAATATTTGGGAATGAGCTGCATCTTATTGTGGTTTCTGGTCTTTTACAGCCTACATAAACACAAAAAATTAAGATATCGTTGCTGTCGGGCAGAAACCATATCTCCAGTCCATAATTTTGTTTTTGTAAATTAATGCCCCACTTCATCATACAAGAGTTGAAGATAACAGATCTACAAGCCCACAAAAAAGGAATGGTTTTAGAGATAGGTTTCCACCTGACCGTGACGATAGATAGTATGTTCACAGGATCCTTAAAGGGAAATGGGACGTACCAAGTTGAGAAATGGTTTGATTTATCCATGTAGTCAAATATGAATTCAAATATGACTGACAAGGACATGGTTTTGTTTTGATATCGTTTGTCTTGTCTTGCTGTGTCCTGCCGGCACTTTGTTATGAAATAAAATGAAACTACAGTATGTCATGTAATATAAGCTCATGTAGTGAATGGTCAGTGACGTATAACTTGAAAGAATTGTTGGATCACAACACTTGTAATGGATCAATGTCTGACTTCATTTTTCCATGAGGGGAAGTTCTCGGGGGAAATGGGCCATTGCTGTGAAAAGAAGATTGGTGCTGTAGAGTGTAGAGGTACAAAGCTGTGAAACCTAAGACAGCAGGCACATTTGTCATCCCTGATGGCTGTGTTGGGTTATGAAACATGCTCTGGAGAGATCACTGAGAAAAGGTCAACATGGTGAGGCTTTGATTACCAGCTCCAGCACCACACCCACTGTTATGGGGCCAACAATGAGGAGTGGGATATTGTTTCTACACTGAAGTTGTCAGTTGTTTCCTTTGTGTTTTCGTCTTTCCTGTTTGCCATACTAAATATGAAGACTATTAGATAGTGTTTTTTTAAAGAAATTAAAACCATACATGAATTTGACATGATCTTCGCTGTAGTAAAATTTTAAACCGTTATGAATACACATAAAGAAAGAGAAACGGGTGTGCTTCCTCTGGAAACTGCCCTTAGTTAAGGCAGTAGATGCTCAGCTTTGAAAATAACTTGACTCCTAAACCAACTAAATGGAAAAAGCGGCACACCAAAATAAAAGATGCAATTCAGATGGAATTTCTCATGTTTATATGTTTTTTGCGTTCGCAAATAGACATGAGAAATTGCATCTGAGCCAGTCTTGCATCTTTTATTTTGGAGTACCGCTTTTTCTATTTAGTTGGTTTATGAGTTAAGTTATGAATACACTTTTGAGAGCCAGAAGGTACAAGGACATAACGGTTAATATTAAATAAGTCTTTGCGAACACAATACCATGTGTTGGTAATCAGTCTTGTGAAATGTTGTCATAGATTGTCATGCTTCTTATGTTTCATATCCTTTTCAATTGGTATAACAATCAAACCACCAAGTGTACATCTAATCCCAAAGGGAAATAAGATGTGGGCAGTTTTTAGATACTGAAGTTATCTAACATTTTGAAGGCTTTTCTTAAAGTTAGAAGGAGAAAAAAC
Source organism: Protomyctophum parallelum (assembly GCF_964188405.1). NCBI lineage: Eukaryota > Metazoa > Chordata > Actinopteri > Myctophiformes > Myctophidae > Protomyctophum > Protomyctophum parallelum. The sequence continues at coordinate 45,765,485 of NC_139710.1, forward strand.
ATGACATTATTGTAGCTAAAGAAAAACAAGCTCTGTATCTCTGCATTTTCTTAGGTTGAAGCATCAGCTGCCAGCTCCAGTGACCAAACGGAGATGACGGAGGACAACATAAGAGCACAAGTGCAGCTCACAGTTGAATCCCCTTCTCCTGTGGCTGGGAGATCTGAGGAGGGACAGCCCATGGGAAGTGTGTCCAAGGAACGTGAAGCTGTCAGTGAGGTACAAACGGTGCGAGCGTCCGTCTTTGAGAACGTTGTGGAAAGGCACAGTGTACAGGTGTTGGCCGATGACCTGCCTAAAGACAAGGGAAATGCACTACTCAGGAGTCTGTCAATCAAACAAAGAGACAATGAGGATGATGGAACCCTGGTCACTGCCACCTATAGAGAGCCTGTCTCTCCTTCAAGCCCCATGCGTGTTATGCATTCCTTTGACACTGTGCAGGCTGTGGAGGGGAGCAGGGCAGTGAGTGAGAGTGTCCCCTCGGCTCATTTAGAGGATAAGGCCATGACTCTTCGTTCTAGGCGTTCAGAAGGGAACAGACCTCCAGCGGTGGACAGGACTCCTCCGGTTCAAGGAGACACTGGTCTGGCTCAGCTACCTCGATACTTGAGGGTTGGAGCTCTGCCAAAGTGGGATGCTTCTGGCCCAGAGCAGGAGGTAGATATGGAGAAAGGAAGTCAAAGGGAATTGGAAATGGAGAGACAGCTGGTTTTGGAGAGGCAAAGGGAGGCAGAGAGACAGAGGGATGCGGAGAGGGAGGAAGCTGCAGCGGCCCCTAAACGACTGAAAATGTTGGAAGCAGATGAGCAACCTAAACCCAGGGCCACCTACTTTGCTTTGACTGGCCAGATACAAGAACCAGTTCCTCCTGCAGATGCAGGGAACACCCCAGTGCCCTTTGACGACGTCTCTGCCAGAGCAGGACAATGGGGCTCTCAGGGGAAAATAGTTCAGTTGAGAAGGAACCCTTCGCTAGATGAGGCTTTTGGAAAAAGTCTTCAAAGTCCATATCAAGTTGAGGAGCCAATGGAGAGGACCCAAGTGTCAGAAACAGAGCGAGGCTCAATGCGGGACAAGCACACTGCAGGGGAAGCGATGGATGTAGAGAAACAAAGAGACACAAGGACTGAGACTAGCAGGCAGAGAGATATGAAGAAAGAACTGGAGAGGGAAAAACAGAGACAGGTGGACATTGAGAGACAGAAACATTTAGAATTTGCACGAATGAAGGAGAGGGAAAGGCAGAGAGAATTTGAAAGACAAAGACAAAAGGAATATGAGAAGGAAAAGCAAAGGGAACTGGAAAGACGGAAGAATTTGGAGATAGAAAAAGAAAGACAGCAAGAGCTGGAGAGGGAGAGAACACAGAAGTTAGAGAAAGAGAGACAGTGGGAATTGGAAAGACAGAAGCTGTTGGAGATGGAGAATCAAAGACAACAGGAACTAGAAAGCGTGAGACGGAGAGAGCAGGAGAGCGAGAGACAACGACAACTAGAGAAGGATAGACAACTGCAACTAGAAAAAGAGAGACAGCGGGATTTGGAAAGACAGAAGCTGTTGGAGATGGAGAATCGAAGACAACAGGAACTAGAGAGACAGAGAGAGCAGGAGAGCAAGAGACAACGACAACTAGAGAAGGAGAGACAACTGCAACTAGAGAAAGAGAGAGAGCGTGATTTGGAAAGACAGAAGCTGTTGGAGATGGAGAATCAAAGACAACAGGAACTAGAGAGACAGAGAGAGCAGGAGAGCAAGAGACAACGACAACTAGAGAAGGATAGACAACTGCAACTAGAAAAAGAGAGACAGCGGGATTTGGAAAGACAGAAGCTGTTGGAGATGGAGAATCAAAGACAACAGGAACTAGAAAGCGTGAGACGGAGAGAGCAGGAGAGCGAGAGACAACGACAACTAGAGAAGGATAGACAACTGCAACTAGAAAAAGAGAGACAGCGGGATTTGGAAAGACAGAAGCTGTTGGAGATGGAGAATCGAAGACAACAGGAAATAGAAAGAGAGAGACAGAGAGAGCAGGAGAGCGAGAGACAACGACAACTAGAGAAGGAGAGGCAGAAGCAGGTAGAGCTCGAAAGAGAGAGGCAAAAAGAACTAGAGAGAGAGAGGCGGCTTGAGAAAGAGAGGCAGCGGGAATTGGAAAGGGAGCGACAGAGGGAGGCTGAGAGAGAGAGAAGAGAGCTGGACAGACAGCGAGAAATAGAGATAGAGAAACAGCGAGAGCTAGAGAGACAACAAGAGCTGGAAAAAGAGAGACAGCGGGAGATGGAGAAAGAAAGACAGCGAGAGCTGGAGAAAGAGAGACGACGAGTGCTGGATAAAGACAGAAAGAGAGAGGTGGAGAGACAACGAGAGCTGGACAAGGAGAGACAGCTGTTGGAAATGCAAAGAGAGAGACAGAGGTTAGATGAGATGGAGATGATCAAGGAGATGGAGAAAAGACGGCTCCAGGAGTTTGAGCATCAGAAGATGGAGATGGAGCGGCAGGAGTTGGAAAAGCAGAGACTCAGGGAGAAGGAGGAGACAGACAAACTGAGACAGATGGCCCTGCAACTGGAAGCGGGGCGACTGAGGGAGGCAGAACAGGAGCGAGTGAAGGAATTGGAGCAGCAGAGAGAGCTGGAGAGACAGAGGCAAAGGGACTTGGAGAGGCAGAAGAAGCTGGACTTCGAGAGGCGAGAGATGGAGAACCAGAAGATAAGGCAGCTGGAACTGGAAAAGGAAAGACGGCGGAAGGAGGAGTTGGAGAGGATCAAAGAGATGGAGATGAGACAGTTGCTGGAGTTTGAAAAACAAAAGCAGGCAGAGAGGGAGAGGATGCAGCTTGCAGAGCTTGAGAAGCAGAGACTCAGAGAAAGGATGGAGAGGGAAGAGGCGGAGAAGATGAGACAAGTGGCCAAAAAAGAGAAGCAGAGAAGAGAGGAGCAAGTGCGGGTGGACCCATCACCTCTCAGACCAAAAGTACTGGATCTGGACTCCAAAGCCTCGTCTCAACGCGGTGATCCCTCCTCCCGCTGGAAACAGCCCTCTCCCAGGACAGATGAACCATACAAACCTGTCATTCTTGACATTGATTCTTTCACGTCCCAGACTCGACACTCTCCCAGTAAAGAAGTGTTCCCCGTTGCTGGTATTCAGGATGTTGGTGCAGGTGTTGGGGCTAAATCCCTGCCCCTCACCCCTGAAAGGGGCAACAAGGCCGCACCAGAGACTTTAGCGGCGAGGACAAGTTTGCCGTGGACACCATCCTCCCAGGACCCTTGGGAGCTGAAGCCTGATGAGATGTCTGTGGACAGACCCGCGGCTGCACCCGAGCCGCCCAGGAAGCCTGCCAACAAACCCAGCCTGGATCAGCTCCTTCTCAAGCACGAGGAGAGACACCAGACCCCAGAAAAACGATGTTCTTCCATGGCTGATGAACCACCACGTGCAACAGCTTGCCTCAGGAGAGACCTCGGCAGAGCTGGCTCGCCAGGCAGAGCTCCATGTGGCAACAGCACTCCTATGGAGTTGATGTGGGCCCCCAAGGAATCGGAGCTTCAGGGTCGCACCGGCAATGCCCGGGGCCAGAGGAGATCTCAAGGATCCCAGGTGAGAGAGAGAGAGTGTGTGTGTGTAGTAAAATGAGTATGGAGTTACAAAATGTATTGTAGGATTTCTTTTCCACTGATTGCACTGCAGAATGTGACTAATGAATCCACTGCATGCCCATCAGGAGCTGACTAGGATGCGGTCTCGCAGTGTCTCTCGTCGTTCAATGCCATCAGACAGCGTAGTGGAGGGCAGCCTCTCCAGGATGAGGAGTCGCAGTGCCCACAGAGAGAGGGACCAGCAGAGTTGGGTGAGTCAGTCAGTCCTTCAGGCAGCCTGTTTCTGCTGAGTTTTTATGTGACTGTGTGTTCCAAGTGGTTGTGTAATTGACATGTGCGCTTTGTATGCATAATATGCACACGGTCAAAAAGAGCCAGCAAGAAGACTCTGCGCCAACTAGCAAGAGACACACATGATGGCCTGTCAACATAATTGTATAGGTGTGTTTTGTGTGTATGTGAACTTGCTTGGCTGCGCATTTAACCTTGTCTGTGTGTGAGATGACGAGCATAACAGGAATGCAGTTTGTTGACTGCTGTAAGTAGTTCATTAGCTGATGACAGTTGACAGCAAAGGAGAGCGTTCTCAGTAACCTCACACGGTCACCTACACGTGTGTACACGTACAGGGAACTGTATGCCAGCTATTTTCTCAGGCCTGCAATTTGGGATTGTATTAGTCAAATGGCTGATGAATTGCATTGTCAGACTTGACGCCGGCACCCTACTGACACACTATGGGCTTGGGAATGCTGTGAAGTGAAGCGTTTTTTTTTAAATGGTTTGTGGCTTCTCTGTGACCATGCAGACATGCAATGCTTGTGCATTTGATATCCTTGTCTCCGAAGAAGAGCCTGTGCTGAAAACCATTTGATATTTAATCTCACATCCGTGTCTAGGTGTTAGTTTTTCACATCAGAGAAAATAATTTTACCTTTTTACTTATTACCACTTGGTCCACTTATGTGTTCCTCTCTTAATATTACCTGACATCTTGACTCAAGTAATGCTGTCATTATAATGACATTGATACGTCCTTGTGCGCTTATTTTAATGTTTCTCTATTTCTACATTTCTACAGAGAGAAAAACAACATGGTTACAGTATCAGTTATAGTATGTCTCTGAGTCAGTCACTGACTGAGGGTGAACAGCAAATCATTCGTAACTAATTGTTTTTGGGTATGATAGTAATAGATCAGAGGAGGTAATTGCCCATGCCCATTAGAAAGTATAGATCGGCCTGGGCCGGCCTAGTGGTCCAGGCACCTATGCTGGTAATCCAGCCTGACGGTCTCTCTCCCTGTTTCCTGTCAATTTACTGTGTATCAATAAAGGGGAAAAAAGCCTACTACATTTCCCTACATTTAGCGTGCAATGTACGTGAAATGTTTCACAGACTTTCCTACAAAAACACATTTTTGGAACAAATCATCCAATTGCCATCCAAGACGTAAGAAGAAATGCCACCCTTTTCACATTGGCCTATTATAGCGCCACCAGGAGGCCACAACCTGACCTGCCCTGGTGGAGACCTGTGCCCCGAGGGGCACTTTATCTAGGTAGTTTATTATTAAAAAACATTTTCACATCACAACACATTACGAAAAATGCATTTTTTTCCATGAATTAAAAACAAATTCAGTGATTATTTCTTTATTTATTGTAATTTCATGTAGGAATTGGCTATTTTCACTAGTTTGGGTGTGGAGTGTGGGTCATTATGCTAAAAAGTTTGGGAACCACTGCATAAGCCATAAGGGCTTCATAAGGAGCTTTATATTTATGGCCACTACTGCCATCTAGTGGTCTGTCTGAAATGTTAGTTGTCTCATTGTTCTCAATGAAACAGTAGGAGTTATCAGTTAACCTACAATTTCTGGAAATCTATTTTGAGCTCAGTTTAGTGACACAATACTGTAGACTGACATTCACGCTTAACATTTCCGTTGGCTAATGCTTATCATCTACAACTATATGCATAGGTATATAATGTTAGTATTGAAAATCACACTAATCACAGAAAAAGTAAAAGATATTAAGTGACAGTTGCAAAATTGTCAGTACTCGTTGGTGTAGTATTTATTGGTATGTGCTTGAGTAAAATGAATACTTTTGTTTAAGTAAATTCAAATGAATACTTTTGCAGAAAATAACAATAATAATAAAAAAGACCTTGATCCAAAGTAGACCAGTTCACATTCATTTTTAAACACCACAATACCTATGTTTTAAGAAGAGTTCAGGAATCAATATTCGGTGGAACAACCGTGGTTTCTTTAACTATTACTAATGTAGTAATGTACTACTGGTGCTGATTTTGCCATCCAGCTAGTCCTATTGCAAGAAGATGGCGACGACAGAGCAGTGTTTTTACACTTTTCCTCAATAAAAAAAGAAATGCAGGTGATCACCTCCTAAATCACTCATTAAGTCGAGTTAAGTGTTTTTGTGTTGGACATCAACGGACTGCAATGGAATGGTTTCCATGCATGCAGAGATGGTGGTCTCTTAATCTTTTCCAGAGCTTTATATGACATCATCCTAGTATGATCACATAATTGAAACAAGACAGACAGAGTGGCAGAGGTTGGTGGGGCTGTGTAAGGTACCCAGAGCTGAGCTAGGCACTGAACTGAGAGCCATGTTCTATATGCTGTGTTGTTGTCTGACACCACACTGCCTATGGGTGAGTTAAAACATTTATTCAGTTATCTGTTGGGTACTATGTACTATGGGTCTTAAATAATATCTAATCTAGAGAGTTATTACTTTACAATTAGAGGTTTATATCTATAGCCTGTATTCTGTATTTGGTTTATAGCTGCGGCTAGTTGCTCATTGGGCAGCTTGGTGTGAGTGACTTCATCAGAATTGAGGAAGTGATCTTCAGTTGCCATGAGTCATTTCTCAGCACAGAATGATGTCAGAGTGACATGAGTTTATTAACTTATGAAAATTATTATAGCTCCTTAATAGTCTATTTAAATGAATAATTATAGCCAATGCAGACAGAACAAAAAATAAAATCTGTCTTTTGTTCTCCTATATGTGTATTTGTGTTAAAATGCTTGCTTTACCATATGCGTCCAAGTAATGGTGAGGAGGCAGCCATTTTACAAGTGTTGGATGTTTGAGAGCTCTGCTGGGAAATGAGAACCTTTTTTACAAGGGGGAATTGATTGGTTGCTTTTAGTGCAGAGTTCCTAGAAATGCTATCCAGACCGCCACCAGGTGGTGTATGTGGACGGCACTGTAACTTCACTCAATGTCACTACTGAATGCCCCAGTTTGCTCTGAGAGAATGGGGTTTTGTTTTGGGGTTTTTCCTCTGAAATTCATCTGGGTTTACTATTGTTGTCGTCCTAAGACTTTGGTAAGTGAGAGTTGTTGGTGTTGTAGTAGTTTTGGGCCTTGTTTTTATGCCTCATGTATGACTGTCTCATTCAACAAATATAACAAATTTTCATGAATTGAAAATGTGATCTTTCGGCAAGCCCACACTAGAAATATGAAGTGTATTATATAGCAGATCTATTAGGCTCACAGCGCATCACATCAGCGATATGTTATGAGCTTATAGATCAGGTATTTTCGGTCTGCGATATGGTCATACAAGGAAGTATAAATCAGGCCTTCGAAAACTCCCATGATTCTGTGGCCTGCTCTCCTGTTTGCATGAGTCAGAGTGGGAGATTTGTTTAAGCAAACTCTCCCAAGTGTTGTGATTACTTGTTATAGCTGTGTGTGCTCTCGTTGTGCTGACAGACTGGTTGGCAAGTACACGATCCCAGTACACTCATGCAGCCACACCTGTCTTTTTTTCCTATTACACATCTCTCTCTCTCTCTCGCTCTCGCTCTCGCTCTCTCTCTCTCTCTCTCTCTCTTCCCCCATTCTATGTCTCTTTTCCCCCATTCTGTGTCTCTTATGTATTTCATCTCATGATCTGTATTGGAAGTTGACCCTATGAAGTTGTTCCGGCTCATTCTTTTATTCTGTTCACATCACAATTTATTTTAGACACCCATCGCTTTCTCTCACCTCTCTCTTTGTGTCTCTCTTTCCGTCATCGATGTTGTGACGGCATCAGCATTTGTTATCTGTACATATTGCTTAGCACGTTATCTGGTCCTATTTCTTGGCACGTTGCACCCCTCTGTGCCTGGTTGTTTTTATGACTAATAATTGTCATACTGCAACATAAATGGGAGCGAGCGAGCTCTGCAGAACATATTTCACCCCTCCGCGCACTGGATCATATCCCTCCCATTCCCTCACTGCTCTCCTCTCTTCCATGCTTCTTTCTGTTTCTGATTCACACTCCATTCACACTCCCCTCCTTTTCACTAGTCCTCCCTCCCTTTCTCTCTGAATCCACATGCCCCTTCCCTGCTCTCCTACTCCCCTTCCACACCACCCCCCCCCCCCCTCCCTCTGTGTGACTCCACTTTCCCCTCCCTCTCTCCACCCAGTTTCTCCTTGACAGCGAGTCCTGTAGTGCTACAGGGCACGGTGCGAGGAGGCTGACGCATTATCTTCTACCTGCCCGTACCTGCAGGAAAGGCAATGGGGGAAACATTCTATCCCCCTCCTCCGTCTTTATCATTCTCTCACTGATCTCTGCATTCGCCCTTCCTGTCTGCTCCAGTCGACTCTGCCATCACTGCTCTGCGTTCACTTGGGGGAATACGAATGACCACAGCAGTTTTCCTGATATCCCGGTCCGTTCTTCTTCCTCACATGTTATTGACCAGAAGAGCAACATTGCATCCGTCACGCACCGTAGAGATGTGTCTACGTTGGAAATCATTGTCGTTCTAGTTTCCTTGGTGGTCGTGTTTTCAGCAAGAGTGACACCAGCATTGGAAACATACCTCTCAGGTTTGCGTAGCCATGTGTGAAGACAGATGAGTTTGTTTTGAGGGAGTTGGACAGGACAGTTGAGCTCACACCTGGGACGTGTTGGCGAAGGGGCAAGCTAGCATTACCGACTGTGTTCTTGTGGTTATCATTAGCATTGGCAATTGTGCGATGAAAGGGGGTGCTGTAAATTTATGCCGCAATCTTGTGTTCCAAGTGAGTGCTATGTCAGGATGTTATATTGTTGTACATCTCTATATCTATAAACTGCTGTCCCTATTTCTACTATAGTGTTATGCCAGAGGAAGATGGATTGAGATACCTTTGTGGAGTCATTGCAGAAGTTTACATCCAGCCCCGTAGATTAATCTTGAAACTGAAAGGGTAGAGCGCCCTTACGTAACACTTGCGTGCCCACGGCCCAGTTGGTTTAGCATATGGCAAGCATTTCATTCCCCTAGTGTGTTAAAATAGCCGTAAGCATCACAGTTCACTTATGACCTGACAGCTTGGGGCCTTGAAGGTGAGGAGCCAAAATGAAATCCTGCTGCTTATTTGAGACTGGCCTGCAGAAAGGCCCATTCCGAAAATCTGGAAGTTAAACTGAATGAATGCAAAGGACCTTTAATACTAATACACGACTGGCAGGTGTTCCTGTTTGCTGCAGTGTTGCGCGTACAAGCTGCAGACACCCCCCCACCATCACCACATCTGACCGGCTGAGACGTGTTGTTGTTGCCCTGCTACCAATAACCACACTACGCTACTTGAGCCGCATTGACCTAGCAGCACACAACAGGAACCACAATCACTTCCTTCGCTTTCGGGAATTCATCTTTGTGACATTTGTGTGTGGACCCACAGCGTAGTGGCACACATACCGGCACACATGGTACAGGGACAAGTACACTAATACCCCTGCATGCTAGTGTTGGATTGACCCCTCTGAAGGCCTCTCCAGAGATCTGAGTGCCTTGGATCGCTCATCATTAGCATACCCGGTTTACTTGCAAGACTCTATAGTCACAGAGAAGGCTTAAGTGCTGCTGTTCTGCAATGGAGTACCTGGGGGATAAGCTATCGGTGGCCCACTCGCAGGTGTCTGGGTGGATGGGGAATGTCCGTCGCTCCCTGCAGGGGGCGCTCAGCCTCGTGTCCAGCGCAGTAGAGCGGGGCGGCCGGGGAGAAGACGGGGCCGGAGGATTCAAGAGGACCAACTCTCTGCGTTCTCTTGCTTCACGGAGCAGGGAGTCCTTCAGGAGGTTCTCGCTGCGTAGCCAGCAGCGTCTGTCACTACGCAGGCGAACCACCGCACCCAACACCCCTGTAGCTGTAAGACACACACACACACACACACACACACCTGAGATAATCTTTGTATGGTTGTTTCATTGTGATAATACTCTTTATTTTTTACATACAACAAGTTTAATAATCAATGTAGAAGATGCTTTCCTAAGTCGCATTCTGCGCACTACACACGCATGCTACAATCTTGCTTTCTTCCCAATTCCTTGAACTAATCTAAATCTATTGGCCCGTACTTTTATTTTATTTTTATCCATTACTCAACAGTATCCACTTTACTTATACCATTTGTTTGTTCAGGGTCATTACACAAAAAGTATTCTACCATTATACATTTGCCATTTCGCTTTTTCTTGGTGAGGAAAGGGCAGAAAGTCAGGTTGTATAATGTTGTATTTCATCATGACATGTTATGTGACTCATGGTATGTTTGCATTTGATGAAGTATTCAAAGCCAATACTCAATCTCCATGTATTAGACATTGATGCATTCCAACGCGTGCACGCGTGCACGCACACACACACACAAGAGTACACAACCATGCAGTTGTATTCTCGCCTTTTCCCTTCATTAAGAACCCGTCCATCATCAACAGCTTAGTCAAGGGCGTGCATCTGTGTGTGTCTTGTTGGGTTCTTTTAGACTGATATGTTGTTGTATGCTGCCTGCCCCCTGCTGTGTCCCATCCATCTCACTCCTTTCAGCGCCCACATGCTATCATTCACGGCTGATCTGTCAGTCTTGTCTTTGCTCAGCCAAGCTACTGCAATACAGGTTTCTAAGGTCACTGTGTGGCTGTGTGGCCTTGCCCGAGGCGACACAGTAATGCTGCAGGAGCAGTAATGCAGCAGGAACACAAAAAGCAGGTCAAAAGCAGGGAAACGTTAATCTTGTGTTTAGAAATGTTTTTTTAAGAGTTTACCTAAAAATGGTGCAAAGGGTGGGGGTTGGGTGACCAGACGTCCAGATTTCTTTAGTCTGATTGTTTAGTCTGAAGTTGGCTAAAGGTTAAGGTTAACATGGGCCGCCATGTTTCATTCACATTGAACCTTCTGTCCTGTGAGTGCCTCTCAGGTTTCCCACTGTCACAATAAATCAAATAAACAGTGAGCGCTGCGGATTACCTGTTCTTTGTGTTGAACATTGTGATGAGGCTGTTTGACATACTAACTGAAGCTCTGACTGTACCGGTAGTTTGTTAACATTCTTTTTCTCTAGCAGTCGGCATGAATATTTCACCCTTGCACTGAGGGCGAGACCTTGACATGTAAGATGTGAAACTGTAGAAATGGGTGTCTGTTTTCACTGTTTCTATATATATTGTTAACCCCTTAAGGCCTAGACTTTGTCGTACTATGAATAGCGAAATTAGCCAAGCTAGATTCTGGACAACCACTTATCCGACTGACGCCGGAAACCGCATTACCTCTGTTCCTCTGAGGTGCGCGCCAAGTTAGAAGTTGGTTAATCTCTCAAGAACAGATTTGAGCTGTGCTGTTTTGTCCCTTTTTTGCTGATGGGTTCACAGATTGGAAGTTGGAGAACTACAGATGTGTACACCGACAGACGTACAGAGATTTTGCGCATTTATTACACAATGTAAAAAAAAAAAGAGAAAGAAAGAACACAAATTTCACTCAAAATGCTGTCCTTTTTAGTGTGCAAACTTCAACTACCAGGTTTGGGAACAACTGATCTAGAAACCACAACGGTGGGAGGGTGAGGAGGACAAAGACATTATCAATGCATTATCCACATTTGTTTTAGCAACCTAGCGCTGCAATTTGTGAGCTTGTAACTATTAGGTGGATTATCATCAGTTGTACGTTTAGCTATAGCAGATCTACAAGTAAGACGCGCAAACGCGTGAAGCGAACGCAGCTCGTGTGTGTGTGGTTGTGTGTGTGTGTGCTACAGCTGCGCCCTGTGTGTGTGTGTGTGTGTGTGTGTGTGCGTGCGTGCGTGCGTGCCACAGCTGCGCCCTCTGGTGGCGGGCCGGTGGTGTAACAGCGTGACACCACACAGCGTGACACACACACACACACAGACACTCAGCCCCTGCTGTCATAGTAAGTGGCTCACTGCGTTCGCAACAAGAGCACTTGTGAACTTGTAGATCTATTTTCACTTCGTGAAATTCTATAGATTTTATTAATTTGTTTTTAAAAATATTTTTTGAGGGGCGCAAGGCACTCCTATATTCAGGTATAGTGTAGATTCTCGTCTTACACAAACATTAAATTCCCATTGAATGGAGAATTTACGTCGTATGTGGACGAGCAAATTGCCTATTTCATGATCCAAGTATGATCTCAGAGAGGAGATCCGCACACCGTTTTAGCCGTCTTACTTTTTTGGATCCTGCACCCGTTGAAATTTGTGGATTATGTGCGTGCACCTCTTGACCATTACTGATCATAAGATATTCTTTTCTTTCTGAAAAAGGGGTATTTATTTACTGTTGACCCATAAAAGTGTGTCCGCAATCCACAAATGTGTCCTGACCCAGTGTTTGGGAACCACTGGTCTAGATCATTTCCAGTTGTCAGGCTGTGTAATCCTACTTTCTGAAATCCTACTCCTTAACTATATGTGGCTCACCGTGGTATAGCCCTCTCCCTATGTACTGTACATCCTGGTTGACGGCTCGCATCAGGGATCGGTTGTCTTCTTAGCTCTTACTACTTAAGTCAGATTTTATACATTCTAACATTCTGTTCTACTTTTAATTCCAGGCAGCGTTGTGCAGGTCTGAGGCTAAAGTCTGTTTGTTCCTCTTATGTAAGAAAAGTACAACAATGTCTCGTTTTCAAAATAGTCTTATTGTAAGCCTCTCTGACATGGCGCTGGAATGCCCAGTTGTTGATATGAGATTAGTGCTCATGGGAGCAGGTGTTTTGAATATCTCTAGGATATTGGTGCTATGGCATAAGTGTTTTATGTCTTTTATTTTGACCAACATTTTCCAAAATGGTGAAAACAACTGATCTACAAGGTTACAATAACACATTGCCCCTTGTAGAAAATGTTGAAATATTAAAAGAAATGTATATTATGATCGCAATACTATATCTACACAATATCGCTATAGTTATATGGTCAAAAATATTGTGATATTTGATTTTGTCCATATCATCCATTTCTAACTGTAATATCCAAGATACTGAGGCATATAGAGAAACCTACAGCCACTTTCTATTTTATTTAGTTTTTCCTCTTAGTACTCAGAACATTCAGTCAGTTGGGAATGGATATCGGTGACATGAAGGAATTCATATGAACATGAGTTCAGTGAGATGGTTGTTGGACATTTACACACTAATTCTACGTAGAGTAGCTGTTCACGCTGTGCTCTGCTTCCAGGTAGGACCATCTGTTAGTTTGTTACAGTGCACTTTCCCTTTTCACAGAGCCCCCAGAAATGAACTCAATATTTCACTGTTGGTGAAGTTTCAAAAACGAAATCTGAATTTATGCACATTTATATTCCATCCACTAATAAAATTAAATTATTGGGTCGATAGTTGATGAAATAGTAGGTGGTCAAGTGAGACATTATTTTGTATTATTTATTAATTTTACTTTTAGGCTTTACAAAAAATATGACACTATAGTTGTGCAGGCTCAATCAGGCTGCAACATTAAGTTGCAGACATGCTTAAATTGGGTCAGACTTGGTATTCACACAGCAGGTAGTGCAGTACTTCTGTCATGTTTTGCCCACCTGAGCATCCAAGTTTATACTTATACTGCTACTTTTAATAAATGTGGGCATAACTTGTGGACCTGACACGACTGGGCGCAAGCAAAGGATAGCCACCCTGCTTGTTTTAGGCCTACCTAGTTCTAATACTAGGCTAATTATAATATAAAAATCTATAGTTCTGCAAGTTCAATGCTTTCTGCCTCGGAACCTATTCGGCAAGTGTTTCCATCCCTTGCGTTTTTCGATAAAGTCCCAAAACCAACCCCCTCAAGCACAAAACAGTTTTTGCAAAATATGAAGATTTTTTTTCAACTGTTCCCATTCAGGAATTTATGCGCAAAATCTTAAAAGAAAATGTAATAAATAACCTAATTTGATAGAAACGCAACTTGTATGAGCATGTTGGTGAGGAAAATGCATTTTCAAAAATGGCACCATTTGCTGTCATTCAAACATTGAAGTCATCATATCAAGATTGATCAAGTTTCGGCCTTTGAATGCAGAAATAAAAAAATGTGAGCTTATTATAATGTAACATTCACCTGCCATCAGCTTAGCAAATACTGTATTTTAAAGGATGTTATTTTGTTTTAAAAAAACAGAGTTGAACTCTTTCTGTGGGCCATGAATGCTTCATGATCTGAGATTACTCTGTTATCGTGCAGAACTTTCCAAGGCTTTGGTTCCAGACACTTCCTCCTACATGTGTCAGATTGTCAGTCAATCCCCCTCGGTGATCAGCCCTTTCTCTCCTTCATCCTTCCATTCATCCGCTCATTGTTCTGTCGTTTCCCCGGCGCACCCTTCCTGTCCTCGTCTGAGGCTAGCTGGCCTTTGCTAATGTTATTAAGGGAAAAGTCTGCCTCTCAATGGCTCTAAATCACTGTTACTGGACCTTGTTAGCTAGATAGGCCTCTTTCATCATCCGTATTATGTGTGTGTGTTGTTGATAGCATGGGGGCCAACTCCCTGCCACTGTCAATAAAGGTGTTTCAGCACAGTAATTGTACCTCCTCAGCACTTAAACCATTTTTTATGTCTGGTATTGTTGGATGATATGTGGCTCTCTTAAGACTTGGCCTATAGACATTAGTGGCCGACTAGGTCAAATCTCCAAATAAAACCCTGTCTGCTCTTTTATAAATGCAAGTATAGAAATAATGTTATCTAATGTTTGGTCATTTAGATAATTAAGACTTGGCTATTTTAACACTATTTGTGTAGTCACCTTGCCATGATGTAACTCTCAAATATTGGTGAGTTATCTTCAAGAGTTTCTCTGTTGACAGAAAATGTATCATACAAACAATTGCAATATTTTATTTGAAGCTATGAATCTGGATCTGGATACAGTCCTCTTCTTAATTCAATTACTAACATTAACAGGAAGTTGACACTTTTAAGTGAAGCAATTTGTTTGTTTTACCGTGCGATGTAAGTTAATGACAATAATATTTTATATATTTAAGTTACATCATGGTAAGGTAACTACACAACCTAAACCTCTACCAAAGTGTTGTTTTGCTGCAAGTCTTTTTTAAATTGTACTATGTAAAGGTTCCTGCGCATGACATATTCCTCTGTGCTGCTGAAGTGAGGGTGTGGTTTACACAGAGTGGATAGCTGATATAGGAATTCAGTTAAGAGATTTATGAGACATGCCTATTCAGACTTTACTTGCGTAGTGTTGTACATTTAGCTTTTCAACATGGTGCATTTTAGCACCTCAGGGCCAAATCCATTATATTATTATTAAAAGATCAGCAAGGCTACCTATCAGGAACTGTTGTGGATTTCAAACGTTTGTGCTCCATTGATCTCTTGATTGCTGTTCGAGCTAGCGTAGCACTGCGTAAATGCTCTCCCCATCAATACTGTCGGGCAGGCTAAATGCAGTGGCGTGCTCTTTCTGACTGAGCCCTGGTCTCTGGAAGGCCCACACATTTTTTTTTATCCATGAGACCACCAGATAGCCTGTAGTCACAGGCAAGCATGTCAATACCTTCATTTTCAGCTGTTTCTAACGTGGACTTTGTTCACAGGTGAGGAGTCAATTGGAACACAGGTTTTATTTGATTTGAAACGCATTAAAAACCACATGGTTACAGCATTTTGAGGATTTTCACATTAAAGTCCAGGGACTTATTTCCATTGAGGTCCTCTCACATTTAACAGCTGAATAGGTTTAAAATACATTACCATACAAAAACATGACAGTAACACATACAGTACATACATAACATAAAAGAGCTAGCTGTTTTGGGTGCTTACAAGTATCCTTTTTTTTTTAATGCAAAAAATGTCCCAAATATTATTTTTTGCTATATATGGTTAATCTATTTTCAGTATAGGGCTTAAGTGGTAGCATGATGGTCCGCAGAGCCTTGAAAAGAGGATGTACTTGAGTTCAAGTGGTTTTTCAGATGGAGGGAGCAGTGCTGAATGCCATTCTCACTGTTATCCTTGCTGTTATTTGTTCCTTTCAGGAAAGGCATAGTTGATTAATGATATCCGGTACTACAGTTGTCTCTCGCTTGCTCTTTATCGTTCTCTCCCCCTCCCTCAGTCTGTCTCGCCTGCCCTCCATCATCATCGCCCTCCATCATGATCATCTCATGGTCACTCTTGTGATCCGTCTGTCATGTTCTCCACATCTTGTCCTCTGTCTCTCTGTTAGGTTTGGTCAGTCCCCGTCTTATGTTTCTCTGTCTACGACTTTGTCTCAAGTTCTCAGAATGACATTCTCTTTCATGTCCGTTGTTTATCTTAATGCTCAGGATTTTGCACTTAGCTTACCTGTCATGAATCAAAACAGAAGTTTTGCTTATATGGACTTGATTGTTAATTTAGGATCACTGATCAGTCCACTTAACTCTGAACACTTTGAGATAACAAATTCTAAATGAAAAGTGCATCTGTACAAACTTTTAACCACTTCACCCTGGCACCCGTACAGTATTTTGGCAATGCCATAGTAGGTGACATAGCCCTGTGAGCAGGAGTATTCAGACATTAAAATCTTTCCTATATGGGCCAGGTTCGTCGGTTCATGCGCATGCATGCAACGGGAGCAGTGTGTTGTGTGTTTTTGGGGACAGTGTGCCCTCTGTAGCAGCCTCATTAAAAGAAGCACGGTTCAGTAGACTGCAAACACACTCTTCATCCGCCCACCCTTCCATGTCCCTCTCCTTGTCCCGTTACCTTTCATTATCCGACACACCAACTGCTGGCCAGTCGGCTTCCACACAATGTAGTGCTATCAGCAGCTCTGTCAGCTATCCAACATTGGGGGTGCTGGGAACCATCAACCAACCCTAGTCCATTATTCACTGGGCCATGTACTATTTGGCAGTACCAGTGTGTTATTGTTATTTATCTAACCCATGTTTTTTTTCTTATCCTCCCACTTCTCAAGCTACGTTCCTTATCTTCAGATTCAGTCATGTTGATTGAACGATGTAATTGTTGCCAGCGTGTCCTATTGTGTTTTATTGTCAAATATATCGCTGATATAGGTTTTTGTATTGGGAGTTATTCCTTGCCCAATTGAGGGTACTAGAAAAAATCAGTTGGGCTTCTCTTTAACAACGAGGATGTGGTGTGCTGTAGTTTTTGAGGGGCGTTAGCCCCTCCTATACCCAGCTTTGAGGATTTTTTGTGAACACAAACATTGCCTGATGATTGGCTGATCACCCCATAGCGATGATTTGATTGGCTGAGCAAAGTACGTATTGAGGATAAAAGTGAGGTCAGAAAAGTGAAGACGCCAAAAGTGATTGGCCGAAATGACATTTGTGAGGATTTGACTGGCTGAGCACGGAATGTGATGTATGATAAGAGTGCCCCTCACTTCACACAAGTGTGATTTTTTAAAACTTGCTGGACTTGACATCTCCAGGTGGCCTGTTGCGAATTGCAGGGTGCTGTGTCCCAGTCCAGACCATGCTGATAGATGGACTGATAGTGTGTGTGTGTGTGTGTGTGTGTGTGTGTGTGTGTGTGTGTGTGTGTCACATGTGCCAGTGTGTATATAATTTGCTATAATCTATATTCTATAGTATCTGTATAGTCATCATTTAGCTGCACTTTGTATATTTTGTATAAGATGGTAGCTACTAGTTTGTTTCATTTTCGACACGTACATCTCAGAGGGGCCAAATACCCCCATGAGATCTCAAAGTGCATCTGATGATCGGAGCAAATATCGTGCAGTGTGTAGGGGCCATTAACCCATTTTGGCCTGACGTCGAAATAAAAAAAACTTTCGCTCTGAAAGAATATATACCTATTCAAAGATTTGTGCCGCATTTTACGATTTTTCAAAAATAGCAGACCTACAAGAGCTTGTAGATCTGTTATTTTTCAATAGCTAAAGTATAACGGAATGCTTGAAACACCAAAAGGGGTTCCCACCCAAAATGGGTTAATCAATAATTGCTCTCTTTCTCTCCATCCCTTTCTGTTCCTCTATCTGTCCATTTCTCTCTGCCTCTGTCTCTCTATTCCACTGTCTGTCCATCTTTGTCTCTATCTCTGTCTCTCTCGATCCCTCTCTCTTTCCATTTCTCTGTCTTTCTATTTCTCTGTCTGTCTCTATCCATCTTATCAGGTGCAGCAGAAGCAGAGTGGCAGTGGCGAAGATGAGGGAAAGGACACAGATACTCTGGTCCATGAGACAGACAGTCAGTACGGAACCTGGGAGACAGGACTTCACACTGATGATAGGTAGAGACATGCGCACGCACACACACACACACACACACACACACACACACACACACACACACACACACACACACACACACACGGTGACTCACGGACTGGCTATTTTTCTTGCTTGCTCAGGTAGCACATTTCATATAACAATCTTAACATTTATTTGACCTTCTCTCTGCCCGTCTTACTCCCTCCATTCCCCTAGGATGGCATTTTTCGGATTTAGCGCCTTCCAGATATGCGGGCCATTCCTTTGGACAATCTTCTCTCATTCATTTTGAATGGCACAAAATACCTTTTCCTGCTTGTTCTTGCTTTATTATGTTTCTGATCACGTCCCTGAATCTTATTCCATAAGTGACTGTTCATTTCCTACCAGCATTTCTGCCCGTGTGCAGTGAATAGTGATGACCTTCTAAATACTGCTGATTCATCCCTCCTACTATATATATACATTTCAGTAACCTCTATAATCTGCAATCTAACACCCCTCCGATCCGTAAAAAGCATCACATGTTTGCAGCAATAACAAGAAATCTGCTCTATCACGTCTTGTCTTCTCCCTGAGCGGCTCTAATCTTTGTGGAAAGTCGCAGTACTTTTTCAAGGGGATGGGACGATATTCCATAACATGACTGTGTTGCTTTGCTTGCCAAAAAGAACCGATCTGTTTTCTGTGTGTGTGTGTGACCATCATGCAATAAAGTATAAAGTTAGCGTTATTCTTCCTCTTGCTCCAATTCGCTCCCTGATATCTCAGCACTGCAGAGAGTTGAATCATGATGGTTATTGTGTGCCTTCCCAATGTTATGTTATCAGGGCAGACTGTATGTTTTGGAAATAGGCTGTAGCTCACTGAGGAGTGCATGACACTGTTAGAGGATCCATTCTCCATAATGCTCAATATGTAGCTTGGTGTGTAGAGAAGTCGTCTGGTAATCGCACTGATTTACTGTGTCGAAGTGTCCCTTACCAAGACACCTAACCCCTAAATGCTAAATGTAAAAATGAGCCCACACCGGCAGCAATCACATTATCTGCACCTCTCATTGCGGTCCCGCACTGACCTCCTGTGGCCAGATGTCAGCATCACAACAGAGTACATATGCTGAATAAGAATATGTTATACACAGATGGTGTTTAAACTGAAACCGGGTTTATAAGAAAGGCTCAGCCGTAGTTCTGTAGCTTCAAATGCAATGCCTAACTTTAGAAATTTTCCTTTTTCATCTAGCCTGACTCCAGCTACACCATCCTCTGACAGCAACCTCAGTCCCTCACCAAGGAAGTCAACTCCCCCCCAGACGCCAGAGGAACCTGGCCCATCCATCGACACTGACGCTCCAGACGGCCTCTCGCCCTTGTCCCCATCTGAGATTGAACCACTTCATTTCCCAGAGGTACGTGCTGACTGTACTGTATGCTCTGAATGGGACTACTGTCTGAAACAGTATGTCCCCTGCAAGTATGTATGTATGTACAGTACTGTATGTACAGTATGTGTCACTACACGAGTAGAAAGAAGAACAAAGACATGCACTTCCAACCCAAACTTGGACAGGTGCTGAGCGACGACGGCGAGTAGTATATCACCTAATGTCACCCCCGCCCGCAGGGACTGTAGTGCCTGGTATTGAGTCGGTCGGACCCATGGTTGTCCAGAACCACCACAAAAGGCTCTGGTCAGGCTCTGCCAGTGGGCCTAATGAGGCCAAGTCCCCTCACCTGTGCAATTTCCAGCCTCTCCATTCCACTTTTCACAGTCAGTCACTTTGCCCTCTTCAGACACGGGCAGATACAGAGATCTCCATGTGGGACACAGACAGTTAAAACGGGTGCTGACAAGTTGACAACTGGGTGGCTGACTGGCACGTGCAGGTCTAGTGTACTGTAACCCAATGTAAAATGAAAGTACTGTAAGCAAATGTCTCACTACAAGTTACATTTTAGTAAGCTAAAACTCACTTGGATAGCATCTTAGCTCATCGTTCAAAGGATGAAGGATATAACTTTTTAAAGGAAGCCAAATTGGCTGCTGTGAAATGGTATATTCAATAAGTCATTTTTCTCTCTTTTTTTTACTTGACATTTTCATATTCATGCTAACGCTGACGTTGGCCATGCCCAACACTTGTTGTCTCCACCAGGCCGAAGGCATGGGGAGAGAGTATGTTTTGCACTCCGTCCGCCTGTCCGTCCGTCCGTCTGTGAACAGCTAATCTCCGGCACCGTTAACCCAGTCGATGCCAAATTTTGCACACACACACACACTCCCTGGATGCCAACGATGAACCTCTGCCCCCAGATTTCCAGAACGGCCTGTTATAGCGCCACCAGGAGGCAGACTTTTGAAAAACACATTATCTCTATAGTCATGTGTTCAGGATGGATCTGTCCGATATTTCATATTCCATCCTAATTGACTAACATTGGCTTTCAAAGTTTGCAGGATTGGCCCTTTTGAAACAAAAAGCCTCAAATCATGAACGCAACGTGCAATGTACGTGAAATCTTTCTTACTAGGCTGAGGAATACATCCCACCCTTTTCACATTGGCCTGTTATAGTTCCACCAACAGGTGGATTTTTGCAAAACAAATTCTTTGAACAAAATGCCTCAAATCATCCAATTGCCATCAATTGTGTAAGAACAAATGGCACATTGGCCTGTTATAGCACCACCAGGAGGCCGCAACCTGACCTGGCCTGGTGGAGACCTGTGCCCCGAGGGGCACTTTTTGTCTTGGTTTTGTTGTTAAAGTATTTTCTGTTCCAGGCCCCTACCACTCTACTGGACACCAGTGCTCTCCGGTGCAGAGCTCAGCTGGGTAAGAAGCGGGCACCTCGGTCTCGGCCCTCCAGAGCAGCGCGTCAGAACACTGCCCTGACTGTCCTTCCAGAGGGACAGGCTGGTGCCACAGAGGACTGGCGCTACAGAGACTCTACAGGTCAGTGCATTGCTACAGCACCTAGTTCCTGGGAGTATAGCTGTGGTATTTATTTAGCTGTTAACACTCCGATTGCCCGGGGTTATTTAATCCATTAAATCATAGCGCCCAGCGTTTCATAGCAGCGGAGCACTTTTACAGACGGACCGGATGTTATCCTGGATGTGGATGTAGCAGCTAAATGTAGCCAAAACACTCTAGAGCCGATTGACACCGGGAGGTTTTAAATCTAACACGACGGGACCGCGGTTGGCCGTCTAACACATGATCTTTTCTTAGTATTGGACAGGATAATTTAGAATCTAAATCTCTTGATCTAAATTTTAGATCAAGATTTATTAACGTCTTAAGATTTTTGGTCTCGTCGGCTAAACAGGGGGGGGGGGGGGGGATTTTCAATGACATCCCACTGTTACGCAACATTGAGTATTGCGCAACAGGCGCTCCTAGGCTGTTGAGCGATGCGATTGGCTTTGATATAATAATCTTCGTCTTTTGGATAAAACTTCGTCCTGGGCGCTGGGTGTTACTAATTGAAACGACGGTGAACTTCGTCCTGGGCGATTGGGGACGGGGTGTTAAAATACTGTAATCTCAGTTATTACACACTATCTTAGAAATTACACACTATCTTACAAAAATATATGAATATTATATAGTGCTGGACAACTGTCACGAAGTGCTGCTGCCAGCATACAAACTTCTCTTCCTCTGAGTCACACACCTGTGGCAACTTCAGTCCTGAGCAGGGAGATGGCCCGGTGTCAATCATCGTTAAGTGGTGATGACCTGTTAATTAGTCAATTACTCAATTAAGAGTCAATCGTGACTCTGGCCATCACGTTACATTGTGAATACACCTTTAACAGTAACTTGTTTTTTCTTTTTCCCTGCCACAGAGGAGAAGGTGGCGAATAAACCGGAAGAGTCTGACTCTGAGGAGCAGGCCAGAGGAGCTGACTCCCGCTCAGCTGCTTCCTCACAGCCACAGAGAATTGCCCTGTTCCCTGGAATGGACCCTTCAGCGCTAAAGGTGAGCTGTGAAGCAGTTTTTTTTTTAAGATATTTTTTTTGCGGCTTACGCCTTTTTTTTTTATTGATTTTTGAAGGGACAGACAGTAGGCTGACAGGAAACGGGAGAGAGATGGGGGGATGACATGCAGTAAAGGCCATGTCGGGTCCGGGAGTCGAACCCGCGGCACACTGCGACTGGATTACCAGTCCGGTGCCCAGACCGTTACGCTACGGCCTGGGCCAGCTGTGAAGCAGTTTGTCAGAGTTCTTCAGTCCACTCCAGTCTTGTGCAGGGACTTGGATAGTAATTAATGAAATCACCTGTTGGCTGAGAGATGGCTGAGGGTCCGTAACATAACCCTAACCCTAATAAAACAATAGCATACAAAATATGTATAGTATATTGTTACCCCTCCCATCCCCCAAAGTTCTCGCTCCAAAAGAGCCATTTGTTGATTTGTTTGATGATGGTCCTTAGGCCCAGCTGAAGAAGAGGGGGGAATCAGACTGTCAGCTTGATGTCCCTGCGCCTTCTCAGCTCTCTCGCTCTCCCAAGCTCTCTCGCTCTCCCAAGTCCCCCTTCCTCCCACGGGCAGCACGTGTACTGCCCCCCTCTGGCGGGAAAGAAAATGGGTAAGCCACATTTTGGTGTGTGAAGCAGAGCTTTATTGTTGCCGTTAAATGCAACATGTAGCCCTCAACCAGCTCAAGAATATACTGTTAGTAAATATACCTATACATATACCACACCTTTGGTTAGGGAAACTTCAGACTGTGTGTGTGTGTGTGTGTGTGTGTGTGTGTGTGTGTGTGTGTGTGTGTGTTGCCTCCTCCCTTAAATGCATAGTCAAATAAAGACAAACTATGTATGTATTGAAAAGAAAATACTAATAATAGTTATTCTTCCTATATTTTTAAACTATACTATCCTTGTGAAAAGTAAAATAATTTGATTATATTCTTTCCTTTAAATTTTGAGGGGCTCTAGCCCCTCCTATATACAGCTTTTGTCCCCACACGTCTCATATTTGCCATTGACAATGAAAGGAGAAATTAGGTCATATGTCCTTCAAATATGATGTAAATTTGTGGCAACACAAACATTAAACGCCTTTGACAATGAAGGGAAAGTTTACGTCATATGTAGACGAGCTAATCGGCTAAACTAACACATAAATGCAGTTGTTCCTGAGATGATGTATGATGATGTATAATGATAAGAGCCCCCCTCACTTCACATGGGTGTGCTTTTTTTATGTTTGTCGGTCTGATCCCAAACAACATTTGTAAAACTACAGGCTCGATTTCCATACTTCATTCTTGACTCCAACCAATGTTTCCTGCCTTGAACTTCCTTTTTAATCCTGTCCGTCTCTTCTCTCAGTGAGGAGGAATCGCCACAGTGGTTGAGAGAGCTCAAGTCTAAGAAGCGTTTGAGTCAATATGAAAATGACAGCTAAGTGAATGAGTCGGTGAGCTATTTTTAGGTTATTTTCTCAAATATTTTCTTATGCTATAACACATGGGCCTAAGTTGTTTTGCACTGTATGCAGTGCACACTGTGCATGTTGGAATGGTCAAACATTAAATTTAACCTCTCCGTTCTCTCTTCAAGGTTGCCTTAAAAAGAAGAAGAATCTGTATGATACCGAAGCCTTAACTTTTGACCTGGAGATTATGGTCGGGACTATGCTGCTGCTGATGTATTTCCAATCTTTTTTTTGTTTTTCTTTGTTCTCTTCCCACCTGGGGTCGTGTACATGTGCATGGTGCCTTTTTTCTGAGAGTCTTGGTCTAATGGAACAAACGGGCAAGGGAAATATCTATATATCAGGCTGCTCCGCTTGTCCATATCACCGCTTGTTCCTCTGAAAGCTCTTCTGTGTCAGGAGGGTCTCAGCATAGTGGCACTTTATCCCTGAGAGGGACACACCGGAGGAGAAAACCAGTTACTTCCTGTCAGGACGCATTTCAGGAAACGCTTGACTTGTGGGACCACGGCGCCTCTTAATCTGGAAGTGCTTCAACTACACGCTGGTGGGAGGAGAGACCATCTCTATGTCCTCAGCAACATTTTGTATTTAGTTTACTCTTTATTTTTATCTGATTGACAAGTTGGAGTCACTGATGTATCGGTGCGTTTGTCAGTGGAAGCTGTTGGGCGGTAGTCACTCAAGCATTGCCATAGGACATTTTGGATCATGGATGATTCTTTGAACATGGAGAACAAAACACTGCTGACCTGATTGTCGGCGGAGGTGTATATTATTTTAGTATCTGTAATCATTAAAAATCTATATTTGTATTGTCATTTATTTGAAAGAGACAAAAGGATGAGTTTTGGAAGCACTCCTGTATATTCCATGACTTCACAGCATTACAAGTGCTGCGTGGTGAAACTTTAAAGTCTTCAATGACTAGATTCCTTTGTGGTGTAAGTGTGGGGAAGGTTTGGCATGTGTCAGTCACACACACTGCTAATCTGCACAAAAACACTAATGACAACACTCTGGCATGTCAACACTAAACTCAAATCAACCTACATTTTCACTTTAGTTCAGACCTCAGTTGGATCAAATAAATGATTGTGTGACAACAATGAATGAGGATTGCAAGGATGATGTTCTATGTGAATGTGTCACCCAAGAGCCATACATTCATTACGAGTGCCCCTTAATTTACCTGGATCATGTTATGTCAGGTTGCCTTGTTTTCTCGATTTATTTTGAAAACGAATGCTATTTCCAATAAGCTTTGCTCGTGCTCCGAGTGGCTGAGAGACTGATAGTCCTCATAGAGAAGGTGGAGAGAATGTTCTGTACTCTTGTGTCCACTACCCTAATAAACATTAAGAGTGTTGGAGTGTATGGCATGTGCCACTCCAGAGTTCGGTTATGACTTATTCACTCAATTTCACTCCAAACCAATTAGATTTTTGCACCTGGTAAAGAGCTCAACTCATGCCATCTCCTGGCTCTGCTCATCCATAAAGCACTTTGTCACTTGATGCACTGTAGCACTGACCTCTGTTCCCCCCTTGTCAGTAATGTTCTGAATATGTTGGTAGACTCCATGTGGGAATGCTATTACAGTGCTACGTGAATGTGATGATTGAATCGTTGGGAGTCATTGTCCCTATTATGTCTGTACATGGCATTTTACTTTGTCATACATTTTGACAATTTAAGGTTTTATTTTGTATCTGTCTCTGTATGTTTCCTTTTTTATTTGAAAGTAAAATATGTATATTGCACTGTGTTGTACTGGCCAGTGTTCTAAAGTTTAAATTCTTAATAAAAAATTAACGTGAGTTGAGCTGCAGACTGCTTGGTATTTTTCTTTTTTACCATACAGTACTTTCCATCCTCTTTAATTCTCTGCTGCTTTTCAAATGTGCATTACCCTATTTTGGGTGGTATTGTTATGACGGGTTTGAGATGTTAGGCTCTTTACTACTTTACTCAATCAATGTCAATTTGGCCTAAATCACCTGAAACTGATCCTGTAGTGTTTTGTGACGGGTTACTTTGAGATGATTGTTGGAGATCCTGTATACAGTAACTTCAATGTTAATATAAATGGGTGAGGAGTGTACGACCCGTGGTGAATTGGGTGTGGTGTGTGTGTGTGTGTGTGTGTGGTTCTGTTTATGTGCACGACTGCACGTTTGTGCTGATCTGGGCTGTTTGCTGAATCCTCTTGGCTCCCTCTCCCTGTGCCCGTGCACACCACATACTGGCAGCCAGCCGGGCGGATGGGCAGGGCTGTGTGTGCCAACACAGCTGCCTATTGAGAGGCAGCGTTATGGACACAATGTGAGCGACAGACTTGCTGCATCAACAGCACCCCCTTTTCTGCTGTTGTGGCCAGAAATAAACCATAAATAGCCCCCTGCCCCTGCGCTCCAGTGGCTCATCCCCACCAAACACCAACAAGTGGCACTGAAAACAGAGGGACATTACCGCTTCCAATCAGGCATACCCAGGTAAAGCATGGACATTAAATGTAGTATTCTGTACCAGTAGTTTACGTAGGGCTTAAAGTTCTCAGTCCTGGGGACGGATTTCAGTCCTGATGATTTCATAGGGGTCATTTAATGAGATCAGTGCAGATTTGCAAAAAATCTTTTTCAGTCTTGGGATTTTTTGTTGTTGCTTTAAGCCCTGTTTACGTGCATGTGGTACATTTGAAAATCACCAGTAAAGGCCACTAACACTTGAGAATGCGAGAATGTTAGCAGACCTGCAAGCTTGTTGTGGCATGTGAGCTTGTAGATCTCTAGAGCATGTAGATTATATTTATTATACATTTTTATAGAGCTGAAGTGATTAAAAGGGAAGTGATTTTTAAAGAGACATTTATGATATGTATAAACAGTGTATAAAAGTAAAATGTGTTTTAACAAGGCTTTTGGTTCAAGTATTGCATTTACTGAAGACTTTAGATGGATGTCGGTGTGGGTGTGGTCAACTAAGCCCAACTAACCACAAATGGACTATTATCTGTATGAGGGATTTTCTTGATAAATACGTTTTCAAGGGCCGAACATCGTTCATAATTTGGACAGACGTACTTACCACACACCTTTGGTTAAGTAACTTCAGACTGTGTGTGTGTGTGTGTGTGTGTGTGTGTGTGTGTGTGTGTGTGTGTGTGTGTGTGTGTGTGTGTGTGTGTGTGTGTGTGTGTGCGCGCGCATGCGTGCGTGCGTGTGTGGGTGTGTGTGTGATTTCGTTTCGCCAGTAGAGGCGGACCAGTGGACCAGGAGAATGTCAGAGCAACAGAGTGCCCCTGAGCAGCTGCCTGCTGGGAAGAGCCAGGGCGGAGCTGGAGCCACTTACAAGGTATCAGAATCCTCCCTCTATCAAGTGAAACTGAGCTCTCATTCTTATTTATGTAGTTAACCGTTGTTTATCCAGGGATAGATTCTTTGTCATCAACAAATGGAGCCTTATAATGCTGAAATATCTCCTACTTTCCTATTATTATTATTATTATTATTAGGAACACTATTGGCTCTCTTCCCATGGAGAGAGAGAGAACCATGCTACACCCATTCAACCATTCAACTTTCCTCATTGCCACTCTCTGGCCCAGGTGGTGTTGTTTGAGCATGAGAACTTCCAGGGCACCAAGGCTGAGTTTTCTGCAGAGTGCAAAGATGTATCCGAGAAGGGCCTTGAGAAGGTGGGCTCTATCCTGGTCGAGTCAGGGCCGTAAGTATATTGTCACATTCACCCAAGACACACAAAAATGTACAAATTAATGGCACTGCAAACAATGTCTTGTCTTTGTGGTAACAAAATAACATTAATCTTTTGCCATATCAAACGCTCCAATGCGTGGCTTTGTGTGTACCCCCCACCCCCGTGATGTCATGTGGCAGCTATATTTATTCCGTATAAATCTTTCAGGCCAAGTCAATGGCAAAATAAAATTACCATGACGCCATGTTGTTTCTAGTGGGTGCCCCCATGACACGTGGCTGCCAAGTGAATGGCAAACATTTTATCATCATCATAATAAAAGGCACTCACTTCGCACCTGTGTGATTTTTTTCCAATATATTAAAGACAACCATGAAAATCCCAAATCTTCCATTTACGTTTCTCTTTTCCTTTCCTGTCCACTGTTTTTGCATGTCTCCTTTTTTCTCAATTCAGCTGGGTGGGTTATGACCGTCAAGGCTTTGGAGGTGAGCAGTTCATCCTTGACAAGGGCGAATATCCTCGCTGGGACACCTGGACCAACAGTCAGATCAGCTTCTCTTTCCTGTCTCTAAGACCACTGAAAGTGGTGGGTATCTTTTCATTCAATGATATTCACAAATCATCAGTCTTTGTTAACAGAACATGTATATGAACACCACATATTTGCTCTAACACAATAAGGATGTGCACACTGCATGATTTCAATTATAAACGTACTTATGTCACTTAATAGTTTGATACTACTCCAGTAATATTACTATTACTACTACTTCCGCACATTACTTAGATTATAGTGAAATATCCTCTGATACATTTTGTAGCCATTGATATTATCAAAGATTGACCCAACGTTATTCATCCATTCTTCCAAATTCTTCACATTTAATAATAATCCTGTCGCCCTAGATACTCAATGGGTTCTCAATCATATTTGTACTCTTTTTTTTTAACCATTTATAGGACGGATCTGATCACAAGATACATCTGTTTGAGAACGCTGACTTCAGTGGTAGAAAGATGGAGATTGTTGATGATGATGTTCCCAGTTTGTGGGCGCATGGCTTTCAGGACCGCGTAGCAAGCGTCAAGGCTCTCAATGGAACGTAAGAACTCAACCTCATATGTTTCCCTGTCTCCATTGTTTTTCCATGATTATCCTGTGTTGTCGTGCCCCTAGAGTCGCTAAAGCATGGTTATTTGCTCCTACCCGGTAGCTATAATTGTATTATATGACAAGACAAACAGAAAATCATGTGATTATCTTCTCTCCAGATGGGTTGGCTACATGTACCCAGGGTATAGAGGACGCCAGTATATCTTTGAGCGGGGAGATTTCAAGCATTGGAACGATTGGGATGCCCCCGCTCCCCAGATCCAGTCTGTCCGACGTGTGCGGGACATGCAGTGGCACAAGAGGGGGTGTTTCAACGCCTCTGCCCCCACTCCTACCCCGGCTCCTGCCCCTGCCCCTGCCCCAGCCCCTGCCCCTGCCCCTGCTCCTGTGCCACCTGCCCCCCCTGCTGCAGCCGGGGCTAGCTGAACAGGATACCTAAGCCCTACCTCCCTACCCAATATACAATCCCACCTCCTACCACCTCTCCCATGCTACCACGACAGTGCCTGCCTCACCCCTCCTCTAACTTATCCCAGCCTTCCTCAGCCAAAGCTGCTTGTGCCCAGTAAGAAGTGCT
>NC_139710.1:46444547-46448800 GCF_964188405.1 Protomyctophum parallelum
TTAACACTATAAGCCAAATTGAGTGTAAAATATTACACAAGCATCCACCATGAAGCAATGGTTATTTGTTTATGTAGTCTGTAAAAGTATTCCATATGAGATGAAGACATAATAGCCTTTCTGTCTATACCACCACTTATTCCTGTATGATGATGAAGTTGTAATTAGTTTTATGGTTATGTTGGGTAGCATGGCTGGCTGTATGTTGGTCGTTTGGGTGTTAAGAATAGCTTATCTACATGGTGGTGGTGAATGAAGTGTCGGTTTTCAGTGCAAACTCCTCCTCTACGGACAAGCTGCGCTTTTCTTCCACTTGAACAACCAAGTTGTTTAGAGCGCATTCCCCGGCAGCAATGTGGAGGGAAACAGCTATTTCTTCTAGCTGAAAAAATATATTATTATTAATATATATATTTGTTTGCAACTGGTTTGCTACTATTTTTGCCGTGTATGGGCTTCGCGCTTTGTAGGGATATTGTTAAACGTTTGCTTGAAAACTTCGGGAAAAGAAAAACCAATCGACTACTAGTGCTCAGACAGATAGACAGAAGTCAAGAAGAACACTGCAGCTAGTTCGCCCCGTGGGTTGTTACAGTGAAGACGTCCTGTCCTGGCTGTCTTTTTGTCTGAACTATTGTTTCTTACACATGGATAACAGGAGGTGACCGGGGCGTCATTCTTCACCAACCTATCAATCGCCTGGACGCTAGTAGAGTTCATTATTATTGTCGCTCTCCCGGGAAACGCGTCGCATTCGTCACAAGGAGATATACAACACAAGGCTACAACAAGTTGACAAACAACCAGAAGACAAAACTTTTTTGTCTGAAGTTAAGTTGCAGCATCCGGCGCGCAACTCACGCCACAATTTGTGGAGGACTTCACGGTGGATTATTGGAAGAAGATTCGTCATGGAAAAATTGGAAAATATGAAGAAAAAAGTCAGCATGGAGCTTTAAAGATGCACTATTGATTTCAAAGTTTTTTTTGTTTTAGGGATCGACTGTCAGAGCGATTTGGACTAATTTCTTTCGTGCTGATAAAAGTGTCATAGATCTTAGACGCAGTGTGTTTATTTACTTTTCTATAAGTAGGCTAGTGTCCCCCTTTCTTGTCCCCCAAAATGCCACAATTAAACGGAGGCGGTGGAGATGATTTGGGGGCGAACGATGAGATGATTTCTTTCAAAGACGAAGGGGAGCAAGAGGAGAAAATATCCGAAAACGTGTCGGCAGAAAGGGATTTGGATGATGTGAAATCGTCGTTAGTGAACGAGTCGGAGAATAACAGCAGCTCGTCGGATTCGGAGGTAAGAGCGTTTTGCGTAGAAATAGTTGCTTGCACACTTTGTACCAATAAGGGTCTTGTATATTATCTAAATGTTGCTGTTTGAAGACTTTCACTAGTAGTATCCTTTCCTTATCAGCAAGCTGAGAGGCGCCCCCAGACCAGACCCGACATAGAAAGTTACGAGAAAGCCAGAGATTACTTCCATGAAGGTAACAAAAAAAAAGAAAGATCTGTAGAGTTTTAAAGTGTTTTTTTGTTTGCATGTTTTTCCTGGCGCATTATTATTATTATTGTTGTTGTTCTGACATTTGACATTTCCTCGCTTTATTTGTCACTCACAGCACTCAGGAGACAGCAAGATGGTGGATTTTTCAAGAGCCCCCACTACCCTGGCTACCCATTTCTAATGATCCCAGATCTGTCCAACCCATACCTGCCCAACGGCTCGTTGTCTCCCAGCGCAAGAACGGTAAGAAGAAGTGAAACAAAGTATTGTTACTTTCTCCACCACAACCCTTCCCTCCGTCCGTCCACAACCAAGCAGAGTCATGCTTTGAAAAAGTTATGTCTGCAGTGTATCGGACCGCCATATTTTCCCGGAGTGGCCTCACAAGGAGTAACTAACTACTTCTTTGTTCTTTTGGGATGTTTCCCCCTGTCACCCTTCTGTTTTGACAAGTTCACATGAAGCCCAAAGTTTTCACACTTGACGTTACGTGATGTTGATTTTATTGCAAGTCGCAGCCTATTTGGGACCGTTTGTGTCTGACAGAATATGCTACTTCTTACAGACTAGCATACACTTACTTAAGTACTTTTTGATTAGTTCACAAACTTAAATGTTGAGGAGTTTCATTAGTTCACAAACAATGTTGAGTAGTTTGGTTGTCAGTCACCTCCAAGTGCATCAGCATCCGATAACTGCCTGAGCCCTGTTTCATAGGCCTAGACTACAAGTGCCAGTAAAAAGTCGAAAAATAGGCGTTTGCATGAAGTCATGTTGTAATATTAATGCTTTTACACACAAAACAAGAATTGAATTGTATATGACATCAGCTGAGCCAGTTGTGAAACTTATTAAGTGTACTTGACAAGGGATGGCAACCATACAGATGTTGTTTGTGGTGGGTTTTAAACTGGTATAGTTGTTGGAATTTATTGCCTTTTGGTTGACCATTAAATCAATTGTGGTGTTTTAAGTGAGGCAAGAGATTAGTTCTAGCCATAGATATGCATCTAACCAACAGCTGAATTACCATGTTTTAACACAATGTTGCACTTAATAAGTAGAAGTGCTTTCTGGACATGGCCTATACAGTAAACACACATTTGAACATGTATTTTGTATGAACAGTGAACCTCTGGTGATGGACACTAGACAAAGTAGTCATGTAGTATACAGTAATTAACTATGACACCGTGCATAGGTCACTGTAATAACATTTGAAAAGGGGAGGGGGAAAATACTCATACTAGGTCAGATAACAGCTTAGAAGAGTATCGAATCTTTATTGCATTTAAATATGTAAAATTGGTGTTTTGCATAGTATATGCGTGGCCTGCATTATGTTGTGTGATGCCATCTAAAATGCACTTGAAGGACATGAATATTCAAAGTTCCTTGAAATAACCCATACTGGATTACTCTGTTTCTCAGAGCATGTCCATCCCCCCCAAACCTGCCCCCAGCCCAGCCCTCCGAAAAGAAGGGGAGAAAAAAAAAAAGAAAAACAAGCGCTTTCGTTAGGACCGGGCATGCATTTGACTGAAAAGACCCCCTCCCTCCCTATCTCCTTTTCACTGTTCCAAGCTCACCCCCCTGCCTCCCCTGTACCTTCCATTCAATTAGAAAGGCGTTAGTTGACCATTGTTATTCTGAACAGGCTTGATGGCTTCATTGGAGGTCTCCATCAGGGCTCATTAACTAAATGGCTACTCTCCTCCTCTCACACAAGGTGCTGCATACGGCTCTGTGGAGAAACTGTCATTTGTTTTTGTTTTCTTTATTTTTTTTAACCACCAGAGTTTGTAGGAATAATGTGAGTAGCGTACTTGTGCTGCTATGATAGAACTGTGTTTTTTTATTATTATTGCGGCGTGCTGATTTATTTATCTCCCTTCAGCAATGATCAGATGTCGTGTCCCCCCCCCCCCCCCCCCCCAGAAAACTATGGCAACTCTTACTATTGACGGAATAGACTAATAGGCTGAAGTAAGTGCCTAAATATGTCAGAAAGCCTTTATCTTGTCGTCACTTTGTTTTGTCTCTGTGGCTCATAGAATTTAAAATCCTTTTTCCTCCTTCCTTATATGTATGTGTTTTTTTGTCTTCGGCAAAGCAAACATTGGAATGAGGACAAAAAGATTGTTCTCATTGCTCACTGCAAGGTAACTAATAATTACTAAGGATTTAAAATCTGGTGGTTAAAGCCCCCATATTAAAGAAGGAATTGAGAATGAGGTCAACGGGCCAGTCTGTGCCTACTATGTCAATCACCACACTGGTAGAAAAGAAAGCAGGCAGACAATGGCTGGCATACTTTAGAATGTATACCAAACTGAGGCATCTTAGCTGTTGGAGTGTTTGCCATGTTGCAGCAAGGTAAACACACTCCTCACTGAAAATGCTGTGAATTTCAATGATGAGACATTGAACTCTTATTTCATTTTTCTTCTGCGTCATGCTAAGAATTTTCTATATTTGTTCATACAAATCACTGGAGTTCAGTGGCAAGCTTTTAACGGCAAATACTGAGACAGTAGGATTTAGCAGGGACTATTTGCCACTAGCCTGTGTAAACATTGGGTCAACCAGTTAGTTTAACTAATGAGCTCTACTGTGATACAGTATGTACACTCTCCCTGTATGTGTATATCTGCAGGCTCTCCTAATTGGCTGACAGAATAGAAGGTTTCTAACTTTAGGAATGCATGCTTTCGTAGTCTCCCTCTTGAATCTGTTT
>NC_139710.1:46449000-46577123 GCF_964188405.1 Protomyctophum parallelum
AACTCCCTCCTCTAAAACGAGGGAATCTGGGTGTCCATAGTTCAGCCACATGGCTCATCATTGTCGACCTTGAACTTTGGCCACCAATCTTAACCACATATCAGATATTGAGTGAGTTAAAGACATAATGTAGGAAGTTTCATGACCTTCTGTTGATGATGGCACAGTGTATTGGGTAATAGCAGACAGACACACACACACACACACACACACACACACACACACACACACACACACACACACACACACACACACACACACACACACACACACACACACACACACACACACACACACACACACAATATGTTTTAATAATATGTCATGAATATGAAAAAGAGCATCGTTGAGTGTTCCTTTCCAGTCGTTTCTATAATAAGCCTTGTGCTCAACAGTCAACGCAACTTTGCAATTCTGCAGTGTGTGCTGCAGAATTACAATGGCTGGTTATGGTTTTAGACATAACTTTAAGTGTGGATGTAGCAACCCCTATCATGAGCAATGAGAGACAGGCCTAGATGGGATCAGCACAAAGTTCCCCCGAGGGGCAAGCATAACTGATTTAAAGCCTGTTCTGAGTTGACATTCCGCTGTAATCCATCGAGACTGGAGGAGGAGGAAGGTTTTATGCCTGGAAAGATGTTCCACCAGACTTTTGCCTGGTGTGTGGTGGAGGGCCAGCGAGTCCCCCCCCCCCCCGTTGCGTTGAGAGTTGTCAAAATCCCAGTCATTGTTTTGAGGTGTGGTCTAGAGATTCATTGATATGTTTTTTTCCCTTCACTCGCTTGCGTCTAGCGCAGGATTAGTGCAAGGTTTAATTGCCGAGCACAGACTGCTTGACACCACCTCTATCAGCCTCATCAGCAGTCTAGATAACTCTCCTAGTACATCATCATCAGTAAAGAGTGAAATGTCTCTTGTGTGTGAGATGTGGCAAGTAAGTGAGAGGGAGGTTAGTCACTCAAATATATCTTTATCAAACACACACACAGTGGGGGCTCTCAAAATCCCATGCATGGTCGTTGAATAGAAAAATGTTCGGGATTGAGCCTCGAATAGAAAGCCTGCATAAGTCTGAACATGTTAGGAGACTACAGTTGCATGCCTCTCTGACGTCTTTTTTCTCCGTTCTTTCTGTTGCTTTTGGTGCTTAAAAATGTGCAGACAAAGAAAAGTCAACAGCGACATTGTCCTGTTGAATAAAAGAGCCTCTCCCTGCATAAGCAAACCGTGTTTGTGTGGAGGTATCTTTTCATCAGGTTACTCACTTGGCTTTTCCACTTAAGCCCGAGATATATACTCGTTGCACATGGGTGTCGCACACCGAAAATAGCAGATCTATAAACTCACAACGTGTCTCGCTGTGACGCATTGAGACCTTGTAGAGCTGCTATTTTAGTTGTGCGGTGCACACACGCAACTAAGTTTAAGGCATTACTGAGCGTGTGTGTGTGTGTGTGTGTGTGTGTGTGTGCAGACTGCGCACGTGTGTATGGTTGTGTGCAAGTATGTCTGTGTGCATGCACTGGTGAGCATGTCTGTGTGTATGGGGGGTGGTAGGGGGTGGATTTCAGGTGAGGGGCTGTGGATTCTGTGCAACAGAGGGAACAGTGTATGGAGCTTACATTCTGACAACCCTCAGTGTTGTATGCCACTGCTGAGAGCAATCCTGAATGTTGGCTTGCAAATATTTTTTTAACCAAGGACTGTGTCAACAGAGCTAACATTTTTGACTAAGTTTATATTTTTGAAAAGATTTCCCCCCCCCCCTCCCCCTTTAAAGGCAAACAACATCTACATCCATTTAGTCTCAACGTTCAATTAAATGTAAAGATTGGAGGCAGTCTCCAAAAGACCCGAGCTGGCATACAGTACGTCTTGTTCCTGAGTATTTTATTTATACGTTTTAAATTATTTTAAGACTTGAGGAAACTGATCATGGAGTAGTTTGTTTTAAAATATTTCATCAACCATGGATTTAATGTTTCATTTCTTTGCGTCACATTAACAACAGATTGACTGCATGTTATACACATACACTACAAAATCTCTTGTGTGTTTACGCAGATGTATAACCGAAAAATTACTATATCATATCACGCGAGTGGAATTAAGGTCAGTCACCAGTTTTTAATTACCGAATCGTAAATCAAAGCAATTCAATTAACTCATCAGTGCCTGATGCAATTATAGTGTCATCATAAAATATGAATGCAAGTGTTAACGTTTAGCATCTTCAGCTTTACAGAGTTTTGTGTTTCTTCAGCAAAAGAATTTCCCCACACACAAAAAAGAAAGAAAAATTGTCACAGGTCCACAGTATGTATGTGTCAGTAGAAGTTATAGTTGGAGAGAGAATACATGCTCGTCAGTATCTGTTGCACGTTGGACTTTCAGGATGTTCCTGTCCTGTGCCGTATAGGAGGATCGTGGTGTGTAGGGCGTTTGCATTTCAGACCTCAGACTTGGGGAGCGAGCTACATGTTCCCTTTCCTAACTGCACTTGTGTAGAACTTGTGTGAAATGGTGTCAGTCCCTGTCTCTCTATCCCTCCCTCCCTCCCACCCCCTCTCTGCTCCGGTCTCTGTGGAAAGCGTGAGCTGGCGTCGGTTCCTCTCGCCACCCCGTAGCCTGCTAGTGCTAGAGTACCTACCCACCCCTCCCGCTCGACATTAGATATTCTGTTTATAGCACTCTCTGGCTTCTCAAGAGCAGGGCCCATCAGGAGCATCTCAGCACCCTTTGAGGCAAGGATAACCACCCCTCTCCCCTCTCTCCAGCCGCATGCAGACTCCCTGCGTTCAGTGACATCAATGAATCCCTTTGATGTGCCAAGATGAATATGTGTGCAAATGTGTTTTTTATCAATTTATGTGTTTTTCTCGTTCGTTATGTTTTGGCCGGTGCTACTATGCAGTTTGAGATCTGGTACACTGCTTTTCCCTAACTCAAAGATATGTTTCCTATATACCTGAGTTGGTTTACAGTATGCATTGTACAGTGTGTGCTTTTCCTTAGTAGGAATGTGTCATTTTTAAGGGCACTTTTTGAGAAGGTGTTGTGACAACGTCCTGACAATGGAGATGAGCCGGAATACACCTGGTCCCGTGTGCTCATTCACTCGCAGTCAATTATCGAAGTGAATCACCTTTTTATGCATATTGTCATTTGCTACTCATATCCGCACACTTCATATTGTTAGCGTATTTCTAATGAATGCAGTCCTCTCATTTTGGATGCTCTCTTTTCTGTCATATGCTTGGGACGGGCTGTCACGGGGCTCAGAGAGTTACAGGAGTTAGACTTGCAGCAATCGAAAACGGCTCAACTTCACTGTCAAGACTGTGACTATAAGTGTAGTTTCCACCGCCAAAAAATAGAATTTCCCCTCTATGTCAGACAGGTGATAATCATCAAAAGTGAAAGCACATATTGTCATGAAAATAAGTGATGGACGGAGGTGTACAGTCAGTGTGTGTGTGTGTGTGTGTGAGAGTGTGTGTGTGTGTGTGTGTGTGTGTGTGTGTGTGTGTGTGTGTGTGTGTGTAGGGGGGGAGTATATGCATGTATCAAGTGTCATGTGAATACCAGCTCAGTAATGTCTGCTCCGTGGTATAATGGTAGAGCCATGGAGAACGAGGGAAACAGTCTCTCTGGTTTTATCAGGGGGGTCGGGGGTTAATCAGCCTCGCTCCCAGGTGATCTGGACTCTTGTTTGATTGATGAGAATTGCATGTGTGCGCGAGTGTGTGCGCAAGTGTGTGCGCGAGCGCGTATGTGTTGGGGGGGGGGGTTAGTGTCAGTACATGCTGCTATAAGGCTGCCCCCAAGTATAATAAGTAGCCACAACATGGCCGCAACCCTCATTGTTTATTTCATATAAAGAAATGTTTGCCCTCCATAATTGTACCTTAAACTCTTCACTCCGTGCTAATAAAACTTGATTGTACAGCAGGAAGAGAGAAAAAAATATCTAAATAGGGTTTCATCAGTCTGGTATTCCAAACAGCTGTTTTCAGTTTAGGCAACACAGGCAGCAGGAGAGTGAGAGATAGATAGAGAGAGAGAAAGCAGGGAAAGAATAGAGATTGTTGATGAGATGATGTGTGTGTGTGTGTGTGTGTGTGTGTGTGTGTGTGTGTGTGTGTGTAAGTGGGGGGGAGGACATAAACTGGGGCAGATATGGGTCTTGCTATCCCTTTGCCTGTTATCCTGAGGTAGGCTGGCTTCCAGACCTTGCGGCTCTTACTTATCTGAGGGATTCTGTCTCCCACAGAGCAGCTAGGGCTACTCCGCCACGCCGGACCACAATGCTTTGCTGCCGTTTCCCTCACAGCCACAGCCCAATCAGCCAGCAGCGGGAGGAGGCTATCAGATCATGCACATGTAGTATCAGCGACACTCAGATTTTTATCAGGTTTCACTTGAAGTTCACACATAGGCCGAGGGAAATGCTTTCTCTGGGCTCTTACATTTGAAGCGGTCAAACCGGTGTGCGTGTGTTTTGCCAAAGGCCATGTCGTATACGTGTAGTATCAGCGAGGCTTTTCGGAGACGTCCGAGGTGTACTAAATAAAGCAGTGGATGGATATCAAGTCCAAGGATGAGGTTAGTTGACTTGACAGTGAGCAGAGCAGCTGTTCTTCTGGTCGGAGTTATAAATCAGTTCGGCTGCTTCCCACTGAGCACGTCCCCAGTAACGGTACAGTGAGTTTTGGACTGCTGATTCAGCAGCTCAAGGCCTCTTTGGTAGACGGGTGTCAAGTCAACGCGTTGCACCTGCACACACTCTTAGCTGCAACCTACAGTATGTACTCCTTGTGATCGGCTGCATGGATCAACCTTCCGCTCACTGATGAAATACCCCCACCCAAGTGACACTGAACATTAACAGTCACGGTCACAGGGTGTGCCAGTATACTGAACAGATAGCGTGATGAGCACAAAATCGCAATGTCCCTGGTCCAATTCTAGCTGCGTTGCAACTTGCATGTTCTCTCTCCGCCCTCACTTTCCTGTATACTGTAGTATCCAAACTGGCTAAGATTGTAAAAAAAACAAAACATGTACACGATCAAAATGTTAAGTTGAAACTGACGTGCTACTCCGTCTCAACTCTTGATTTAAAACCGCAAGTAGCTAAAATGTATTGCTGTAATTATTACGTTGCCATGATTTAGAAGGAACACAGGTCCTATAGGGAGGCATGTGGATGTTTCCCGGTTTTATGAGTATAGAAGCACACCACATATTTCCATATGATCACTTTTATGAGGTTTGTCTAACAGTGCTCCAGGGGTGCAAGTCGAAAGCATCGAGTTGAAAAGGTCAGGGGATGAAGCAGGATTTGGAAAAATGTTCTTGGGATAATAATATATGTGCAGTGTACATGCATTTCAACAATACGCCTTTTGTCTGTCTGCTTAGTCCCAGTAGTGCTTATG
The DNA here is from genome assembly GCF_964188405.1 of Protomyctophum parallelum. Lineage (NCBI taxonomy): Eukaryota > Metazoa > Chordata > Actinopteri > Myctophiformes > Myctophidae > Protomyctophum > Protomyctophum parallelum. The sequence goes on from NC_139710.1 coordinate 46,454,445, forward strand.
ACAACCAGGCAGGATCGAAACAACTCTTCCAAGTTTACCCTTCTTAGTTGAGTTGTTGGAGCTGTTGTCCTGGCTGACACTGATAATGACTTTGCCTTTGGGTGCCCTTTGCTACCTCCAGTAACCCCAGTAAACCAATTGTACTTGTTAATGACTCACAATGTTCTGCAGCGTGTCGAATTTGATTAAAGCCAGAGCAAAGACACAAGTCATCTTAAATGTGTAGCCTCCTTATCTCTCCAGCCACACTTGTGGATCCTGTTAGAAGAACTGGGGGGGAAAGGGCAATAGTTTTGGACAGTAGTTTTATTTTTCCTCAGACATGGATATTATTTCATTTCGTTAGTGTGGGATTCCCCTGTGGCTTCCCTAAATTATTGATAGGATCGATGTTTTGGTTTATTTAGGTTTTTTGTTTTCCCCCCTTGTTGATGCACCGACTGACACAGAGGTGAATTGGATGTCTTCCAGGTTTTTTTCTTTTGTTGGTTTTGAGTTGGAAACGTATGCCTATTGTTGACTCAACGCATTGTCCAAAGCGATATTGTTTACTACACAAAATACAAAAGATTTCTCCTAGGACATCTTGTTTTAAAACACTGCCGGCCCTGGTATGTACATGTAGGTATATGGTGGATCTTCCTCTGTATATATGGGTGTGTGTGTGTGTGTGGGGGGGGGGGGGGGGGGGGGGGGGGGCTGCACCTCCACTGACATAATCCCTCATCCATTTACATGGCTGGATACCAAATCCCTACAAATGTGACTGACTTATTTGCTTCAAATTCAGAGTAGCTACATTTGGGGGGAAAAAAGGTCTAATCGGCCCTATATGACATGGAGTAGGCCAAGGAGCCCTTTTGTTTGATTTGTACATGGGCTGGAGGGCTGGCTATTGGAAATCCCTGAAGCAGGCTTTAGGGGCAGGTCTGATTCTCGTGTGAAATGGGAAGGCTCTATAGCTCTCGGCTGACTTGACTGGGGCTGTATGGGTGTGTTGGCAGGGGGAGCGCCGGTCATGAATAGGGTCTTTGACTACCTCAGACTTGCCCTGAAAGGCAGGACAAAGACCCTAGGGCAACGGCTTAGAGCCTCACAGCTGAGCTACAGAATGCTCAGCCCCGTCTTCCTCCCTCCTTGCCTGATTTAAATACTACAGTGGCTTTCAGCGTTCTGGAGATGAAGGCTCACATTCACCATTGCCACATTTGCCATCAACTTTTTCTCTCTCTTGTTTTTGTTTACAATATGCTAATGCCAAGGGCCCGTTTTTACGTAATCCATTATATGGATTCCTTCAAAGGATGGTGAACATGCACCAGTAAGTCTCTTAGTGTTCATGTTGCTTTCATTTTCCAGAATTCATTTTGATACTTTCTTTTTATTAACTGTTAACACTCGTATGAATGAAGCTGTTCAGGGCTGTGGATTACAGATTTTTTTTTTTTAATTCATGGAGATATTGGCAAGTAAACAAGATTAAATTATATATAGAACTCTAATTAGTAGCGTTGCTGGATTGTGTGTGATAAGAGCCGTATCTTCATTTGGAGAGTTTGAAGAGGAGAATTAAATAAATCCCCATAAATCTTTTCTGCAGAGTTAATGGGTCATTTGAGTCCTGTCCAGACACTCTCTCCCCATAGAGTGTCTAGTTTCAGATGTCACTCAGAGCTTTGTTTGCCCCCCAGGGTGAAGGGTTAGGGGTCAAGGTTCGGGGCCAGTTGGCTGAGTGGCCACCAAAGCCCGTTCTTCCCTTGGCATATCCGATCCCCTCGTCCACACCAGTCCTACAGACCTGATCCCCTTTTCCAAACGGCCTATGGCGTCAATAAGGGGATTAATTTTCAACGTTTAAAATTTTCTTATCATAATCGGCTGCATAAAATTCATCTCGCCTAAGCTGTCAGTGAGGCCTTTGTCAGGGATGCATAGTTAATAATGCTAGCTTAGAGGCTTACAGACAATTTGTATGTAGCCACTTCCGACAAGTGTTGGAAGTGACATGGCCTATTTTCAATGGAACTACCGGAGTACAGTTTTTCCACTTTAAATTGTGTTGTATTAAATTTCTGTATGACAAAGCTGTGGAATGAAGTATAAATTTGTGTCTGACTCTGAACCCTGATTTATGTAATTGTACAACTGTGTTCCATCATAATATAAATTAGGAATTAGTGCAACGGTAGTTTGTTGTGTTGAGTGTGCAACATTTGCTGTACCACTATTGTTGGCTTTCCTCTATGTAAAAAAACCCCCTTCTCATTGATATTGTTTGCATTATTTGAGAGGTCCTATTTGTTATGCTTGTGCGAAGACATTCTCACATGTCTGACCAGATCGACAATTCTGTCTTGCACCTCTGCAAGATCTCACACGAGCCCTTAACAAAAACACGTTCTCTCAGTCTCTTTGTCCAGAACACCTCCAAAAGTTTGCAAACTCAGGGCCTTGCCTTCCGAAGCCCCCACCCACAATCTCAGCGTCTCTCTCCGCCCCGCCACCACCCAAACATGTCCTCCAGCCAGGTTTATTATGCCGTTTCACGCAGACCAAAATTGCAGCTGCATGGAGAACAATCTGGAGCACATTAGCTTAGGCGCTGTGATTTATAAATTGTTTCTCAGGCTATAAATCCCTGCTGTAATTGTGCACAAGTTCCCCTCTCCCTTTTCTCTGTCACTCCCCCTTCTTTCCTTCACAAGAATTCTCCCCCCCCTCTCTTAGTCTCTCTCTCTCTCTCTCTCTCTCTCTCTGTAACACAGCTTACAGTGCTTGGGTCATCACTAATTGTTTGCAGAAGTGTGCAGTTTGGATTCAGTAAAGTTCATTGCGTTGTGGCACATATTTGTCTTTACGGAGACAAACAGGCTTTACGGAAACTATTTTTATGCTGTTGTTCATAAACGTTTTTCTGTGACACACCATAAGCCATATACTTATACATCCAAAATGGGATAGCCATGAGCCTTTGTCCATGGCTCTTTCTGTGGTTCAGATTCTGCATTCCTGAATACTGTGTAATTGGTAGGGGCCTCTCCTAAACTCCGTCCCTGGAAATCTGATATTTGCACCAGCCCCTGATCATAATCACCTTGCCCTTCTCATCACAATGTATTGAGATCGGAAGATAGTAATAGTGGAAACGGAATTCATTTTTTTAATACCACATCCAGCCTTGAGTTTATAATGGTGTAATTAATGCTATAAAGATATTTGTAACCGGACGGCCAAACCAGCTCGTAAAATGCACAAATTCAATTTGGTCCAATATTGATTGAGAAAAGGAGGTTACTCTGAGTCTGTTCTCAGGAAGGTGAGGGTTCCTTGCATATGTTTGCCACTCTATTGTTTTGCTTTCAAGAGACCTGGTGAACCTTGAAGAGGTAGTGGGACCCTGTGACCCAGCCTCGTCTTGCTTTGTGTGTGTCCCTCCTCCTAAAATGGACGTTCTATAGTATGGACGTTTCAAAATCCTACACAAATTGTGAGTTTGAGGCAAAAATAAGCGAGGGTTTTTAAATGTTGAAGGTGCACCACTGTATTTGTAGGTAAACCTACATTATATCATGCAATCATGACCCAGCACTGAATTCCAGTATGCATTATGAAACCGAATCCTCTTGAATACAGCCAATGGCTGTTGCAAGTGTGTCCGATTATGAAAAATACTTCATCTCATGCCCCCCCACCCCCCCCCCCCAGACCTTTCAACCCCCTCTGACAATACGCTTTGCTAATTTTGGAGAAAAACTAAGGAGGATGTTCCTTTTAAGCGCTGAAGCTGAACTGTTAATACTTAAAATTGGAAAGTGGATTCAACAAGATCCTCTGTTACAAACAGTGAGATTCATATCACAACTGAGTTGTGATATGTAATCAGACAAGTGTAATCCCCTTGTCTGAAGCAAACATGTCAAATGTTTTAGTTCTCGAAACAAAACCTTGAGTTACTGAAAAGCCCTTTATTTTGATGTCTGACTGAGTAGGCAAGTGGTTTGCTAGAATTGGAGAACTGGCAACAATGAGATTGTAATAGCTCCCAGTGCTTGTGATACAATTGATCTCATCATAGCAAACCTCTGACTCCACTTCTGAGTTCACAAAAGCATTTGTTTATAGTGTGGATTTCCCTTGGGATCAATAAAGGTCTATCTATCTTATCATCTGTCATCAAGTGTTTGTAAATGCAGCCAAAATGATGCAGCCAATCAAACGGCTGTATTTCATTTGTTATTATCATTAGTGCGAGTGCTATAATCCCTATAAAGGACAGGCTGTTGAGGATACCTGCGGCAAGTGAACGAGTTTCTAGAATATGAGTATGTGAGAGAGTAGAGAGAGAGTTTGAGTGTAGGGGGGGGGGGGGGGTGAGTGGGGATAGCAGTGGGGTGATAGGGATGTCAGGCAGTAAAACTGAGATGAGGCAGGGCCCAGGACTCTCAGGGGCCTGGAGATTTGTGCCTGCACTCAGAGCAAACACAGGAGGCATCTGCAGGCAGCTGTGTGTGCGTGTGTGTGTGTGTGTATGTGTGTGTGTGTGTGTGTGTGTGTGTGTGTGTGTGTGTGCATGGGGGGGGGGGGGGGCTGCTGCTCAGGACAGGGGGTGGATGCGTGGTGGAGCAGAGTGGTGGTGGTGTTGGGGTGGTGGGGGGGTACTTGCAGAGTGAACACAATCAGCCCTCTGTTTTCATAAGACTTGTGGTATGTGAGAGCAGAAACAAATGTGTTTAATTTAGGCCCTTTTTTCCCTCTATCCTGCTCCCCCAACGCCCACCCGTGCCCACCCCAGTTTTTCAAACTGACTTTTTTCCTTCAAGATGTCTCTCATGGCCTCCTGCCTCTCTCTCAGCTGCTCTTAGGAAGTTTTTTAAAAGACCAAGAAAAAACCAAAAAAAGAAAGAAAACTAAGTCACCCAGCTAGTGTGGCGTGTCCAAAAAAGAAAAAAGAAAAAGAAAGCACGTTTGGAAAAGTTGGCAGACACACTGTTGTTTAAGATCAAATTTACTCTTGGGGGGTAAATATTTATCTGCAGTTTCTGGAAAAAAAGGCTTATTTTTATGTTTTACCTAGAGGTTAGAAATGATTACTGTACTGTGGTATTTGCCCTGTTGTGAGTGTGTGAGCATGGTGCACTTCTTATTGCCTCCTAACTGCCTTGGCAGTCTGAACACTTAGCATTATATTGGTAACCCATGCTGTCTCCAGTCAATTTGTGTTTGGTCATAAATGAAAAATGCAGCACTCGATGGTGTGTCATTTGCGTAGACCTGGACGAACGTACATATGCGCACACGCACGCACGGACACTCACACTCACACACACACACACACACACACACACACACACACACACACACACACACACACACACACACACACACACACACACACACACACACACAATCTGAGTTCTATGTTGGGCTTTACCGTAAACATTCAGCCAACCACTGCTAACCACCACATGTTCTGGAGTTAATTATACAGAGGTTTATGGCTGTGAATTTCAATGAGACTAGGCTGCCTCCCCAAACAATAAAAACTTGTGTTCCTGTATAACTGGACAAACAATGCCAGAGGAGGAAGCGATGAGAGGGGCAGACAACATCTCTGACATTAGCGGTGCTTAGCATGGCTTGACATTAGATCACGCTGACATTGACATATAGCGGGAGTGGTCCGTCACAATTGAAAGCATGTCCCCCAGGTATGGAAAACCACATAACTGACTTCGTGTAATTGACTTAAATAGTGTCGCTGCCTCCTCTCTGTCTTTATGAGAGGGCCTAGCCTTTACCAGATGCATGATTATTTTCTTGTGGGTCTAATTACACATTGGATTTTATTTGACCTGCTGTTGTGTTCTGCAGTACAATTGCTGACTTATTCCAAACTTTCACCTCGGCAAGGCTGAATAAAGGACTTCTATTCCTTAACTGCACTTGATTAAAATTGCCTGAAAGTAAATGAGATAGAATGGGAACAATGGGCTGCTTCATTTAAAGAGACATATTAGTGGGGACCGTAACGCACTAAAAGTCTGGATACAGGAAGCCATAACTCAGGATCACGTCAAGCAAAAGGAAGAAAAAAAAATAAACCCAGAAACAAATAATTGCTTGAACTGCAAAAATGCACACTCCTAGCTGAAGTCACAGCCTTAGCCCCGAGACAGAACGTTAAAGAAACTTTTTTAGGGGAGTTTAACTTGGCCTTGTATTCTGGTAATGCAGTTTTACTGCTGAGGCAGCAGTAAACTCACTCATTAGACTTTTCAAATAAACGAATGTTTGCGGAGCAGTTTGGGCATTGTTCAGAATACGGCATGAGGCAGTCATATGACACCAAATAAGCTCATTGAGTTCAGCGGAGTCAAAGCGCTGGAATGCTGTCACATTCAGGCATTTTCTTACACAATGGCCAATTAAGCAATATCTGCAACGGTCGGCAACACAAATTGCCCGTTTTCAAAATAACAAATTGTGTAGGTGTCATTTTTCAGGGATAAGACTTTCACACCGCGCTTTCCCGAGATGCTTGACGTTACGTATAGATTAGCAGCATATGAGACGAAAACCCACGGATGTATATAGACAACTGTTGAGTGATAGGCATAGCATGTAACCGGTTGAGAGTCTTGTGTTTTTAAGACCTCCCCTCACGCTGCCTCCTCTCCTCTCTCTCTCTCTCTCCTTGCACTAATAGTTCTTTTGTGTACGAGAGCATGTTAAGAGGCCAATGAGCCTGGCCTTAATAGGCCCCGTCGCCATGGAAACCCCTGCACTCTGGATGTCTGACCTTTGACCCAGTTTTTTTTTACTGGCTGTGAATAAGAGTGCAGGACAACCGGCCAGGTCACAATGGAGGCCCAGCGAGCGGAGGGAGTGCCCCTGTCACAGTCACTTAACTTCACTCCTATACGGACTAATGGACACTTCAAAAATCTGGTAGCCATTAGCCAGTATGCTAGTTCTGCGTTTTGAATTGTGGGACAGCAGCCTTCCCAGGGTTAATTTTATATAAAAACCTGCCTTGCCTCGCTGTTCCTCCATTGGCAGGAACTTTCTCTCGTAATGAGCCAAGTGATCAGCAAAAGTAGTTTTGCTGGTTATACGAGTGCCTGTGTTGATTTGAGAGTATCCAAACGAAAAAATATATATACCTCGATATTTTTGCTGTATTGTTTTTGATTTTCGAGTAGAACACACTCATTCATTCATTGCCGGAGCATATTATTAATGTTGACTAACGTCACTGAGCCCGTAATGTTTTTATATGCAAGATGTAAATACAGGGTGTCTGTATTTGGGCAGTATGGATTTATTTTTTCCACCAATTATGTTGGCACCAAAATATTTTTCCGTTGTTATTTTCTCTCTCGTGCTCCGTGTGTCTTCCTTCGGTTCACCCAAGATTGTTTTCATTTATAACTTCCTCCCTCAGTAATCTGCCTCATAGTGGTCTGGAAAACTGGGACATGATGCATGCATGCATGCGCTTCCATTCAGAAATGTTTACAGAGGGCCAAAGAGCAGCACTTGCAGGTCTGACCAGCTCAGATGCTTCGTCGTTTCCCCACCAATTAAACACTAATTAGCACAATGAGTGTTGGGGTTTGCTTAAGAATTGTCCATGTAATTGCCTGTAATGTTGGCAAACAATGGGTCTTAATGCAAAACCCCCTGACAGGGCGGAGAGTACTTACTGCATTGTCTTTGTCCCCCACAAGCTCTAATTGTATTTCATGCATAGATCAAGTTAAGGTGTCAATGGCCCTGCATGAGCAGGTGATCTCAGCTGAGCAAACCGGGGAGGGACTGTTGTGTCGCGGCTTGACAAGGCCATTGTCTGGAGTCGCTGTTCATATGGGTAAGGGGAGGGTAATTATCACCTCAGCCAAACAAGCAAGCTGTGTGGCCCATTTGTTTTCTGTTGGGGGCAAAGGAAAACAATGGGGAGGGGTTCTCCACACGGTAGGTGATTGACATTATCTGCTGGAGCAATCCATGGAGGCATTCCGGCTACCCTGCTATTCAGGAGAGGGATTGGGAGAGGGAGGGGGGTTAGAGCTGTTGCACAAGTTTTAGGTCTCGTCTGAAACAACGGCTTGCATAGCGTCACTGTTTTGGCTGTGTCAGTCTTCACATTTTTGGAGTTGGAACAACATTGAATAGGATCAACACGAGTCACCCCTTTTCTACGATTGTAAACACAATAACACATCACTCTATGACGTATTAAAATTAAATTACATTACATAAAAATGTATATACGACTCACCAGTGCTAGTTTTAATTGGACCGTAAACTAGGCAGGTTCCTGCTAGCTAGTTCCTGCTATAGCTTGCTAGTGACAAAGTTTGGGATTTCCCCCCCCCCCTTTTGGCAGTCTCTGACTTAGTAGTTTGACAGCAAATGTCCAGGCATCTGTCTCTCGTCCGTGCTCTGATGTTGGCCGGCAGTGTGGCACCACACACTTCAGAGTTGACAAAGACTGTTGGCTGTGTTTTCCAGAGCTCTGTGAGAGCTGTGTAACAATTAGAACCCAGCTCTGGTAAGCTGCATTGCTCACAGAGCATACTGTATGGCTGTATTCTCTCCGTTAGAAAAAACAAAGGGTTTTGTCGTGGCTTTTGAGATTTTCTTCTGTGGCATCATTGGTACCTTTATCGCTTCTGCGCCTTTTTAACAGTAGCATATTCTACTTATGTCTATTCGGAGTGCTGGAGGCAGTGGGGGAAGTTGGACGACAATTAGAAAGTGATGAAAATCGATGAGGTAGTTGCTAAACTTCACTTTATTTACAGAGTTCTCTCAATGCTCTGTCCAACACTATTTAACAGAGCATTCTGCTCCCATGCTGAAGCAAGCATCTCTATGGGCCTCAGCCATATGTCTGTCTCAAATTGTGTTTGTTTCTAATTAAATAAGGGCATCTGCAAGCCATTACTAAATGTCCCGAAGTTTAATGCAAAATGTAATTGCTCATATTAGTTTATCCGCGGTTTCAATCTTTCACAAACATTTAATAACACTTCGGCCATGGGATAGGCGAGCTCTTTAAAAAAAGAAATCGGTTTCTAAGTGTTTCCTCTTATTTAAATGTCCCGTCCAATCTCCTCTCTCTCCCCCCTCTCTTTCGTGCTTTTTTCTCACAGCAGAAAGCAGCTTTACAGTGTTATAGAAGTTTTCGCTGAGTAGCTTGGCCCAGGATTTCTTACCTTTTGTTTCCTCAAACCACTCTGAGGACTGTACCCAGACAGACACCCTGCCACTGCTTCTCATGTGCTACCGAGCAGCGTGCTGCTGTGGGCTGTGACTGTGAAGAGTATAGGAGCTAATGTGACATTCTGCGGTTGGCAGCACCTGGGTAGATGTTTCAGGGTATATCTGCGAGCAGCTTGCTCCATAGGGCACACTGGCAATTAAAAAAAAAGTAGGCGCTTAGGGGAAAAAAATGCCCGGGGGCATGTTCCTCAATCTTGGCAGAAGCTGTCAAATAAGGGGATGCATGGGAAGGAGAGACGAGGTGGTGGGCATGGCCAGGACAGACCAAACGCTCACAATAGGGCTCGTTTCATTTGTGGAAGGACTCGTGATTGACATAGATTAGACAGGGAAAAGTGTATTGTTTTGGGTTTTCTCTCCAGAGGGTAGCATTCATTAGGCATCATGCACAGAGCAGAGTACAGTTTCAATAGGGAGCTAGCAGCCTCTAAAAGCAACTGGCTGCCTGACAGTTGTATGGACTAGGGCCCATTAGCTGGAACCTACGATTCAGCCTTGAGCAGTATGGTGAAAATGAAGAGGGCTGATGTCAACTCACAGAATTTCCCCCCTTTTGGAAGGGAAAAAGGGTCCCCTTCCCCCCTCCCCCTGCTCTATTGGACTCCAGCTGTCAGGAAACAATACCCGCTGCCTGCTCCGACAAACTCATTCCTGAAAATGTTTTTTTTTGTCCTTCTCTCCCTTTCCCCCGCTTGCTATAATGTCTTTTCCATTTTTAACCCACGGTCATCCAAGCTTCCTTCCTCCTTACAATCCCTGAGTGATGAATGAAGCTTTAAAAAAAAATCAAAACATGAATGCATGTGAATTTCTCTTTTCTAAATTGTAAAAGTCAAATCAGATTTCACAGTGGTGTAGTACAGTATACTAGTAATCACTATTTAAAATATGACTATAATTCTGATATTTTTTTATGCACATGCTGTAGGTGGATGTCATTGTGCAGAACTGAAATCCACACTACATTGAGTACATTCATGCTATGTAGGAATTCTGTTAAAGTGCATTGATTGTCTGCAATTCATCTGCACAAGATGAGTGATGTCGTAAACACGAAACAGAATACTTGATCGTTTAATCCCATGGCGAAAGGCAACTGGAATTATAAATTATGATATATCACTACAGGCAGTTTTTTTTATCTACATTGTGTCGTCATGAGCAAGACATAAGCTAAAATATGAAACCCTTTTAATTAATTTGAAATTGTACCAGGCATAAAATCCACATGCATGTCAATGTGCTGTATCCGGTGTTTAAACTGATTCACAAACCAGATGGCTGAGCTGTGCTAGTGCAGCTTTGGCTCCATGCTATCTCTACAGGAAAAAAATAAAATCCGGTTCAACTTGTACCGAGTAACAACTGGCAACAACCTTTACTTGTTGCACATCAGGGCCCGCTGCGTATTACATAGCACATAGTACATAGTGCAGTACATAAGATGGGCAGCCATCTACAAGTATAACTGTTGGTAAACTTTCACAAGAAAGAGGGGGGGGGGGGGGGGGGATAAGTTTACATTAATTCACAATGGGAGATGATCTTAAGTTTTTACTTTTATAACAGCATTAAAGATTGATTAGGATTGCAATTGGGTATGGGTTACAAGGACAAACAACGTGAGTGAAACGGAATAGACCAGACATAGCTCAAAGTCCACACCCAAGTCTTTAACTTCATCCTCCTCAAGATGGGGCTTCCTTCCAGCTGTCTCTTCCCACCCGCTCAGCGATGGGCGCCCACAGCTGGACTCTTGTTTTTCCTTGACAAACGGCAATTTCACAGTTCTCCAGCAGTCAGTCCACTGTGCTCACATTGCTCTCTCTCTCTCTCTCTCTCTCTCTCTCTCTCTTTCTCCCTCTCCCCCCCCCCCCCGTCCTCATGCCAGAGCCCACTGTCTGACCCCGGCAGCAGAATGGCTCTCATACAGGTGTCTGGTAGAGTTATGGCTCTCTGTTGGCTCGCTTTACGCCATTCATTACCCTCATGTATGTTCTCGGAAAAACTGCAACCCCATACTTGTTCACTCTCAGCAAATAGTGAAGTTTGTCCTGTAGCGTAGCAGTAACATCTCAATCTGTTTTATTTGGCGTTACTGCAGCAATGGCGCCTTTAGGAATGCATGTTGTTTAATTTGTTTAAAAACACTAGTCATCAGTGGATAATGTTGCGTAATATATGGCATGCTCACCTATTTGTGTGTTATGTAAGCTCATAATATTGTTTCTTACATTTCTGCCCACAGTACCTGCAGATGAAATGGCCTCTTCTGGACGTCCCTGGATCAGCAGGACTGAAAGACTCCCGCTCTCCAACCCCGGGGCATTTAGTAAGTAGACACTATAACACTCCTATCTGTCCATCTGCAGCCTCCTCCTCCTCCTCCTCCTCCTCCACTATAAACCTAGCAACAACAGCACCTGCAGGCTAACTATTGCACACCGCACAGCCACGCTGTCTGTGTGTCCATGCCACAATAACTCAGCTCGTTGTAAATCATTCAAGTTGGAACCACCTAGCCATTCATAAGTTTTTTTCCCACACAGGTGCGAAGCAGTCATCCTGATGTCTCTGACTAGAGTCTACACACACACACACAGACGGGTGTGCTGAGGTCCCGCATTGTCTAGTCACTAGACAATGTGGGACCTCAGCGGACCTGTTGGCTGTGTGGTTTTGCTGAAGGCTGTGTCCTACAGGCAGGGTTATGATAACGTTAGATAAACAGCAGTCTAGATCAGCCCTCTGAATAAGAGCATGGAGTCCCATGCATGCTCCTATCACCTGTCAGATCACATGCAGAGTGATCTCTGGTAGGGGAAGTCGTGTTTAGTTATGCATGGAGGAGAGCGTTAAGCCACCCTCGCTGCGCTGTGGGCAAACAACCGCTGTGACTCAGCCCCTTGACCTTACGCGTCCTGGCTAGACGAGCCTGTTTAGTTTGTGGTGGATTCGTCGGATCTCATAAGCACAACGATGCAAACAACAAAGTCTCCATTGAGGCTGGTCAATGGGAAGCTGTTGCGAAGGGGAGAGTGGAGCTCGCCCAGGGGAATCCAAAGCTGCTCTGTGGTTGACTTCAGTCTCAATTGGAAACCAATTAAAGATATTTTATTACAATAAGTGCTGACCCCTAAGTGACTCGCGCACGGCTGGGTTGTCTGTCAGACAGAGCTTCTGTTCAATGTTTTGTTCCAGCCAATTGCCTTTATCTTATTTACTTAATGCATAACATTATGAAATGCATGATTCTTGCATTGTGGGACAGCGGAGAGAGAGAGAGAAAGAGAGAAAGAAAGTACAAGGAGCGGGTTAATGTCAATTGAATTAGGCGGAAATGAAAGAGGCCATTGAAGACTTGATGCAGAGTTTGAGGACTAGTTGGATTGTTTCCACTCTGCGCTGCAATGGTTGCTGCTGCAGGATTCACTTGAAAGGAAACTTCATTTGCTGCAGTGTTGGCACCCTGTCACTATTAGTTTGACCTTTATCTCAACTGAACATCATTGATCCAAGAAGGTCAATACAGACAGAGGACGTTGTGTACTGTAGATTATGCCTGGGAAATTGAACGCAAGTTGTTGAGCTGTTTTCTGTGAGAATATTTTACTTGTTTTTAAATGAATATTAACTCCGTAATACCTTGTAGTAAACTAATTATTTGAACTATTTAAACTCTTTTCATTATCACAAACAAATATATTTGATTAATAATAGGCATGATAATAATCATATCATGGCAAAATACAAAAGTAATAATAGTAAAATGCTAGTATTTATAGTAGTAGTAGTACCAGGAAATGCCTTGCACTGTAAAGGTATCAAAACAATTATGCTAGGCGTGGGCTATTAGGGACAAGAGAAACACATTATAAATGTGATTATATATATATATATATATATATATATATATATATATTATATATATATAAAAAAACACACATATATTTTGACAGTAGGTAGCAGCGCATATCCATGCAGCTCAAGTGAAACATTTGTGCGACACACTGACCCAGGATGCAAATAACATAATTGTTTACGCTGCTCTGTCAACTCTCTCTGTGAAGTTCAGAGAGAGTTGAAACATCATGTGAACTTCCAAGAGGAAGTGTTCACGGCCTCGATCCGGTGATCTCAGCAGCCCTCAGAGGAGAGGGTCATTTGATGTGTGTGTGATGGGAAGTAGCTTGTCTGGTGGTTGCTGCCTGGTACCAGGCAGTATACTACTGTATACCCTGGGCACACAGAATAGAACACACCCCACTGTGCCCTTACCCTCCCCCACCCCCCACCCACTCCGGGCCAGAAGCTCACATGCCCCCTCTTTGGCGCTAGCGGCTGGCTGACAGGGAGCCAGGCTGATTATGTGCTCATTACCACCACCAGAGGAGACACACTCGGGAGTGGGAGGGTGAGCAGAAGGCTGCTGCTGGCTCCCCAGGCTTGCAGGCTCCCCAGGTCCCCCCCCCCCCCCCCACGCTGCACTAATGAGACCAGAGGGAGCGAATGGGTGCCCATGGGGGTGGGGTGGGGGTGTGGGGGGCTAAGGATTACTGGCCAGGGCCAACAGGAGGACCCAGAGAGGAGAGACCTGAGGAGAAGCGGGCATGGTCCTTCTTCATGTGATCCTGCAGTCGTCACATTCAAGCTTGTAATACATCTAAATAATGATTACAAAAATGCTTGATCTAATATTGATTAGGAGAGATATCGGCAGTGAGATCTTATGCAGTGGTGAGTCATATCAATGTGGTTTTATTTTAACCTCGTTAACCACTTGTACGATGATGTCGCTCAAGCGACAAAAATAGCAGAGGGTTATTAAAAGTTTTAAAAGAAGGAACATTTGGACCGGCCTTAAAACATTTATATGATATTCTTCAATACATTACATACGTATTGTTTTTTCATAGTGGCTGTGATTTGATCTACTATCGATTTGTAGGCACATCATGTACATGTGGTTTTAACCTCATCAACCACTTAAGCCTTATTTTATACGCACAATGTCGTACGATGGTGTCACGCGGCGAAAATAGCCGCGTGACACCAAAAACTGCTATTAAAAAAAAAAGAAAAAACAGGTTGTCTCTCATGACATCCCCAAAGTAGGGATGCCAAGTTGAAAGTGGTTAATCTGGCTTCTCAGATCCACGGTATGAGCAGTGGCGTCATCAGTGCCTTCTACTGGCTGGAGTGCAGTGAGCCTTTAGATTATGACAGCGGTGATGAGCATCACAACCTTAGCGCTCCTCCCCGATTCTGACACGCGGCGAAACCGTTCGCTAACGAGGAACCGCATGTTGACTTTCTGCCCTCGATCACGGCACGGGCCGTGTGGAATGGAGACAGAGAGAGGCGTATATATTATATACACAAGACGTAGGAAATCAGAGCCTTCTGTGGGAGTGAGAGTCGAGGGCAAAGCTGTCCTGTCACTGTGCAGATTGGGTCCATGAGGCCTGTATGCTAATCCGGAGCCCACTCTGGCTCGAGATCCTCAATTATTCAACAGACAGGTTTGTTTAGCATTCAGTTGGTATTGCTTTTGGTAGTAACAGTGGTTGTGATGGTGATTGGAGTGTATGTGCTGCGGGGGATAGACTGGGAAGGAGGGAACAAGCTATTCTACGGGTATCCCTTACCACCGCACGGCACACACACATTACAAACCATATACACACATGCGGGCACCCCAGCACTCCCATCTCAGCCTCTGTGTTCAGAGAGCTGTCTATTCATGAATAAAACATCAAAAGGCGCTGCAGGCCCAGGTGATGCAGTGTGTGGGAGACTCAACCTTGTCAGTCCAGCAAGCAGTGGCTGAGCTCAAGCTGAGGAGGAGAGCGGAACGGAGGAGAAGAGTTCGAGAGTGGAGAAAGGTGGCTGATCGTGTGCATTCATATAGCAATCATCACGCCAACATGCCTATTACAGCCATGTTGATAGTGCTGTCATGGCTGAATACTTCCTCGAGTCCGCTGAGGTCATTCAGTGACTCACGTTAATTTGTCCGGGAGGGCCCATTCTATGTGTCATTATGTGACAAGCGCTCGACTATTATGTTGGTTTAAAAGGAGCAGTGACACTCTAATGAGGTAGCACTGACCCGAGTGACTGCCCCACCATCACTTATCAGATCAGGACTCACATATGGGCTGGTCTGAACTTGAGTCTTGACAGACACAGAAGAACCCTGCTCTCTGTTTCAATATTGTATTAGTGTGTAGACACTGTAGAGTAATCAAGACAACAAGAGACCTGCTCTTGTCAGCATGTCATAAGTCACTTAGTCACCAAATTTCTAAACGAATTGAAGTGCTGCGTGGTCCTCCTGAGCAGCATTCCAGAGATGCCTTTTGTTTTTCGCCCTCAAGTGTGTCCAGTGCTGTTTTCAACACATTGTTGGACACATGACAGATTCCATTGAGATGCTGAGTGACGATGAGGCAGATAAAAAAGAAAGAAGGAAAAACATTTTCCTTTACTTACTCCTCTTCTTGGCCCATATTTTCTGCTGCAGACCTTTGGCTTGGTGTGTCCGGTGAGACTTTCACATTTTGCATTAAGCAATGAACATCCAGGGTCCATGATGAAATCAAAGGCTTCTGCAGGCCTGCGAACTGAATACTGATCTGAGGTCTGCAGTCCTGCTGGGCCACTGCAGATACATCAGACATGAGGAATGTGGATCTGAAAGTCAAAATGATAAGGTCATAGAATGTGTCAGTTATCGCATCGCTTAGCTTTTCTTTAACATGTCAATGTTAAAGAAAAAATATTTCTGAAGCTTAATCAATTTACAGATATTTCTTATTGAATTACATAGCACAAAGATATTGAGTTTGGCGTTATATCCCACTGAGCTTGTTTTTAGTATATGCCTTGTCATCTGTGTGTGTGTGTGTGTGTGTGTGTGTGTGGGTGGGTGTGTGTGTGTGTGTGTGCGCCCTTTAATGACCGTAGAGAATGGTCGCACTACTGCTGCTGACCGACTCCAGTAACATGACACAGCATGCTTTATTATTCTAACCTAGAATATTAGTGCCATTGACCTTTTCAAAGGCGATGGGTAGAGGTAAAGCAGCAAGTTGTCTGTGATGAATGGCACGGCTTTAGGAAGGGCTGATTCTAAAGGCATACGACACAGGCAGACCCCTCTCACGTCCGCTTCCTGTTGGCGTTGACAAACAAGGCTTGGATTTCTCAGCATGCCAGGCATTCTTTTTCACCCTGTCTTTCCTGGCCGTTTTGAAAAGGCCTCTGAACCTCCCACCCAGAATTGCCTAGCAGAAAGGCACACAAAGCTGCAGGGTTATTCAGTTTGTTCTAAGCTCTCTTCCCCGTCGGCTGTTTGCCTAGTAATTCAATTCAGATGTGCAGGATCCAAAAACATGTTTGCTTGAATGAAATCCACCCCTCCACCCACATTGACCAAGGACTGTGCTTTTCTTAGCACCGTTCCAAGTTGAACAGCCCATCGAGGTATTGCCACCTCTGCCTCTTTAGCCCCAAAACCTCTTAACAGAGAGACACCTATTCTCTGCACTGGCTCAGCAACCTTTTTGCTATTTTTCATCTTCCTGCTACTATGTCGAGCCTGCTCTAATACCAGGTCCCGGTGTTGTTGCTTGCGAGCCGCGAGGTACTCTGCACTATGTTGCAGGCCAGTTCTCAACAAGCACGTCTATGTAAAGAGCATGATTTCGGCTGTCTGTCAATGCAGATACCATCTGGTTCCAGGTTGCTCTGTATCCGTCCTGTCACGTAGATGTTGTTTATATTTAAAACACAGCTCATGTTCCATGTGGTTTCCTTATTACACCTTGCCCATGGATCATGAAGCTGAGCATATGAAGCTGTCGCGGGTTTGAGGAATATTACCCCTACACATAAAGCAACTGAATGAAGGTATTGATGGGTCGCGACTTTAGTTTTACACCAACACTGAGCCACAATTTTACATGACTGCTTTTTGTGTTTGCTAGAGCTTAATTCATTAGCAAGAAATTAATACCCCGTGCTTTACTTTTTACAGTGTTTTGTTTATTTAACTGTGAAACGGCTCCAAAGTAGGGCGTTTTCCTTATGAGGTCGCCGTCTTTGTGAAATGTTGACCATGGTATAACCTCTCTTCGGTAGTGACCGGCTCAACAGGTAGGCGGCAAGTAAAAAATATTTTTGCACGTGCACACTCAATTGTACAATCACAGTTCTTTGGGCCACTTAATTTAAATTAATACTGGAATTGTGATGTCGAAACTGGTGCCTTTATACTTATAAAATCTGTTCAAAGCAAACACACGATTGGCGTATTCCAGAATATGAATTATTAATGAGCTTAATTTCGAATTCTAACTGAAGTGCTTCCCAAAATGTGTTGGCACCCACAGGTCTAGAGGTCTCACTCAAACAGCATGCACAATATAGGGAGAATTCAGGCACATTGTTGAAGTAGAGCAACAAAGCACAGCTGAAATATACATGACATGTGGGATCTGGGGTTGCAATCTCCATAAAGCATTTTTTTCCTGCCATAAAATTATATCAAAGCCTTTTCTGTGTTGTACGAAATCTCGTTTCCGCAACACCTAATGTAGGACTTTCAAACATATTGACCTTACACGCTCTCCAGGTTTAGGGAAAACATAAAAAGATCTGTTCTAAGTAAAGTGATCTTAATATAGTCCTTGTTTCACACCAGTAAATATTTTCTTCACTAGGGCTGGCATTACCCCGAATCAAAGTACGCCTTTAGACGTGGGGGCGAAATACGTTTGCTAAGGGTTTAAAAAAAAAAGAGAAGGAAAGGTTGGACCTGCCTTAAAAAATAAACGTAGCAAGAAAAAAAAAAAGGAGAAAAAAAAGAGGCACGGCTAAAATTTGGAACAATTCTAAGCAGCGTGAAGTAAGAGAGTACAGAAGTCTCAATGCAAACCTTGTTCCCTTACCAGACCACGTTGGTTGGAGAGACGAGAAACCGAGGAGGAGGGGGGGGGGGGGGGGGGGGGGGCGGGCGGGGTATTGAAGAAAGGTTAGGCTGGAGGAACAAGACTCCTTTCTCCCCCCCGCCACCACCACCACCACCACCCCCCCCACCCCCTGACCCTCCCATGTGACAAGTTGAGCCAACAAGCGCTCTATTCAGCGGAGCAGCCAGGGGAAATGACTGCGAGGCCAAACACTACCCTAATGAAAGCAGAGACGCTGGTTATTATTATTGTCTTCATCATCATCATCATCGTCGTCATCATCTTCACCACCACCACCATCATTGTTGTTGTTGTCGTTGTCATTGTCCAGTACTGGTCAGGTCAGCATGATGATGACGATTGGGCCACAGCCACGGGTCTGGGTTTCCTCACCACACGTGGTACTATTGTTAACCCGTTTAGACCTGTAGTCCAATTCTAAAAACGCCTTCTGGAAACCTAACCTACGTTTTCTGAAAACCTTCAAATTCTTACCGGCGGTATTAAAAAAACAAACGAATGAGACACAGAGGTAGCGTCCAGATACAACAGGTCTAAATCGATTAAAGTATCTTTAACAACAACGTAGAAAAAACAAAAATCATGATGGAATTCCTATAAAACACTCTGGGCATTCTTGACATGATGACATGACATCGTTGTTGTCATGACTTCATTTAGATTTTGTCATAATATCAATATCCAAGATAAGCTGTATTAGTGTTGGCATCCACTTTCTATATTCCTATAAATGGATGGATTGCTGTAGAAAATGTGGGATTGATAATCTTTCTAGTTGATTATGGGTAGCCATTTATTCTTAGTCTCATTTTGTGAGTGAGTGAGTGCGCGCGCGTGCATGCATGTGTGCGTATGTGCACGTGTGTGTGTGTGTGTGTGTGTGTGTGCGTATGAGCGAGCGTGCACACGTGTGTGTGTGTGTGTGTGTGTGTGTGTGCATGAGGTGCCGGTGTGACTTCTGGACTGGCGGCGCTGTTGTTTTGCTTGTTGGGCTGAACAAACAGTTCTCTCCTCCACTAAATGACTGTAATGGTCTTGGCATGTGTCCGCAAGGCTTTTCAGTGTTCCTTGGTGCCGGTCCAGATTGCATCATAATACGGCCCGTCACATTCACATTCACATGCACATGTCTGTTGTTTACTGTGGAAGGCGCTGCACTCAGGATAGTTCAAACACACAGGTACTCTAACACAGTGGTTCCCAAACCTTTTAGCCCGGCCGTGACCCATACATTTATTGTCTCCCGGGACCCAAACTAGTGAAATGAGCAGATCTACAAGCTCACAACAAGCTTGTAGATCGGCTATTTTCACTACTACTTTTCGTCTTACACAAATAATTAAATTACCATTGACAATGAATGGAGAATGTACGTCATATGTGGACGAGCAAATTGACATGTTACGTCACGATGATAAGAGCGCCCCTCACTTCAAATGGTTGTTATTTTTTGGTGATGTTTCTGAAAAGGTTTTGAAATAATAATAATTAAGAACAAAATGTATGAAGCAACAACATGCTAATGCCATTGACCAGCAGGAGTCAGGAGATGTAATGTGTGGTACTGTAATGCACTGTCTGGCTCTTAAGCCTTTCAGGGCCACGACCCTTCAGAAAAATTTGAACTGCAGGGGAGGGACCCCCAAAACAATCATATTTGAACTGGGGACCCACCAAAACAATCATATTTGAACTGGGGACCCCCCCCCCCCCCCCCCAAAAACAATCATATTTGAACTGGGGACCCCCCAAAACAATCACATTTGAACTGGGGACCCCCCCAAAACAATCATATTTGAACTGGGGACCCCAAAACAATCATATTTGAACTGACACCCGAACCCCCGCAATGACAAGCACCAGTTTGACTCTGTGTCAAACTGTGTTTGTTTTTGTCCTTAAATTTTGTCACTTTACTGTCTGTCATCTGGGGACAAATCATGTGGGGACCCACACAGGTTGAGAACCACTGCTGTATCAATGCATTGGCGAGTTTGAGATGCTTCCCTGTGATAAACACGTTGTGTATAATGTGTTACGTGTAAGCTCCTGAACAGATGCATAATATCAGATGATATCACATGCTGCTGTGTTTTGAATAGTGTGTGCCAGAGGCGTCAGAGCGCCGTGCTTATCAGCTCCTAACCTCCTCCTCTTTATCTGTTCTCTCTTTCTCTTTCACAGTCCAACAAGGTCCCAGTGGTACAGCATGCCCACCATGTCCACCCGCTGACCCCCCTAATCACCTACAGCAACGAACACTTCTCCCCGGGCACGCCACCCTCACACCTCTCCCCAGAGATACTAGACCCAAAGACAGGTACGTCACCTTGTTGGTTCCCCCCCCCCAAACCATAACAACTTAAAACTTTATTTAATCTGGCTATTTTTATCTCCACTCTCCATACTACTCCTTTTAGTAGAGACTACTTTATATATACACATAGGCTACATCACTATTATTTAATTACTTTTATATGCATACATATTGTACCATGTAGATTAGTCATGTACTATGCACAAACAAGAATTTCACCCATGTTACTTGTAATGTGATGTGACAATAAAGTTTGATTCTGACTAGCAGGTACAGTACGTTGTGCTTCAGCTTGTTGTTGTCATGCAGGTATTCCTCGGACTCCTCACCCGTCGGAGCTCTCGCCGTACTACCCTCTGTCTCCTGGAGCCGTGGGCCAGATCGCACACCCTCTGGGCTGGCTCGTGCCACAGTGAGTTACTCTCCTTCATTTAGTTAAAAACTGTTGCATTTGAGAATATTACCTTCATCTGTTCAGTACTTGTATTCCCTAATTTATCTTACTTAGAAACAAGTACTCAAGTCCAGGTTCTTTAATAATAATAATAATAATAATAATAAAACTTTATTTGTATAGCACCTTTCATGACATCAAATGCAGCTCAAAGTGCTTTACAGAACAATGGAGAATAAAATAAAAGCAAAGCATAAAAGAAAAGCAAGGCAACGACATTAAAAAACAAGCAGTAATGCAATACAATTTAAGTAATTTACTGAGAGCTAAGCAGACGGTGGTAAAGAGTGGTCTCAAACCCCAATCAGTAAAAGCCCCAAATAGTCATCAAAGTCATCCTTGGCAGTAAATGAGTTTAAAATGGTAGGCCAACAGAATGTAATATACAGGTATGGGTTTGATTAAACAAAATCAATCAATCAATCAATCAACAAAAAGAAGTGAGGTGTGCTTCACTTCTTTAAACAAACATTGTACTCTAAACAAACATTAAAAGTCCATAGACTATAGGTCCATAGACCTAATGTTCGAAAGCCAGACGTTGGAGGGGCTAGCCCTCAAAAACGATTAATAAAAAGGAAAGCCCAACAGATTGCTGAAGAGTAGTCATTTTGGATTCTACCTAGGGACCTAGATGCATTGCTCTGCATAACCTCTTGACTGGTGTCACGCAGCTGCTAGCCAGCAAATCAAACTGACTGCGATTTCACTGTAGGCTGTTATTTATTTTTTTTACACTTTTTATGTTCCATAATGTAGGTGCAGGTGTACCATATCAAAACAACAATAAATTATAACATTTGAGTTGACCGGGATAAATCCTGAGCATTTATGGGTTCTTGCTACGGGTGTTGTAATCAATTGCAACGCTGCTGTTCCGCAAGCAAGGGGATTTGAGTTGATGAGGAGAGGATTAGTGCTGGTGTTTTATTTTTTTTGTCTGTCAGCTGTGTTTGATCCACCTCTCACCGTAGCCTCCTCTCTCTCTCTCTCTCTCTCTCTCTCTCCCTCTCCTTCTCTCGTCCTCTCTGGCTGTCTCTCTCTCAGGCAGGGCCAGCACATGTACTCCATCCCCCCGGGGGGTTTCCGTCACCCCTATCCGGCGCTAGCCATGAATGCATCCATGTCCAGGTGAGTGGATCATGTTCAGCGACACCCCCACATTCCCAGAGGGGGATATCTAATATGTACAGGTTATATGACATGCTGTAATCACGTTTAACTTGCACGCTTTGCCAAGCGGTTTTAAACAGTACAAGGGGTAGAAACATGCAAAAAGGCCCTTTTTGGTTATCATTACGTGTTCTCACTGAAGCAAATGGTTTTTTTTGCAAACTTTTGAAATATTGCAACATGTAAGATATGCGGTAGGTATGTTTCCGTTGGTTCATTCACAATTTATTGCTTAATGTCGTTATTGACAAAACTTTTCCACTGTACGTGAGCAAATTATTGAGGAACTTTTGGTGACATTTGCCATTATCTTTGTTCCATTTCCAATATGATACTCAATAAAACATTGATAGAAAGGCTTCTTTTGTTAAGCTGCCACTGCAATAATTTGAGGAAGTAGCTTGAATATTATTGCCTATAATTTAATATCTCTGTGGAAGAGCGTAGAATGGAATATCAGGTGAAATTACCCATAAGATAGGACAGATGTACGTTCTATTTCAGACATCAGTGGTGTCAAAACTACAAAGGAATGTGAGGTCTAATATCTGAGACGAGGTTGAGACTTTTTTTCTAAACTTCCACAGTCAGGCCAATCTTCTGAGCATGCACGCACGCACGCACACACACACACACACACACACACACACACACACACACACACACACACACACAAAGATGAAAGGGCCAAGAATCGATTAGGACAAATCAAAGCTCATCTGAAACTACAAGTCCCATCAGACTTAACTCACTGACCCGCTGTCAAAATCAGAAAGATTTGTAGTGCAGCCTTCCGGTGTTCATATGAGATGAAATATTGAAAAGGGTCTCTGTGTGATCAATAGTATTTGTAGCTCCAGTTGAAGAATGAACTGGCTGGACACATTATTGCACATTCCATGACACACCTGAAGGACGTTGCATTATGTGATATTCCAAGTTAGTCATGACACAAATCTGGCTAGCCGGGCACTTTTTTGCAGCAAGAGAGAAATAACCTTTGATTAAAACATTAACTACAGAACCTGGATTAGGTAGAATTAGGCATGCTGGGGTAAATTTGCTAGTGCAAAGTAAGATTTCTTTTTTGGGTTGAAACCTGTGTAGCACAGCAGATTTTGTTAATGTTAACATTCTGACTGAGTCTCACTATCGTCCGTTAGTTGAAACAGCTGTGTGTGATTTATCAAGGGCTAACCGTGGTCTGTAAAAACATAGCAGGCCTTGTTTTATCCCCGGGGGACAACAATGGCACCCCCTTGTTAGCATAAGCTAAAATATAAAATCTGGCTAAGAAGAAATGGCAGTGAAAGCACCGTATCGCCAGCAAATTCCTCAGATATTTTATGAGATTACATTGTTGTGTCGACTAACTGCTATTGTTTGGTCCGTGCTCACTGTTATTGATCTAGTGTCTTTTAAAAACTGCAACGAAATCATGTGAATGAAATGAAAAGCAGCAAATATCAGCGTGTGTGTGCGTCTGTCATCTGTGCACGGGGCAAGCCTCAGCGTCCTTATCGAGGATGCTTTATCGTGCCACTAAGACTAACTTTTACAATGGCTTTGTTACAAACTGGGAAATCTTAGATGTCTCAGGTAGCATTGGACAATTTTAGCTGACAACTTCATCCCCGAGGCAACACATATTTCTGATGATGCTGCCCTGCATGAAATGTTGTAAAGAGCTATTATAATTAGTTATTCAGTGTTTTTACATTGACCATAATGCCTTGCAGCAGTAGTCTATAACAGTTCCTGGTTTAGCAGTACATTGAGGGCGCGTTCGGAAATAGCGCACTGAGCGCACTGTGCAATGCAAACTAATAGGTGATTGCGCTCCGGTGCGGTATTTCCGAACGCACTCTAAGAATACATTGCAAGTAGGTGTGTTGTATATTGCAAAAACAAAGGAAAGAAACGGATTAGCGCTAAACCGGAACCTGTTACGGACATTACTTCCGGCCAGCGTTTTAGAGGAGATTATTATGAAGAAACGTTAGGTATTATGATTATGTGCCATTATGTAAAACCACCCAATAGGGTATTTCTAATATGACAGTTGCTGAAGTGTGCAGGTTTTCAATGCAAGCCAAAGAAAGGATAATTGCTTATATCGTTAAAAAAGAGATTTGCTTGGCAT
The DNA here is from genome assembly GCF_964188405.1 of Protomyctophum parallelum. Classification (NCBI taxonomy): domain Eukaryota; kingdom Metazoa; phylum Chordata; class Actinopteri; order Myctophiformes; family Myctophidae; genus Protomyctophum; species Protomyctophum parallelum. Next base: position 46,478,816 of record NC_139710.1, read on the forward strand.
ATGAGCTAACCATGTATGGCAGGGAGGGAGGGAGGCTGCTCCTGCAATCCTTAAGCACAGGGCTGTTGTGTATGTTGACTGGTATGACAGTCTAGACTTTTATGAGATTCCTTTTTTACCTTTTCTTTTGTTTTCTTAAGCACTGAAAGATTTTCCATTGTAACACATTATAAGAATGCGTGGCAAGAGGTGCGTGGAACTTAATTCCCTGCCGTTGTCCACTACAATGCTCCATTGTGTTAACAATTGGAAAAGTAAGGCAGTCGCTTATGTATGTGAAGGTACTCTGTGCGAACGCACGGCTGTCGAAGGCCCTCCACGGTTTGGAACGTGTTGAGGAAAGTGGTTTCAGGTGTCAGGGCCATGCTGTCACCATGGCAACAACACACTCCACTTTTCTCCAGCCGTGGCTGAATAAAGGGGCTTTTGAAAAAGTCTATATTTGAACAAAAACCAAGCATGTAGCTCATTGTGTTGTATGATTTACGTCTAGACGGAGCCAGTTTTCACACTGAATTTGACCTGACATGCAGCGGTGGCGAGGCGCTGATGAGGCGGGGCCTGTTCAAACTTTTTTACGCCGGGGTTAAGCACTTTCAAACAGGGCACCTTATTTTGGGCATGTCATTTTAGACAGAAATGGTCAAAAATTGACTAAAATAGTTGAAAGTGGTTGACCCTCTCTTTGGGTTTGTAAATATTTAACCAATGAAAAGAGCTTGTGACTATTGTCACAAGCTCTTTTCATTGGTTAAATATTTAGCATTGGATCCATTGGAACACAGGTTCTTTTTTTTCTGCAAACCTGGCGCACTTTTCATTATTTGTCAAAGGACGATTTGACGGAAGTGTATTAAGTGGTTAATGCCAGATTTGTGGTAACGTTAAAAAAAGAGAATGGCAGGGAATGAGTTCAATGGTCCTAACGTTGTGGTCTTTGTTTCCTCTCAGCCTGGTGTCCAGCCGTTTCTCGCCGCACATGGTGAGCCACCCCCCGCACGGCCTGCACCAGACGGGCATCCCGCACCCCGCCATCGTCTCGCCGGCCATCAAGCAGGAACCCAACAGTGACAACATCAGCCCTTCAATGCATGCGTAAGAGTCCTTCTAGTCTAAGCAGTCCGTTTACACACCGTCGGAGCAGTTCTCTGGCGGTGTGCCGCCGAGGCACACTGGTGTGCCAGGAGACAAGTTTTGACAAGCACACATTATTATTGCAATGTTTACAGCTATACGATTCTTTTTTAGGATTTAGGATATCAGTGCTAATTTCCCAATACAGAGGCAAATTCTATATCGTAGAAATATCGATATTTTAACCACTTTAAATCTGACAAATCTATTTTGGCCATGTCATTATAGGTGAAATAAAAGGTGAATATTAATATTAATAATCATTTTCTTTTAAATTAAAAGGTAAATACATAAATAAGAATAATAATCTACAAGCTCACAACATGTCACATTGCGACACAGATGCTTGCAGATGTGAATACAGGTGTGCCTCAAGATTTTGTCTTGCCCATCATCGGTGTGCCTTGGACAACAAAACATTTGAAAACCACTGCATTGATGTATACATCCTTCTCGTTGACTCGTGCTTTACCAAAAGTTGTACTTGTATTTGTCATCATCTCCCGAAGCAGCTGCTATGGTCCCATCTCAACGTATTTTGAAATGCCTGGTTTCAGCAGAAAATCCCCGGGGCCGGCCAAGAAGGAGGAAGAGAAGAAGCCACACATCAAGAAACCTCTCAATGCCTTCATGCTCTACATGAAGGAGATGAGGGCCAAAGTAGTGGCTGAGTGCACTCTGAAAGAGAGCGCCGCCATCAACCAGATCCTAGGGAGACGGGTGAGCACAGACACAACTAGAATCACTTTATAGTGGAGAGACCAGTGGTGGAAAAAGGACTTAACCCATTTAGACCTGAGTTAACCCATTCTGCGCGGGAACCCATTTTGGTGTTTTACCCACTCAGATCGGGAACCCATATTTGGGTTCTGTACAGTATGTACAGTATTCAAAAATGTAAACATTTTGATTCTGCTATATAAATATTAGAAGTTTTTCAGAAACCTTAGGTCAGGATTTAGAGGCATTTTTAGAATCGGCCTCAGGCCTATACATTCACTTTGAAAGAATATATATTTCAATTTGCGCCATAAGCAGAGTGAGCAGAGTGCAGACAGAAAGAACAATGCAGTGCCTCCAAGGAACTAGGATACTAGTTAAACAATACGCCTAATGTCTGTCTAAACAATATGCTATCTAAATAACTTTCTTAACATTTGTGGTCAATAGAAAACAATAAAGTAACACAACAGAATATCTAACTAAATAACTGTGTGTGTGTGTGTGTGTGTGTGTGTGTGTGTGTGTGTGTGTGTGTGTGTGTGTGTGTGTGTGTGTGTGTGTGTGTGTGTGTGTGTGTGTGTGCACGCATGTGCCCACATTGAGCGTGTGCATTTGCATGCGTGTTGCTTGTAGGCAATTGTGTTGGCATATATGTAACATACCCTAACACAATATCCACTGACTTCTTATTCCTTTGTCTGCAGTGGCACTCCCTATCAAGAGAGGAACAAGCCAAATACTATGAGCTGGCGAGGAAAGAGAGGCAACTACACTCGCAGCTCTACCCCGGCTGGTCAGCACGAGATAACTATGTGAGTGGCTCTTCTCGTCGCGTATTCCATCTCTCTCAACCACCAGCAAAAAGTGGTCTCCACGAGTGGGATATGTTTTCACTAAAGCCTGAAAGACAATTTTAATTGTTTGTTTCAAGTAATGACAAAAAAAAACTACACTTTTGTTCTCATGGACTGAAGCAGATTGCTTTCCCTTTGTTTGTGAGACGTTTTTCTTTCTTTCTTTTTTTTCCCCCTTTTCTGACAGCATTGTTGTTTTTTATCTGTGCAGGGAAAACGGAAAAAGAGGAAGAGAGATAATAAGCCAGACTCAACACCAGAGGGTAAGGGGCTTTTCTCTCCTTTCTGTTGGTCCCTTCTTATAGTGGAACAAAAACAACACAATCTGTATAAAATTACCTTACAGTATATATATGCTTTACTCAGCTTGCAATGCCTAAGGAATTGGTCGTTGCAGACCAGCATAGGTCCAAGCATCCCTTTGTTTGGTTTTATTTATTTATTTATGTATGTATTTCCTTCACTAACACTAACACCTCTCTACTAACTCCCTCCTCCTCCTCTACACGTTGACAAGCAGCATATGAGGTTCAGTGCTAATAGAGGCAGGTATGTCTGCTGCGGTGCAACAGTAAGACCATCGCCATCTGCTCCACCCACGCCGCCGGTCTCTTTTCAGTGTTTCACCGCTCACTGCTGTTATGTCGAGTCGGATCATGGCGGCAGATTTATTTCCATTGTTAACGCATTTATTGTCGCCGTTGGGTATATGCGTAGGATACGTGTTTGAATTCTGTCGTGCATCTATTTATTTTAATCCACGTGTTTTCTTTCGTCAGACTCCATCGCACCCATCCTCTGTTTTATGTCGACCCCTCTTCCTGAATCATCGCCATGTTGGCTTGTGGTGGACATTTTTGTCAAAACTTTTGTTTTTACCATGGACATACAAATGAGTGGACAATAATATTATATAAATAAAGAGCTATAGCCTTGCTTGCCCTTTTACAGGTCTGTAACTCTGAGAGTGCAGAAATGGAACCAAATGTACCAAATGTATCCGGCTCCATTTGGTTCCATTCGTGCACTCTCAGAGTTATGGGGGTCGGTGAAAATAAAAAGTTAGAGAACCACTGTCCTAGTGGACTCCTAATGATTATGTGCCATTGTGTTATAGTAAATCAGTGTCATACATATTCTGAAGAACACCCTTTCAGTAATTGGGTCTTATCAAAATAAGAACATTATATTGCCAACGGACAAGGTCATGTCAATATGTCCATACCCCCCGCCTGTCATCTGACGAGCATTGTCGAGGGACTCTTATCAAAATGTTAGACCAACGCATAATATAATTTTTCTGCCTCTCCTCAGACTTCTCGATAAGGAACAAGAAGCAGTGCGTTCAGTACCTTCCCTCGGAGAAGATGTGCGACAGCCCCGCGTCGTCTCACGGCAGCATGCTGGACTCCCCGGCCACGCCCTCGGCGGCGCTGGCGTCTCCGGCCGCGCCAGCCGCCACTCACTCGGAGCAGGCCCAGCCGCTGTCTCTCACCACCAAGCCGGAGGGACGCATGCACCACCATTTCCACCTGCCCGGGAAAGCTCCCGGATCCGCGTCATCTTCCTCCTCTTCTTCCTCCTCCTCTTCATCCTCCTCCTCCTCTTCCTCCTCCCACCACCACCACCACCACCACCCCGCCATCTCCATCCATTCAGGTAGCCATTCGAGCCCCATTCTCACTCGGCCAATCCCCTTCACTTCCCTGCACCCCTCCATGCTCTCCCCTCCCTCCCCGTTCCACCAGGCGGCCCTCCACTCCCATCATGCTCTGTTCCAGTCACAGCCCCTCTCCTTGGTAACCAAATCGAATGACTAAATTGTTTTTTTTTCCTTCTTCTTCTTCTTTTGCAAAAAACCTTTTTTGTTGTTTTTATGGTCCTCCCCATTTATTGTGCTGTATATTGCTTTTCTTTGAAATAGGTATTAGAACAACTTTTTTTCTAAATAATGAAAAGGAAGAAATATTATTGGTCAATATTTGATCGCCTCCTTTTCTACATCTCTCAATGAAATAAAAATGTATTTTTTGTAAAGTTTACTGCAGAACTGGTTAAATTTTTTGATGCATTTATCCAATGAACCTCTTGTATAAAAGAACCAATGTACATAAAGTTTCTTTATAAAAAAACAAAAAAGGAACAAAAATACCTTTTCTTTTTAGCCAAAACTTGATTAATGTTAGTGTTAAGTTTAATTCATAGTACTGGCCAATAATTGCAGCCCCTTTCAATTCTGAAGTGTGTGCCCCTCTTTGACATGTTAAATAAACATTTGAAATTGTTTCTTAAAAAGTGTGTCAGTGATTGTTTTTATCATGTGTACCAGAAAACACTTAAGTGGCTTAATTAGGTGTTCTTTTTAACAAGCCACTGAGGGCTTGGTTATTATTCCCATAACTGTAACCACAGCACTTTACATGTTGATAGCAACTGACTGTTTTAGCTGTTTGGAATGTAGCTATAGTAAGCACTGCTATTTTATTAGTCATTATGAAACCGAATAGAAGTCAGTGGCACACCTGTCAGTGGTTTTGTAATTATGTTGTTTAACAGGCAAATTTGTTTGCAGACATAAATGATTTTAGTAGTGTGCTTGTCTCTCTCCAGCTCTCAACAAGGAACATCTTGATAAAAAAAAACATTTCGGGTAGTAGAGTCGTATTCAAGTTTAATGTTTAATAAGGCAGATTTAGGCTAACCACATTGGAAATATAAAGGGGTAACAAAATTTGATGGGAAAAAATAGACATCTGTTCCTTCCTGGAAGATACAGTTCCATAACAATGACAAAAAAAAACAGGTCAGTCCCCACCCGCCCCTCGCCCGCCCCATCCCCCCCCGGCACACCAAACTGTGCTCGCTTTCCCTGTTTCCCTTGCACTTTTACTGCTTCTGTATTCACCGTTTGGCACATTGCTAAGGCTTTAATTAACTCAGAGGTAATGGGATGTAGCCCCTGGGACCTCATTAGGCAATTCAATTAGTGAAAAATACACAAGGTAGGTTACAGTTTTTGGTGGCATTGGAGATGAGGAGTGGAGCCAGGGATGGACCAATTATCCTGGAGCAGGGGGACCGGGCCTGGATGTCCCTTCAGTCGGGGATCTGGAGCAGTAGGGTGTATTCCACCACAACATCACCAACAACCAGACAGATGGTACTTGGATGTGCCCCCATTCCATTGCCATTGAGTTTATTCAGGCTCATTCGGTGCACAAGTTGACGGACTAAGCTTACATAACACACAAGAACTTTATTAACTATTCATCGCCTTTTTTCCCCATGCAGATACATTTTATAACTGAGTTGTATTTAGCAGGACGATACCCACTCTACATTGTGTTTATGAGTGGAGATGTAGGCATGAATGTGGATATGCTAAAGCTAATTATCAATGTTATTTTTATAGGCAATTTAGGCTGTTTATTTATCATCACTTTTTGTTCTATGGTGCTATTGCAAGATTGTTTTGTGGTTAATATACTATTTATAGCAACAGTACATTAATCACATCAACCCTGGCATTTGCATTTTTTGCATTCTTTCGAAAATCGCAAGCTTACGAATGCGTCACTGTGGCATGTGGGCTTGGAGATCTGCTATTTTTGCTATTTTATTAGGCCTATTTGTAGGACTTCGTCCAAAATGTCACTGCATACATACTCATAGTGAACGCTCATTAAATTATAATATGGATCGATCATCAGATGATCATTATCCTTCCATGATGTCAATAACGGCTGAAGGCCTGTGCCTTCAGACAGGCAATTTCTTCTCTGGACTTCAAGGCGAAAGACGGACGGATGGACTACTCACTGAGGATGAGGCCTCTCTAGTCTCTTATGGCCCTGCAGTGAAGATACCAAGCGTCAGCCCCCCATCATCATCCCCACCCCTGTGTGTTAAGGAATCATTAGCGATAATAAGTCTTTGCTTGTTTGCTTTTCTGTCTTACATCATTCCAGGCAGAAGCCTTGGTCTCTGGTGCCATAGCTGCCCACTCTCAGCTGCTTCACCAATCCATCACTGAAATTACAGGTAATGAGTTGTCAAAACAGCCAGGCAAGCTGCAGCTCAAGGCCACACATCCACAGCGGTGTTCAATTCTCTATAGATAGTCGCTCCCATTATGAAGCTCAGCCTCCAAGAGAAGGACTTCAAATATACTGTCCGCTTCGTGTTGTTTTGAATTTCCGCTTATTGGATTTTTCTTACTGTCTGCCACTCTTATTTTTGTATTTTACATTCACGTACAGTGTTGGGTGTTGATTTATTGAAGGAGATGTCTCCTTTTCAAATAAGATTATTGTGCTGACAAATGCACTGCACATACGCCCATTATTTTCGCTTGCTAAAACATTAATTTCGAAGGAATGTGTGCAGTTTATGTGTTGACACCTCGCCCATGATTGATTGTGCTGATGGAGTGAAATCAAACTTGAGAAAGTTATGAAATAATATTCAAACTAGTATCTGGCATTATGAATCATACATTGGGCCACAAACAATTCTAATACATTACTATTTATTATCTAATAATGCATTTGGTTGCCTCTCTAAATCGACATCTGCCATGTAAGCACTGGGTCAGACTTAATACATGTTAATTTTGCTCATTAAATTCTTGCAATCTCTTGCCAAGGTTCTTATTTGGGCTCTCCTTTGATCTGGAATGTATTCCAGGTTAACCCTTTGATATGTCACATGATGTGACGTGGACACATTGCCTGTTGCCACTAGGAGGCCAACATTGAAGTCCCAAATGAAAAGAGGGAAATCACATCATTATTATAATTCATTATCATCATCATCATATGCTAGTATGGTCCATGAAACGCCAGTATCCTGTGATTAACAGTTTGACATAATTCTTGATATTGGCAGTCGGTCGGTCACTTTGAATTAAATCGCAAAAATACACTTCCATATAATTTATTAAATTATTATTGTTTCTTTTGAATGGCTCATGCAGTCATTGTGTTAAGATACTGTACCACACAGTAAAGATTCTCAGTTTTAATTTCTCCACTTGTAACTCCACTAGCATTACACCAGTGTACACCGAAAGAATAAGGTCGCGAATACAAGCGGCCAAAATGAGTTTTCTTCAACGTGTGGCTGGCATCTCCCTTAGAGATAGGGTGAGAAGTTCAGTCACACAAGAGAGACTCGGAGTAGAGTCCCTGCTTCTTCGCTTGGAAAGGAGCCATCTTAGGTGGTTCGGGCATCTGGTTAGGATGCCTCTCGGGCGTCTCCCTAGGGAGGTCCTCGAGGCACGTCCCACTGGGAGGAGACCCCGGGGCAGACCAAGGAGCAGTTGGTGGGATCACATTGACTCACTGGCCTTGGAACGCCTCCGGATCCCCCAGGAGGAAGTTACTAATGTTGCTCTGTAGACTAAGAGGGATGTCTGGACCTCTCTGGTGGAGCTGTTGCCCCAGCGACCCGACTCCGGATAAGCGGTTGAAGATGGATGGATGGATGGGGGCAGAGAGAGCGGTGTGATATTAATTGATTGTTTCTCTCACATCCACTGAGCTCAGTTGTGTGAGGAGGAGGGGAGAGGTACGTGTCTGGCTGCAAGCATACAGGATAATATCTCCGTACTAATGTATTATTCATGACCATTTGACCTTAAAAGAGGGAAATGCAAATCGGCCTCAAGAATAAGAGGGATCATCTGACTTTTCAAATGTCAAAACAGCCTGCCATAATTAAGACATATTCATTACAAGGATCCACAGGTCGCCCCCCCCCCCCACCCCTTCCAGCTGAGATGTAAAACACCTCCAATTAGCGTTTTAATGCAAATGCTATCTCCTAATCTAATCAATGCAGAGAGATAAATTTGAAGGGTGTGTGTGTGTGTGTGTGTGTGTGTGTGTTACAAACAGTATATTCATATACAATATATGAATATACGTATATGTTTGAGTTTATTCATAGCCTACTACATATCTCTGCTGTCAGGAAGAAACCACCTAACTCCAAAATGTTGATTTTTCAGCAAACGAAAAAGAGCACGCACGCACTTTTATATGGATGGGGACAGACAGGGTGGATGAGACATTTAATTAACGCTTGCATTGAAGGCCACTACTGCCACCTGCTGCCGATAGGGTCACATGCTGAAAAACGGATCATCGATTATCCCCCTGTCGGCCTGTCCTATCTGCAATTAACCACTGCACGGCACCATAAGGAGCTACTGTACTGACACGGAATGTGCAGCTCTGCCCTGAAGAAGACTGGTGGTTGCTAAGCGTTGCTATGGCATCATGTGTTGCTATGTGCTAGAGTCTCCATCCCATAACCTGAAGGGAGTGGGACTACTGGGCACGGGGCCAACTTCACGCCTGGGCCATATGGGCTAGTATATTTAGTAGACAAGACAACATTTGTTAAATATTGTGTTCCTTTTGGACAGCATCTTTCTATGGAGACTGAGGAGGTGTTTGTCATGACAGTTTTTTTCTTCATCTCTGTGGGATATTTTAAGCTACAAATCAGTTAGTATGCTGCAGTATGCAGTATGCACTAAAGTTGAATTAAATGAGTATGTCTACTTGGGCACGCGTAGATGTTTGGTTGCAGTGGTTGCCTGACAACCAGGTAACCTATCACAGCGTGACCGCCCTTCTGAACTATGGGCTCTTTAGTAGTGTTGCCAGATTTTGTGAGAGAAATAAAGTCCAGGAAAACAAGCCCAAAAAATGAACTTGCAGATCAGATATTTTCAATCAATCTTGATTCAAATCTTCTTCTTCTTGTTATTATTACTTGCGCAAGCAGAGCGCGCAAGTGAAGTTGTTTGTCCGGTGCTCCGATATATGCCGTGGCTGCATGATTTGCTTTACAGAGCAATGGAGAAAACTCCTGAGAGTGATGTAAAGTCATTTGAGAGTGACGTAATGAAGTGTACCAATGCCAGGGTATAACTGGCTCTCGATGGTGATGTAATAAATAATAATAATAATATAATATAATAAATAATATAATAATAATAATAGGTTTCAGATTACATACATGTATACATAGAGGCATTACCTTTAATCCACCCGACACTGAAACATATCTTTATTACGTCACCATAATAAGTTATGCCCGTTATATAACATATTTTATTTCAGTTTATATACCTTTTTTTCATCGGATATCGATGATTTATTTTTCTTTGAGAAACTAAAAAGGGATCCAGAATAATTCTAAATCGATAAAACTGTATTTATTTTATAGATAGAAACTTGTACTTCATAATACTACTTTTTTACATGCATAAAGTAGTTAGGTAGCAAATAGCTAAACCTAATAATTCAACATTTCAAACGTGTCTTCACAGAGAAGCTGAGATTTGACAGTTTGTAGCAGTTGACAGTACTTGCGCACTAGTAGGCCCATAGAGCACCGAAGTCCTGACGTAACTCGCTCATCCCGACGATTCCCCTGGTTCACGGAAGTAGTTTCTCTATGGAGAATAACATGGGGTGATCTTAATATCGTCTACTATAAGCGTTGTGGTCCAAAAATAAACAAGCTGTCTCGGCGTTATTGTCAGGGAGGTGTCTCTGTATCGTTTGCAACAGTCAGTCACTCATATATGATACAGTCTGCTTCTAGCGAAAATCTAACTAATTCAGCAGCAGTAACATTAGCGTTTTCTCTCAGTCAGTTGATTCTTCATATCCATGTGAGTGAAGCGGCCGGGATGACATGTTTATTTTTCAAACACAGTTCTTATATGAATCAATCTAAAACTCCTCCTATGGTGATTTCAATGCAACTAAACAAATACATGAACCTGGGGACTGACGCCCTCTACTGAAAGTGACGTCAGACTTCGGTGCTCTATTTATGGCCTACTAGACAGAGTGCAGTTCTAGTTATTATTATTATTATTATTATTATCATATTCTTCACTCATGTATACATATTCATTCCTTGACATGAAAATATTTGAGAACAACTGGTTTAAACAATATTTGGAAACGTCCAAGAATATGCAAAGTTACACTAGAAAGTAGAAACAAGCCCCCAACAGCAACCACCAAGAAAAAAAGGGGAAAAAACAAGCCCAAAGTCGCTCAAAACAGACATGGCAACACTTGTAGTAGGAAGTGAAAGAGAAGGAGGAGGAGACTGGAGAGATCTCGCTACTTGTCATCTGTGTTACACGCACACGACAACACGTACCCTGGGACCCAAAAGCCTTCTTCATCACAGCACATTCATTTTATTATTATACGACTGTGACAGCATCATCACTTTATGTTGTTGTCATTAACAAGGATCACAATGAGGAAGATCTGTGTCCTAGTGACATTTTTACTGTGTTGCAGCATCATTAAAGGTAAGAACAGTCACCCAAGTTTTTTTTCCCCCAAAGAAAAAACTGATCTACAAGCTAACAACTCGTCGCACCGCGAAGCCTTTTTAGCTTGTAGATCTGTTATATTTTTGGCAAGCAACACCGTCGTACGATTGACACGAGAGCTTTGAACTGGAGGAGCGTAATGCATTCGTCACAGTCACCGCTGCTTATGTGGTGACATCCGCATTGTGTTCCGGCCGGGTATATGTTGACATACTTTTAACTGAATGTTTTTATTATTCCCATTTACACGGTGTTTAAGCTGTGATAACTCAACCAAAATGCCACATTATTTATGTATGGCATTGGCACAATCAGGTCCATTATTTATGGCCCGTCGATTGCGTCGAATCACTATAACAACAACACGTTAATTGCACAATTAGTTTCGATATCGAACGCATGGACAGTAGGCCATACACGTTTTTCTAAATGAAATGCTACTGAGACTAGACATGAATCCTTTATCTTATTCCTTATCTCTGCTCTAGCCGCAATACTCTAGAGTTGCAAATTGCGGCTATCTCTGCTCATGGTGATTAATAGATACAAATATCTATTTTGTAATGATAATTTAGAAAGGACTGTAAATAAATATACCTTCAAATAACCCAGCCGGGAGACTAAGGGCGCGTTCGGCTATGCGCACCGGGAATGTGGTCAGTTTGTTGAGTGTGGTGGGCGGTGACGTCACAGAGTGCGTTCAGTGTGCCTTATTTACGAACGACCAGTTTCAACACACCATTCACACTGAGCAACCCTACCCTGAGGGTAGGGTTGCTCAGTGCGTGCACTCGGCACACCCGGTGCGTAGCGCACTGGATTTTCGAACGACAACGCACTGAGTGCACTGAATAAACGAACGACAAGAGAGCACACCAGTGCGTTCAGGGCGCATTTCCGAACGCGCCCTAATTAAATACCGTGCTGTATTTACCTTAAAAATGAGTGAGTAGCCCTTTAAATTTTAAATGACTCAGTCACTGTATCAAAAAATAGAAAGACTTTAAGACTTGGAGGCAGATGAAATAAAGTTCTGAGAGAGGTTTAGGGTTTAACAATTATTTTGAGTAGGTATAAAGTCAATTTACATAGAGAATGTGCTACATGGTTCAGATAATAGTATTTACATCCAAATAATTTAGAGTATTCAAATGGTTCCAAAGTAGATCCGAACTGAACAGGCCTTCACACAGTATGTCCCAGGCATTAGACAATATGAATGACCTATATGGCATGGGCCAAAGTTCAGGAGGATATGGGACATTGACCACTGGGCATTAGTTTGTAAACAGATAAGACATAATTATCTAACAGTGATAGTTGACTGACTGTTAATCATGTACACCAGGGTTTTTTGGCTTGTTGAGGAGGCTTCACCTGTTTCAAAATAGTAAAATCAAAACTTAGTTAATCAAGAGTAGTGCCCAGTCTTCCACCAAAAACAATCAACCCCCCTAATACACAGGACCAGGACCACAATGCTTTTGTGTTATCCTAATATCCTTCAGGCAAGCCTGATAAACGTAGACATGGGGTGGGCACTGGTGGCACCAAGCACCATTGTATAATCGTATCGTAGGCCTACTGACTGTAGCCTACTATTTGCAAATCTGTTAAAGTATTCAATCAAAACCAGTCTAGTTCCCCACATGCCAAGTCGTCTGTTGGGTGGTGGTGGTGCCCACTGTTCTGGTGGGACGGCTGGAGCCTGGGACCCTACTAGCCCCTTTCGGGACCCTCGGTTACCTTTTCTGAATTTGGTCGGCGGTACCCTAGGGTCCCTCGTAGCTTATTCCACCGTCCATAGGACGCAGATTTACCTGTTCACGGAGACCTGCTCGGTCGCTTGAGTGTTGGTGAGATGTTTCAAAGATGCATACAACAGCTTTAGGAGACCGCCGCAACGTGTGCGAAAAGGCATTAACTACCAATGCCGCTAAGTATTTTTTATTTTATTTTATATTTTTTTGTCCCCAACCACATGTCTCAAGATTTGCCATTGACAATGAAAGGGGAATTCAGGTCAAATGTCCGCTAAATCTTGTCCCAACACGTCTCAATATTTGCCATTGACAGTGAACGCAGAAATTACGTCAGAATTCTACTAAATATGATTTTAAAATTAAACATCAAAACATTAAACGCAATTGACATTGAAGGGAAGATTTACGTCATATGTAAACAAGCAAATCAGCTAACCAATCACATGTTGTTGGTAGTGCTTGGCCAATAAGGGACCACCTTATGTAGCAATGTCAAATGTCCGCTAACATAAATTGATGTACGATGACAAGAGCGCCCCTCATTTATTAGAGCTGTTGTGTGGACATAAGAACAAAGTCTCCCCTTCTCTGTAGAAGCAGATACTCAATATTTGGGGGTCATGTGATAAGTGTGCTTACTGTTGTCCCACCCTCTTGGCAGACTAGAATAGGGATTCTAAAACGGTTAGTCCCAATACTTGATTCTGATTGGCTGGTTGCCATGGTAAATCTCACTATAATCCACACCTTCAATCACTTTATATCATTCCCTGCTGCGTTACATTGATTCTGTAGCTGAACTGGGTCATTATTCTTTCTCTGTTTTGCAAAACACAGTTCTATGACTTCCAGACATGAGAAATATCATACAGAGAAATACATTGAAGGTTTTTGTCTTTTCGTAGTCTATGTTGATAGTAAAAGTATAGGAGATGAATTGAGCCATAAACATTACATGCATGCTATTTAAATTATTTTTCTTTATTTATAGGAGTACCTGTGCAACCTGCTCAGACCAATAATTCCAGTGGAAATGCACCAGAGACTTTAACACAAGATGACAACTCAATTAAAGTGAATGGAAAAAACATAGCCACAGTGGAGAATCAAGGAGACACAAGCAATGGTCAATCTAAAATAGATTCTAAAAAGAAACAGCCAACAACCATTACAGAAACTAAAACAAGCCAGAGTGGAGAAGGCGTGGTACCTAAAACGAATCATAATACTGTGGAGTTGGGGAGCTCTGCGAATCTGAAGGATGTCCAACTATCTGCAGTGGGCAGCAAAGAAGCCGAGAACAGCCAATTGGGAAAGGAGGCAGAGAACAGCCAATTGGGAAAGGAGGCAGAGAACAGCCAATTGGGAAAGGAGGCAGAGAACAGCCAATTGGGAAAGGAGGCAGAGAACAGCCAACCGGGAAAGGAGGCAGAGAACAGCCAATCTGGAAAGGAGGCAGAGAACGGCCAACCGGGAAAGGAGGCAGAGAACGGCCAACCGGGAAAGGAGGCAGAGAACGGCCAACCGGGAAAGGAGGCAGAGAACAGCCAACCGGGAAAGGAAACCGAGAACAGCCCACCTGGAAAGGAGGACGAGACCAGCCAACCTGGAAAGGAGGCAGAGACCAGCCAACCTGGAAAGGAGGCCGAGACCAGCCAACCTGGAAAGGAGGACGAGAACAGCCAACCGGGAAAGGAAACCGAGAACAGCCAACCGGGAAAGGAAACCGAGAACAGCCAACCGGGAAAGGAAACCGAGAACAGCCCACCTGGAAAGGATACCGAGAACAGCCCACCTGGAAAGGAGGCCGAGAACAGCCAACCTGGAAAGGAAACCGAGAACAGCCAACCTGGAAAGGAGGCTGAGAACAGCCAACCGGGAAAGGAAACCGAGAACAGCCAACCGGGAAAGGAGGCAGAGAACAGCCCACCTGGAAAGGAGGCCGAGAACAGCCAACCTGGAAAGGAAACCGAGAACAGCCCACCTGGAAAGGAGGCCGAGAACAGCCAACCGGGAAAGGAAACCGAGAACAGCCCACCTGGAAAGGAAGCCGAAGATGATTCCATGCACGCCATGACTTTTCCAAAAGATGACGTAGAAAACAGTCACTTCTTTGCCTATCTTGTGACCACAGCCGTCTTGGTGGCAATGCTCTACATTGCTTACCACAATAAGCGCAAGGTACAGTAGTTGCCAAAATCAGATTTGTTTTTCACTGTCTATTGTAGATCAAATTGCCATGTTTTTTTTTTAACACTTTATTTTGATTTTTATTGATGAATAAATGAAAAAACATATGTGTACATTTTGTTGTATCCAACATGTAAATATCCCCCCCTCCCCCCCAATCAAGGTCAGAACAAGACAAATAAAACAAAGACAGACAGTACAAGACAGTAAAAGTAATTAGTAAACTAGTTTTGAAAGTACTAATGAACATAGTAAGAAGAAAAATTATAATAATAATAAAATAAAATAAACAGCATTTTCCATCAGGGTATGGTATCTAGGTTACATACATTGTATCCATCTTTCAGTTTAGATAGTAAATTCCTCTATATCCAACTGTCTACTTACTGAGGGCCTCCAACCAGAGGTCGCCCAATGTCAGGTTTAGTGTGAGGTATCAGATCGTACAAGGGAATATGGGTTTAAGTGAAAGGTATACTTTCTACAAACTCTATGAAAGGGGTCCAAGTCATAATGTATCTATCTTTAGAACCACTACGGTTGTACCTTAGTTTCTCTAGGGGAATCATGGAGAGAACCTCTTTGACCCACTGTTTGAACGAGGGAGGTTTCCCCGACTTCCATTGTCAAAGTATCAATCTACGAGCCAAAAGCGTTGTGAATGCCACAGCGTTTGCCTGAAGACCCGTGAGCCGTTCCTCGATTGGAGACACCCCAAAAACAGCAATCACCGGGCAGGGGTCCACCGTTCCACCACATACATACGACACCGCCTCGAAAACTGTCTCCCAAAACCTGACTAATGATTGGCATGACCAAAACATATGACCCAGCGTGGCAGGCTTGTGCTGGCATCTCGGACAGCCAGCATCATCACTCTTTCATTAGAGTAGTGGAGCCTATGTACAACCTTGAATTGGATGAGGCCGTGTCTTATACACAAGGAGGTGGTGTGAATTCTTCTTAGACAGTTAAGCCTAGACTCGTCCGATAACGTGACGTCCAGATCTGTTTCCCTAGCCAATTTAGTGTTATCAAATGAAGGGGGTTTTATATTTTGTAGTACTTCAAATTGTCATGTTTAAGTAAAGCTGAAGCCCAACACACACCGGCTCCGTCCGACTGGCCGCCTGGAAAATATAACTGGTTTTATCGGCGCACCAGGCGGCGCGGTGCCACTCGACGGACGGAGCCGGTGTGCGATAGGTTCATTGAAAATAATGGAGGCGGCTGTTTTGACGCACGGCGGTCGCAGACGGTGTGTGATGGGCTTGAAGCATCTAAATTATATCAACAATAACAAATTGTGAGGAAAAAAATGTTTAGTCATTCAATTAGACTATTAGAGACCAAAAGCCAAGTAGCCCCCAGCACTTGGAAGTGAGTGCTGGTACCTGTTTATGACAATGGACAAACATCTTGGGAAAATAAATAAATAATAATATATATATATATATATATCATATATCTCACATCTGTTTGTTTTGTTACTCAGATAATTGCCTTCGTTCTGGAGGGTAAGAAATCCAGATCAACTCGTAGGCCCAAATCTACAGATTACCAGAAGCTGGATCAGCATGTGAGTAATTCATTGGAATAATTACATTTCTGTTTTCCTATTATTATAAAGCAAACTTTAATATCACTGTTAGTGTTGTCAGAACTGATTTCTTTTTTTTCTTCTTTTCAGATGTGAAGGTATCATTGTGTTGAAGCCAATTCCTGATGCAGCTAAGTACACTGTATGTGGTTTTAGAAGTAAGAGAAGGCATGATGATGTGACATTTTCTTTGGTTTAATCACTTTATAGTTTGGAGAGTTGTATTTTGTACATTTATTGCATGACTATGCAGATGACACTGTTGCCTTATTGGAATTACTGAAGGTCAGCAAAGGTTACCGTAAGCATGCTGTGTTTGCACTTTTGTTGTTACGCCACATACAGGCAACCTTTTATGTTTTTTCACTTGGTCTGAAAGATGCTGCCCAAGGGCACTGACTCAGGATATTTTAATAAGATCATTTCTTTCTTTTTGGGTCAATCTTTGTATGTAATTGTTGTACTACATTAATTTAAATGACTAAGCCATTTAAAATAAGATGTTGGTGTTGCGGCACTCCACTGATGAAGGAAAGTTCTTTATGCATATCAGATAAAATTCTAATTTATTTTCGTGTGTATGAAATGGCATTGCGATGTACTGAAGGGGATGTTTCAATGTCTGCCTTCTAACATGACCAAATGACATCGGCCAGATGAATGTACCGTACTAGTGACTTTTAATGTCCTAAGGAAAGGCTAGCATGTTGCTCACCTACTGTAATTCATTGTACAGTCAAGCTAACCAAACATTTGATTATGAATTGATCTGTTGTTGGGCACACACACTATTTCAGATGTACATTATCTGAACAATCTTATCTCAGAACTATCGATACATTCAAAGTATCGATCGAGTACTGTGTTTGTGTCCAACACATCCATAGATGATTTCTCCGTTTTAGGTGAACAGTTTGTAATTGGATTGGTGCGATGGGACAAGTCTTATAAATGTTCATTAAACATAAAAAAAACTAATGTTCGTCAGGGAAACGGGCCAACAATTCAATTGCACTGTTTTGATTGGAGTGCAATAACAGAGAAAGGTTATAACTTGTGTGTGGCAGTACGCTTCAAAAATAATGACCATATATTTTTGTCCAAATTGAGTGCTATATAATTATTTTGATCTATAATAGATTGTGTGTATGTTTTCAATACTGACATGACATCACAAAGAAAGCTGTGCCAAATGGCTTGACAGAGAGATCAGTAACATTTGCTATAATTTGCCTGCTTCCTACATTACCACTATATTTATTTTAATCATCCATTTCCTACTTTCTTACTATTATACTTTGTGACCCCTTGGCTGTATTTTCATTTAAAGGTATATTCAGTGAATATTTCACTTAATTCAAATATCATTTCGTTTGTTGGCCTGTTGCGTGTCTCCCACTGTAATGCGTGCATGTGCAATTGTGCACAGCTTGATACCGGGCGGACCGTTTCTTTTCTCCAAATCACCCAAATCACTGAATGCTCCTTTAATATTATTTCCCAACAGTTGCAAAATGTGTGATGTTCCATTATAGCTGTGATAGATCATCTTTCTTAATTGCCATGTCATGCAAACAATTATTTCACCCACTAAATTGAACAATAATGTCTTTTAATTGGCCTGAAAAGTGATTATGACAACAAATATACTCATACTTTGGCCTGAAAATGATTATAATTTATAATGACAAAAAAGATAGACTAACATACTTTGTAACCCAATACATTTTCAAATCTGAGAAATTGCTGTTTAAAGATTAACCACATGTGACATGGGCATAATTTTGTTTTACATAGTGGCTTTGTTTACTGTCATTCTGTCTTTGAAATGCAAATGTGTGCACATTACTTTCTTGTATGCTGGACCAATTGAAGTTTTAATTTTGAAATAAATAGTTTTATACTTTCCAGCCTAATCATTTAATTAGCCTACACAATACCCTCCCTCATGCTGTCATAGTTTTACCAATACAAAGTACAGTTCATTGATTGGATACAAATAATGTATTGGCTACTCAGACAATAGAATAGCAAGAAGTAGAGTGCACATACTAGTATTTATCTTTGTCTCAAATATACACACTAACAGCTAGGTAGAGTAGTGGGGCGAGATGGAAAAGGGGCGACCGTACCTGTTGAATTGAACATGGTGGACCCTGGGCCTCTTGTAAACAAGTGTAATGCTTAATTGGGTCGTCCACTCACAGTTAACAGTCTTTGTATTGAGTTTGTGCTTGAAATGTACTGTAATTCTGCAAACTAATAAATATTTCAATCAATCTACACACAGACAGAATCAGTTTAAGTTAGTAATATGCAGCCTAATGTAGACTGACTGATTTCCAAGCTCGTCAAATTAGTAGGCCTATTTCAAACCACTACACACGTCAGTCACTTCATATTGTCTATTAAGAGCAGGGTCATTACTTGTTTCTATGGATAGTTAATTTTTAATTAACAGTTTTACCAGGTACAAATCATGGACAGTCAGACTCAGGACCAGGAGCTATCTCGAATATGTGTGGGTGCACAGGGCAGAATCGAAGCAGTAGAACATAGGTTTTCAACAGGTGGTCCGTGGACCACTGGTGGTCCGTGAAGGTATTGTATGTGGTCCCTGACCATGCAAAGTTGCGAAACAGAGTGCACTAAATGACCTGGTGATTTATGATGACACGTCAATGTTACACGAAAAAAGTACAAAAACATGCACATCCAACCCAAACTTGGGCAGGTGCCGAGCGGCTAATAGTATACGCTCGGAGACGCTCGCACACTGTGGGCTCCGATGCTGTGACAAGTGCCTTTATTTGCACAAATAGGTGACTGATAACTGACACGTCAATGTTGTCATTTACTGGAAAGTTGGATGTCAAGAACTTGTACGGGAAAGTGTACGCCCCACACACTGTACGGGATTGACTGGTTGAGTCACCATTATTAGGAAATGTGCCCATATAACCAATATAATAACACACCAGTGGTCCCCAGGTTGATTATCAGTCAGGGTGGTGGTCCCTGGTTCATAATCAGTTGAAAACCCATGCAGTAGAAGGCTATGGACCAGAGCTAGGTGCACTGGTGGTAATCGATACATCTCTACAAATTCAAAGTCAAATCATATGTTTGGTCTCTGCTTCATAAATATGTGGTATCTCTCCGATGGCGGAGGACACCATTCGGACGGTGTTGTTTCCGCGCAGACCGAGTTCATATTGGATGAGCTGTTTCCAGAACCCGGTGTTGGGTCGGACGATGGGGCGCCGTGACTTGACCCACGCGTGCGCCTCCAGCAGGCTCATGGCGTGGTGTTTCATCAGGTATGCCATGCAGAGCGTCGCGGAGCGGCTCACGCCGGCGTTGCAGTACACCAACGTGCGCCCACCACCGTGCTCTCCGACCTGCTGAATTTTATCCGCGACCTGGTCGAAGTGAGCGTCCAGACGAGTCAGCGGTGAGTCTGTGACCGGAACATGGAGGTAGTCCACCGCGGGGGGCACGGTGGCATCGCGGTCTCTGCTCTTCTCTGTGACGTTGATGACGCACGTTATCTTGTACCGAGGTATCACATCGCCGTCATTCGCCGCTCGGCTGTTGCTCAGATAAAGTTGATCGGTAATGGGGCATAAACCAGAGAGTCCCCGAGTACCTGGCTGGTGCATCATGAAATATAATGAATACTAGCTTACTCTCTGTGAAATACGCAACTCTACGGCTCTGTCTTTAAAAGCCTCCACTTTGAAGTAGAAGTGACGTAATTTATATAACGTGACGACACAGCCCCATTTCCTAATAAGGAAAGTATTTGCAACATTATGCAAAAGCTAGCAGTGATGTGAATGAATGACCAGACCAAAGACCAGACCATCAACACCATAGATAATATATAAGAAACCCCATCAACCATCACAATCACATGTATGGCTACTCAGTGAGACCAAAGTTTGTTTAAGCTCATTATAATAGCCTATATTGCCCCCTGCTGGAGGTGTACATGCAAGCAAGTTCATGACAACAGAACCACAACTGCATGGCTGGCCCTTTTTGTGTAGGCCTATTCTGACCATATAGGGCAGAGGTTTTCAACAGGTGGTCCGTGGACCACTGGTGGTCCGTGAAGGTATTGTATGTGGTCCCTGACCATGCAAAGTTGCGAAACAGAGTGCACTAAATGACCTGGTGACGTATGATGACACGTCAATCATACGTGAAAAAAGTACAAAAACATGCACATCCAACCCAAACTTGGGCAGGTGCCGAGCGGCGAGTAGTATACGCTCGGAGACGCTCGCACACTGTGGGCTCCGATGCTGTGACAAGTGCCTTTATTTGCACAAATAGGTGACTGTAGTGTAACTGACACGTCATGTTGTAATTTACTGGAAAGTTGGATGTCAAGAACTACCTCTTGACTTGTACGGGAAATTGTACGCCCCACACACTGTACGGGATTGACTGGTTGAGTCACCATTATTAGGAAATGTGCCAATATAAGTAACCAATATAATAATACATAATGGCTGTTAAGGGGAACACAACAGTGGTCCCCAGGTTGATTCTCAGTCAGGGTGGTGCAGGTCCCTGGTTCATAATCAGTTGAAAATCCCTGATATAGGGGTATTGGGTACTGTATATGACTGCAGTCACGGGAATAAATAGCCCTGAAACATGCTTGCGAAGGACGAGCGTCATGTGAAATGGGCTGGCTATATGATTTCGAAAACACAGGACATGATAAGTCCAAAGTGCCTAGGGACTCTGCAAGGCAGGGGCGTCCTACTCCCTGAGCCAGGCTTGCACTTGACCGCATACCTAAAGATCGAAGACTTGAGCACTGTGATGTTGAGACAGCTGGACAGACACTTCACAGGGGTTGTCAAGTGGGGTCCTATACTTTCACCAACGTTTCGCTGATTTAACCCCACGACGTCTCCAGTAGGCTCAGCAGTCAGGGCTGGATTAACACCACTGAGGGCCCCTGGGCACTGAAGCTAGAAGGGCCCCCCTTCACGCGCACGCAACATTTTTGCTGTTTTGTAGCCGTTTTGGGGCAGTTTTATGCTGTTACAAGGCCTATTTCCGGTCACCTACCCCCCCCCCCCCCCAGAGTGACAGCCAATCTAGCGCATTGTTGCTGCTTTAGACACAATTGCACTTTTCAGCTGCCCTTCTCACCAACAATAAAACATATTTTTAGACACCATTTATTTCATTCAGATTAGCAGGGAAATTATCTGTGGAACTAAAATAATAATAATAATAAAAAAAAACCCCGTATATATATATATATATATATATATATATATTTTTTTAGGGGCCCCTGGTGCCCATGGGCCGCTGGGCACGTGCCCAAAGTGCCCATATGGTAGATCCGGCCCTGTCAGCAGTGCATTCTGGCGTCCCAGAAGCACCCCCTCTGCATCTGCCCAGCCTGCTTATTCAGGGAGACCAGCTATAGGGTCTTTCCTTTTCAGCCAGAGCCACTGGCTACTCCACTCTGCCAGTCTGGATAGCTCCTTGATGGCCCGACGTAGGACTTGTCCGCTGATGCCAAGGTCCTTCATCAGCCTCACAGTTGATGTTGCCACTTGCCACAAAACCCCGACATCCAACTTCTGCTGGACAGACCTTTGCTCTCCAGCCCCGGTATTCTGCCTCTGCTGCAAGATCTGAATATCGCAGTTTCTTTCTTTCAAAGGCTTCCTGAACTGCATCCTCCCAAGGGACTGTAAGGGAATAATCTGAAATCAGAATCAATTTAGTTACATCACATATATTACAAGTAAGGTGGCAGGTGGGTGAAATTCTCATGATCCAGCACAACTCCCAACCTTACTGATTATGATGACTGTAAAGTCCCTGTCCCTCCCTGAACGTATTTTATATAACAGCACTGGTCAGAGTATCCGTAGGCGGCAGGCTGTGACCTGTTTTATATGAGGAGAGAGGAAAAAAGAGAAAAAAAGCGTGAACATTTGAATTAATTATTACTACTTTCCCTGGCTTATTCCTTATGAAACGACAAGTCTCAGATTCACACATGGAGCTCTACAGCTCAAAGTGTTTTACTCGTAGTGAGTGGAGAATAGATAGATAAGATAAGAGATGATTTTCCTAGACTGGTTGCCTATAGGGAACGCAGATGGTGAATGCATGGGCTTGGCTGTGTACAAAGAGCTAATAAACCTGAGGCAGCTGCCTGGGGTCCAAACAGCCTATTGACTATTCAAGTCTAGTAGTCGTAGGTGTATAGGCTCATGTACTGACATCTGTGCTGCGTGCTGTTTCTTTGTTCGACGGCTTTCGAAGTCTGTCTATTTTTCTGGCTTCGTAAAACGCCCAGGCAGACAGCCATTATGACCAGTGCGCAGCTGTTATTACTGAACGCCGAAGAACACTCCCTGATCTGCGATGCTGCCCCACTCCGCTCCGCGACGCAACGAGAGGTTGGTGGCTACTATACTGGCGTCATGTGTGTAAGTGCGTATGTAACATGGGCGCAGTCTGCGTTTATTTGCAATAGAAAATGACAGAATGCTCCTATTTTATTTTTCGTTTATTTCCACGGTAGAAGCAGATGTGAAGATGATTCCAGTTGTCGTTTTTTGATGCTGCGGACAGACAGGTGCATATAGCCTACGCTACTGGAACTGAACATGGATACTGGTATGGTCATGTTTTAATTATCGCAGTGGAATTTCTGTTGTTTCTGTTACTCATTGTACTTTATACGGATCTTCTTTTGGTGTGCTACTGTTTATTTTAGGGGGCGACATTGTGGTCCTTTCTTTCTTCATATAAAATGAACATGCATGCCAAAAGCATTTCCATTGTGGGTAGGGTAGATAGGCCTACACTGTATTTGATATATCTTTTCACAACTTATTTAGTGTATTAAATTTTTAGTTTTTCTTCAGATTTACATGTCAGGGTTGATTACATAGGTTATGGTTAATAGATAGATTTTTTCCACATATAGGCTTACCTATTATCTCTTAGGCCTATAGCCTATATGGCTGCCGCTATCTATAGCCTAATAGCTTAGCCATGCCATATTTATTTTGTCTGCATTTGAGATGGTAAATATTGATTGATGAAATGTTGGTATTGGTAGTGGATAAATATCCCTAAGTTTGTATATGGTATTGCATATTTCTTCAGTTGTACCAGGGCACACAGTTGTGAAATGAAGTATAAAGCTAGATCCAGCCTAAGTATAATGAGTTGTTGTCTTTTTTTATTTATTTAGGAAACATTGTCCATAATGGTTGGCTTCGCCTCCTTTGGAGACATCTACAGACCAGCAGTGATGACCCTAGTTAAGGGACCTGAGTGGACCTGTGAGGGACATGAAAAGCAGGACGTATGTGCTCAGGTCATTAGCTCTTTATTGAGATCAATGAGCTATTGTTATATCATGCAGTGTATGAGATAAGATACATAGAGGAATATATCTTAATTATTTTATGCCTCAATCAAGTAATTGTTAACACATTTTTTACTATTTATTAAGTTGAGGTCACACGTGACTGGGTTCAAGATTAATAGATGAGACCTGGGAAATTCAGTCGCCTGTCTGTGTCAGTTGTGTCCTGGGGGTTGGACATAGCCTCGGTAGCCAGCCTTAATCTGCCTTTGCAATGCAAATTGCCCCAGGCAGTGATATTAGTAAGGCTACGCGAGGCTAGGGAGGACAGGTGTTAGAGGGGGTTGCGTTCCACTTTCTGCTGCTTTGTGTTCTGTGCTCTTCTCCAGGTATGCTGAACGGTAGGCAGGAGCAGCATCCCACGTGGTGTGATGTCACATGAGGACCAGAGACTGCCCTCTTTGTTGAGCCTCCTTACAGACCGGTATATGTTATTTCTTACTTCTGTACTGTAGTACTGCATTTTTTTTTACTACAATAACTCATCATGTATCATCTAAATCTAGATAATTAGGCTATGAATTTTACAGGATATGCCCTCCCGTATGTGGATTTAGCTTTGCTGACTGAGCGAGCACTGCAGAGAGGAAGGAACAGAATAAGATGAGGGATTTGTTGTGTTGCTTGCTTGTCAATGTTCACTACATGCCAATGTAGTGAACATTGTGTTCACTACATGTAGTGAACATTGGCAAGCAAGCTGCTCTTTACAGAATTGTGGGAGGAATTAAAACAACCTTAAAGACGGGGTGCTGTGATTCCCCCTCCCCCACCCCACAAACATGATGATCAATTGATCATCAGGTATTATGATTATACTGGTAGGAAGATTTCTTTCAAAAAAGTGTACGGAAATTGTTAAAATATTTTACTACCCACCTGAACTGAAGCCGCACCCACAGCTGTTGTATGATAATGTTGGAGGGGTTAGGGAAGGGGATGATTTTTGTGTGTCACTGAAGTGGTGCATTTCGAAAATACACAGGGAAGCCATATTTGAATATTATAACCACACCCGGGGGTCTATTATAGTAATGTCAACGGCACAGACACATATTTAACAGAGACAGTAGTCTTCTTTAAATCTTTAAAGCCAAAGTCTGCAGTCAAATCAGATCAGTAATCGGCTGTAAAGTAGCATAATGTTTATTGTTACAAATCACAAGATTTTCCACGAAAGGCACTCGAGTCAGTCCAGTTAGGATGAGAGAAATAGCCAGTAGGATGTGCGAATATATTCATAGTGAGAGAGATGAAGTGGTTGTGTTAGTAATGAGGAAAATATCACCCATTCCTCCCCAACCCTGTCAATTCCTCTGCAGTGGCTGATGTCCGAGGCCATCGCTGCTGGTTGGGTCTGCCAAGCAAGAACCAGCCTTCACCCATCAAGCGACAGATCATTTTGAACAGCATAGATGACATTTGCTGCTATAATGTGTGTGCGTGCATGCATGTTTTCATGAAATGGGTTGATTTCCATGAACAATGGTTAGGAGATTAACAGAGGTAGCCTATATGTCAGCCATTTTCCTCACATAGCATCACATTTCATGCCCTAGTAACATAAATGGGGGTGGGGTATGACTATGAACCCATGGTGATTTACTGCAGTGATCTTACCCTCCTCCACTGATATTGGTGGAAGGTTGTTTTTTTTCCTCCCTCTCTGTGAATAATACTAACCTCGCTTCCAGCACTCCCACGCTCTTCCCCCCCACCCTTCTTTTTCCTTTTTTCTTTTTGGCAGATCAGAACACTTTGCAGTCAGTTAACACCTCACGTCGACTTATTTTTCTACTGCTATCTGCAGTGTCCTCCTTTCTCCCGTAACCTTGGAAACTGCCTAATACCTCGGGCGCTTCCTCACACATATTACATCTTAAAATGAAGCCGTTATTGATGGTTCCAGGCTATTTGTGTGTATTTATATAAACACATGGGCAGTATATATAATGGCAGGCCGTATCATATCAGTGTACCATCGAGTGAAGCATATCATCTCAGCAGGTTTTGCAATAGTCTTAGATTTGTGAGACTAGTCAGAATAGAAGTATCTGCTAGTATGCAGTGCCCACTGCACACACCAGTATTGTAGGATGAATACTGGGTTTCTCATGCGTTGTGCAATGTGCTCATGTATTTCTACTTTCTTTCTTTTTCTCTAAAAGCCTGTTTATTGTGGTTTAGTAGCAGCTATTTATTTATTCATTACTGTATAGGCAATGGGTCTGGCTTTTGAGTGTGTGTGACTGTGTGTGTGTGTGTGTGTGTGTGTGTGTGTGTGTGTGTGTGTGTGTGTGTGTGTGTGTGTGTGTGTGTGTGTGTGTGTGTGTGTGTGTGTGTGTGTGTGTGTGTGTGTGTGTGTGTGTGTGTGTGTGTGCGTGCGTGCGTGCGTGCGTGCAATTGTAAGTATTCATCATGTCTAGTCATTTATGTATGTTTGTATCCTAATTTAAAAAATATATTTATTGTTTTGAAGAGGATATGGAAAAAAAACAGTTTTACATCATCCTCACATTAGAACAATTATGATCGTGAATTTAGGTTTCCTTTTTTATTGTAATGGACCTGAATCCTGAGCCACTAATTGGTATAGGTTAATGGTTTCCCAAAGGAGCCTATCTATGGAATGGATAGACAGACAAAAGGTCAAGTAGTATTTACCATTTTTAGCATTTGTTTTGATCTGGTACACAAAAGCATGCTCAATCATATAAAATGAACATGCCAAATTTCAATTTCAATTAATTTGGAATTTTCATGGATGACAACCTGACTATCTGAATTATCCTCACAGAATCATCCCCCACCCAGCTGTTAGGTCAAAAACAAAACAAATGCTAAGCAATCTGGTCAAATTCTATTTGATCGAGGTCTGGATTATACTAACTGTATCTCACTAATATCTAACTTTACTACTAATGTTTGCTAACAAGATGTATTACTAACCTGTTCTTTGAATGCTGATGGCTGCCTGGTGCCTGGCCTTGTTCTGTCTAACACACTGACTAACCATCTGCTTTATGCCCGCAGTCTCATGCACAGAAGCATCTCTCATGATTCTGCAATCCTTCTCCAAGTGTAAGGGTAATTAAGAACATTGACATTTCTGGATTTAAAGTTTGGAATCTTGTTATCGGCCAAAAAGGCAAAACAAGCAAAAAACAAGTGGGCGATGAGAGAAGGGTTTCAGGACTTGGGATGAGAGACTACATTAACCACAAGATGAAAAGTGGAGCGGGAGCAGTTGCCAATATCAAAGTGTGTCGTCCATGTACTGTAATTATGTTTGGCAGAATCGACTCAAAACTCATTCCAAGCCATGCCATTATACTGACATAAAATTTTAAATTTCGGATGCCAAATTACTTTACTTCTGTTTTATTAAATCACAACATGGCAGTCAATGGCTGAATTTGTGATCCTATTCACTTTGTGGGAAGGAGTGACAGTGAAAGTAATGTTGCAGAGTGCCTTACTTATAGCCCATACCCCCTGTAACTCTGTTTTACACTTGTACAAGGTTGCCGACAGTGTCCACACACAATAACAGCTTCTCAAACTAAATAACGTTTTGTTGTTCAACACTGTCGACAGACACTTGTCTTAAAGTATAAAAGAGACATTAAACAACGCACGGAAAGAAGGCAAGCAAACCTCTCCTGCTCCCTACTAACTTTGGCGTATGGTGTTTATGCTAACGATGGTGAGACTGGACAAGTCCACCTCTGATTCTCGCTCTCACTAACATCCCGTTCGTATCACAGATTAAGAAACACAAACTGTTCAGTCCTGGTGTCTAGGACCAACTTCTCTAACATCTCTTTTTCTGTTATTCTTGGATGCAATCAAAGCATGCCTTGTATGACGTCTGATACCACGTTGAGTGCTTTTTTAGTGTTGTCAAAAGGAACATGGAAGGTTTTGTTCCCTTGACTAGATACTAACAACGAGCTTAACAAATACTAACCTGCAGAGCTCAAAGCAGCTCTGCACAAACTAACAAACTAACTAACCTACTAATGAACTAATCTATATAGAGATGTGCCGATACCATTTTTCCTTCCCGATACAAATACCCATAACTTGCGTTGCGTATCTATTGATACAGAGTACCGATCTGATACCAGTGTGTTATTTAAACAAATCTAGGATAGTGGTTCTGTATCTAAATTCCTTGACGGAGTTCCAAATGGACCCTTAAAGGTCTAACTCTTGAGAGTTCACAAAATAATGTGTACATTTGTACAATCTCAGATTTATGGGGGTCCTTGAAATTAAAAGGTTTGAGAACCACTGATCTAGAAATAAATTTAAATTCCATTGATAATTGTTAAAATGCAGCTACATGTATAATAATAATGTAAATAGTACAGTAAGAGTGTAAAACAATCAACAGTCAATTGAAGATGTAAATTAATACAAATTAAATATCATCGTGATAAACTACATGGTATCGACTGGCATACTCGCCGATACCAGCATTTTAGGCAGTATCGGCAGCTTTTCCGATACTGGTATCGGAACAACTCTACTAATCTTCTAACTCACTAACTGGTTTTGTGCAAAATGTCAGGGAGATTTGGTGTAGGATCAATCTGCGTTAACGGATTAAGTTGTGATGTTTGATTTGAATGACTCGGTGGCGCGCTACGAGCTTGTAGCTCTGCTATGTCAGACAGTCTGTCTCACTCGTGTGTGTGTGTGTGTGTGTGTGTGTGTGTGTGTGTGTGTGTGTGTGTGTGTGTGTGTGATGTGTTTTAAAATGAGCAAGCATGCATTCATCGTGTGCATGAGGGCTAATGGTATTGTAGTTATGTTTGCACACGCTATAATGACATTCCACCCTGCATGTGTGATTGTCTCCTCGAGCTGTGTTAAATAATATGGCATAACATTGTGGTTCAAGTAAGAGCTGTTATAGCCCATCTTAGAAACCTACCAGGCCTCATCTAGGTCAGTGTTTCTCAACCTTTTTTGTCCTGGGGCACACTTTTAGCCAGGGGCTAGATTTGACTCATAGTCACCTAGATTCTAGGTGACTATGAGTCCAATCTAGCCCCAGGCTTGCCCATCACTATGACCATATGTTTCTCAGAACACAATATGCATTTGGTTTGATATTGTTCGTTGGGTTCATTTTGGTGTTTCTTTTGAAGAAAGTGAAATGAAAATGTGAACCACCAGTTTTACACATTTTAGATCAATAATCTTTTGTTATTATACACTTTATATTGCTTTATATTGCTCTCTCTCTTTGTAATAAACATTTTCCAATTTAAAGAAAATGTCTCTTTTTTATGGCCTCTAATTTCCAATCAATAATTGCAAAACAAATATGAAACATAATATGGTATTTCCCTAAGCAACAACTCTCTCTTGCTTGCTGTAGTCATACAGTACTGTATATCAACTTCTCACTTTTACTGTATAGAGTTTCACACATTTTTATTTTCGTGCCATGCTGTGAGCCTATAGATCTGCTGAATAGCCAAAGTATGAAATAATGGTTAAAGTGGTTAAAGTGATGAAGTCTAAAATGACACAGAATCACAGATGCTTTCCTGGTGTGAATGGGTGAGTAAACACTACAAGTGAAGGAAAGTCTGGAATTAGCTCTGGTTCTCCGAAGGGGGCCTACCCATCCTGTTCCTGTTCATATCCACTACCTTCATCATAGGACCGAAGCAATAGTTAAACAACAACAAAGAAATAAAGAATAGCAGTAAAAACAAGAGCAACACAGGGCAAAGGAAAACGCTAGCCCCCCCTCCCTCACACCTTCGCCCTCTTCTTGCATCATTATGCTCGAATTGCACCTTTCTAAACTAAATTGTATACATTGTTGTAGATATGGAACCTTTATGTTTTCTTTTTTTTGTGTTGTTGCTTTTTGATGTTATCTATATGCTGCTGCATTGTCTGAAGGCAGCCAAACACAAGATGTAACAATAAAGTAGGCATACAACCTTGAACCTTGTAGGCCTAATACTAAACAAACTTTATCGTAACATAAACTTGCCTCTAGGATTCACCTACAACCACACATTTTCACATTTAAAGTATTTCAAGAATTGCACTCATGTAGTCACACAGCAGGGGGCAGCAAGGTGCAAGTTTAGAAGAACTGAATCGGTGTATTTTCTGCCCTATGGTTCTGCCACAAGTCAGACAGACGTTCTGCTTGTGTTTGTGTTTCCATTCCAAAGACAAAAGTGCCTTGCTGCATAATATGAAAATTGGTAGCCTTTGCCTGTGGTGGTGATGATGATGCAGATGAATCCATTTAACTTTTCATTTGGATGCTATTTACAGCTCAAGGGGCAATTCTATGCCATCATGACATCATGTCCACAAAGCAGTCTAAACTTATATGGTCTTACATGGCACACAAGAGCATTTACAATGTTTAACTTACATGGCTCACATAAATGATCTGAGAACTAAATGTTTATTAATGACTAAATAGCTACCTTTTAAGTGTGGGCTCTGTGTTTGGCTCTAGTGAAAAGAACACACATAGCCTACATTAGGCTATATCACTTCTACTAGGCCTACTACAGTACTACCACACACACACACACACACACACACACACACACACACACACACACACACACACACACACACACACACACACACACACACACACACACACACACACACACACACACACACACACACATATTTTGTCCATGTAAGGGAAACTTCCAAGATCTAGAAGAATTTGGGTCTCTTACTGTACATGTGATCCTTTCTGGCAGTGCTGCAGTTGTCTGACCAGCAACACTAGCTGTGTGTGTGTGTGTGTGTGTGTGTGCACTGTAGGCTATACACTGTATATCATCATGCAGTTTTTTTCATTCATTCTGTCATAAGAGACAAAGGTGCATGACAGGTGCGCCTAAAAATCTTATTTTGAAAAATCCCTTCCCTTCAGATCATTGTTGCTATGGATACCATGCAGGGCCAAAGGTCAGCTGTCTCCATTTTGGAAGGCTGCGAGAGTCGGTGACTGATGGAGATGGAGCGGTATGGACACTTTCTACTTTTTATTGTGACTGAGCTTGTAGATCGGCTATTTTCAAAAGGCCGAAATGTATATAGGGCTGAAGTGGTTAATGTATGTTTTGTAATAATAACCAGTAAGACGCCCTGATCGCGTGCATGCATCCGCCTGGGTAACAGCAGACGTAAGACTGCTGGGCGAGTGCTGGCGCTTTGGCATGGGGGGTCAGATCAACAAGAATTCTGTACTGGTCATATATGGAACGTGTCTTGAGTTCACAGGGTTTGATGAGGTCAGATCAACATTATGGAATGTCAGAACAGGAAGGACGGGTGGGGAAGGATGGAATGTGGAATATGGAATGTCAGAACTGGTCAGCTCCATTTATGGAGATCTATAAGGGTTTGAGGTTTGAGCTCAAATGTAGAAATGTTGAGTTGCTGGCCGGCTCCATATATGCAGATCTAGGACGGTGATGATCCAGTCTTCTCCATGTATGGTTATCCAGGGTTAGTTGAGGTCAATGTCCTGATCTTCATATATGGAGACATGATGTCACGAGGCGTGACCATATATGGAGACGTGATGTCACGAGGCATGACCATATATGGAGGCATGGGTGGGTGACCGACGGACGGACGGATGGATGGACGGACGGACGGACGGACGGGTGGCTCGCCTGGCCGGGAGATGCAGGTTTTCATAGTAAATGTGACCTATGGTCGCAATAAAATTTAGTACAATATTTGCCTCTGAGATGTCGTGAAGTAGAAGTAAAAGTATAAAAAATTGGAAATACTCAAGTACAAATACCTCCAAATTGTACTTACTTGAGTAAATGTACTTAATTACTTTACACCACTGACGTTTACTTGCCATGGTTGCTGTGGGGTGGACACCTCACATAGTAGAAGGTGTTTTGAGCTTGTGGATCTGCAATGTTTTGCCACTTTTGTGTTACATGTAGAATGACAAAGTTGCGTGGCCGACGAACGAACATGTGGGCCAGTTAACCCCCCCCTCTCCCCCCACCTTGTTAGCCACAGAAACGTCTCTGCTTTTGCATGGGATGTGACAGACAAGACAGACTTTTCATTTCATTCTATTCCTCATACAAAGATGCCATGTATCGCAAATGTTTAAGTTTAATTAAAGATAATAATAATAATTTAATTAAAAGAATGTAGCTTATCAACTAACCGGTTAATCGATCGCTAAGGTTATCAAAACGTATCAATTATCATTTAATGAATTTATGGATAATTCCCATCCCTAACCCAGATAGTCTTTCCTCCAGTTTCATATATTAAGGCTGTATCAATAAGCTCTGGTTTCCCAGGTGGACATAAAAGTATTGAAAATTGCAAATACTCAAGCAAAGTAAAAATTCCTCAAAAGTGTATACTTAACTACAGTACTTGAGTAAATATACTTAGTTACTTTACACCACTGCACACAGCATACTGAGCAGAAGCACCCCTCTCTCCCTCTTCTAGAAGAGACCCCCCTTTTCCTCCCCTCCTCCTCCTCCTCCTCATCCTCCTCCTCCTCCCCATCTCAGACAAAGGGGTTGTACTCTCCATTGGAGCCCAATGTGAGCCAGATGACGGACGGGGGTTTCCATGTAGGTAGGAGGCTAGCAGCGGGGCCCTGGGTCTTCATGGGTCAGCTCTAATTCACCACAGAGCTCAGGGAGAGAGAGAGAAAGGGCTCCACACACAGAACTGGGGTAAACAACAGGAACCAGTCGGGGCCCAGTCCGGAGAGTTTTGAATATCATGCTGAACTACTCCTGCTCAAAGTTACGCGGCTGTGACAAAACACAGGGATGGGTTCAGTTAGTGATAACTATATATTATCGGTCACTGAAGCCAGGCATGGCTGTGTCTATGACTGCAGTGAGACTTGTGTAGAGTAGACTTAATTCTGCAATCCTGCACTTAGTTGTTTAAGTGAATAAAACGTTCTATTAACCAATCTGTATGGTTTTTTTGGTGTTAGCATTATGTTATGCTTTAGCTATTTAAAAATAGCAGATCTACAAGCTCATAGCGCGCCACCGAGTGGCACGCTACGAGCTTGTACGTAGGTCTGCTATCTTTGAAAAATCGACATTTTTAGAATCTGATCTCAGCTCAGAATGGGTTAACCAATCTGTATGGTACAGCATGGTTCTCAACCTGTGGCACGGGACCCCCAACTTATCAACAAACTTTAGGCTACTATAAAGAAAGAGGCAAAAACGAGGCGCTGTGCGCTTATCCATCGGCTATTTTATTTTCACAATATTAACTATTTGTTGTAATGCCACCCTACAAAGTGCGGTGGATCGGGTACCCATTTCAAATATTCTTTGGGGCGGTCCCCAGTTCAAATAGGCCTATGATTATTTTTTGGAGGGTCCTCAGTTCAAATATGATTATTTTGGGGGGTGAACCAATCAAAAGGTCCCCTCCATTCAGGCTATGGGAGTTTGAATCTCAATCACTGCAGCCAAATCCAGCTGAGCTAATGTTTGTTTACACAAGGGAGAGAAAGAGGCCAGGTAAGCATGTTTGATACTACGTACGGCTTATTCCTAACCTATAATGTTTTCAGATACACATTTTAGTGTGCTGATTAAGTGTGTGTGTGTGTGTGTGTGTGTGTGTGTGTGTGTGTGTGTGTGTGTGTGTGTGTGTGTGTGTGTGTGTGTGTGTGTGTGTGTGTGTGTGTGTGTGTGTGTGTGTGTGTGTGAGTGTGTGTGTGTAATGCTGCACTACGTAACCTTCCTCATATTCTACTCCGGTTTTGTACTTGGTTCAAATGCTGAAATGTTTACCATTGAGCTAATAGAGGGTGAGCGCATGACATCATCCTACCTGGAAGTTATGCGGGAACGACCACTGAGTGGCAAAAAACTACTTTCTGGCCATGACAGCCCATTCATCCACACAGAAAAGTCCTGTCTGATTGCAAATGTTAAACTCACCAACATTGCAGCTGAACGAAAAGCTTGAATTATCCTCTTTCTATCTGCAAAGTTTTTGTTTCATGAAAATCCACCATATAAACGTTATGAGCTACTTTCTGTCAAGAAATGCCCTGCATTTGATTATTTTTGTGTCAGAGTTTGGAAGTGCTTGTTTTCAATAACACAACATTGTGCTGCCTCCTGCATTATGTGACATTTAGAAACAGGTGGTACGCAGGACGGTTGAGTGCTTGCTCAGGGGATAAATTAAATCTTTACCATTCAACAATCTAAATGTCTCATTAGAAGAGCAGGGAGACAAAAATACAATCACCGCAATTGTATAAGTTATTATTAACTCTACCATAGAGATTGGACTACATGACATGCATGCTGCTTAAAGTATATACTATATAGTGTGTTATTTGTAACGTTGAAAGGGTACAAATGTAACCAAATGGACCCTTACAGGTCCATTTGGTTGAATGAGCAGTGAGGATTGTTTTTGCAGACTGCAGAGAGGACTTCCATCACAGGGAGGACTCGTGCTGGAATAACAACACATTGCCTGGAACAGAATTTGTGTCTAAGCTATAAAAATGGCAAGGGAGGAAAAGAGAATCTAAGCTGAGGAGGAAGTATTTCTCTCCTGCTCTAATCATTGTGGCAGCGCTTGGCCCTGCAGAGTTTAAAATAGTAAATCCGCTCAAAGACAGTTCAAGGGCTGAATGAATAGCGATGGCTTTCCCTGCAGTTGTACGTGCGCGTGTCAGCGTCCATGCGTGTGTGTGTGCACGCATGTGTTGTCATTTCCCTCAAAGGCACAAACCTAATTTATGGGATATTGTTTTTAGATGATATATTAAAAGCATGCAAAGTGACATCCAGATACTATTAGCTTGCCACCCCTAGACCCCCCCCCCCCCCCACTGAACTGGCACCACAACCAACCAGTAGGGGACCCTAGCTACAATAACATAACATATGCAGTCTCAACACTTACAATTGTGTTTGCTGGGCACCTGGTGCTGGAATTATCACTGGGCACCAAGTTCATACAAATCATACGAATCCCTTCCTGGCAGAATTGTCTACGTCAACAGAGTGCCATTGCTCCCTGTCCCTGCACTAAAACAGCCAATAAATAAACACTTCCGTGTTTCCATTTCAATGCCAAAGTTGAGTTTTAGAAAGTGTGTCTTTACATTACAAGCTGTAACCCAGTAGGGGTTGCATTAAAGTATACAATCCAGGATTCATTTGAATGAATGCAATTGTGCCAAGACAGAATGACATTCACTGTAGGCTATGATCTGTCGCACTGTACAAACTCAAATGCTGATACGTGTGTCTCAAAGAATACAATATACCAGGGGTCTTCAGCGTTTTTCAGGTCAAGGACACCTTAGCTGAGAGAGAGATGAAACAGTGAACGCCCCACTCTATATATGGCATGAAATTGTGTTGCAGATTAAACCTTTTCATAGATTTCATAGATAGACTTGTTTGACAGCACTGTCATGTTGTGTAAATTAATGTTGGATTCATGTTGATGTGTATTTTCTGACAGTTAACCCTTAAACTAATGGCTCTGTACTTTGGTCTACACTTTTTCCCTCTGCTCTACACACCAGTTCTCTGAAAATAAAATGACAAGCTCACAATGTGTCGCAGTACCAAGCTTTTAATTGTAAACTTGTAGATCTGCTATTTTCGGCCAATGTTTCCCCATCACACAAAGATTTGGTGGACCCCCTGTTGAAGACCCCTTTAATATATAGTAACATGGTGGTTGGAGGTTTTCTCCCTTGAGTCCCTTCTCTTCCACTGAGAAGTTTTGACACAAGACACCCGCTGATTGTCGATGTCAATTTGGTGATTTGATGCCGCAATCTTTATTGTAGTTTGGACATTGCAATTACCTCTATCCATCAGGAGAGTGATATAATATAAACTTACAGACTCTAGCTTTTATTGTGAGATTGTTGGTATATAAATATAATAACATAGTAGCCTTGTTGATGGTGTTGTTTAATGAATGATCTTATGACCGGTGATGGCCTCTAGCCTAATGACAATCCAAAGTACATTTCCTCTGTAACATTGTTGTAATACTATAATAGTCTAGCATCCATCACACCACAACAAATGAACCAAGTACTACATACAGTAAGTAAGTGTTTTTCGGAACCTTCCCTTTTCCCTTTCCAGTTAATTAACAAAGATGTGCTCTCAACCACAACAGTTGCCTTTTACATGCTGCTTCTGAACTAAAAAAAAAATAGTCAAGGAATTAAAAATGTTAATTATCGTCCGCATGCTCATATTCCTTTTAGTGTCAAACATTTAGCCAAAGCAATCTGCTGCATAGCGGATACAGACAGGGCTGTGAGACAGAGGCCAGCACTCATATTATTTTGGGCCCCAAGACAAGTATTGGAGAGTTGGAGGGGGTGGGGACAAGCTTTTGGGTCAGGGGTTGTGAGTCTTAAAATGTACAATGGAGGCTTTAACACCAGGCCAGGGGGATGTGGTGAAAATGGTTTGCAGACTCTTAAAACACTTGTCAAGCTGAAGCCTTGACCTGCAGGACAATGAAATCCACTCTACTTTGCAGGATCGATGTGTATCAATGAATGGACCAGGCATCGTATTGTTCTCTATAAACGATTGATTCATCGCACGGATTGCTTTACTCACAATAACTGCAGTCACCTGCATGTATACAGTAGCCTTTGTTTGGTCCTCTAGCCCAGTGGACTATACTTGCCCCCCTCCAGCCCTAGCCTGGCTTTGGCCAGACTCATAGCGTGGATTCACTGACACAGTCTGGCCAAAGTCAGGCTACTCCAGCCCCTTCAACAACGGGCTTTTGGAAATTATGGTAGCCAAGTCGATGGACTTTTAATGTTTGTTTAGAGAACGTTAGATCTGAGGCCAATTCTAAAAATGCCTTCAAAATAATAATCTCTGGGCGCTCTGATTTAATGGTCCTAAATACCCCTGGGCGTTCGGGGTGTTTAAAGGAGTGAGTCGTACCTCATTTCACACTTCACACGAGTGTGTCTACATCAAATCTCTTCATGGAAAATAGCTGATCTACAAGCTCACAATGCTTCGCATGGCGACACGCTGTGAGCTTGCAGATCAGCTGTTTTGCTGAATTTCCGCCCGCAGAATAGGGTCGTGGTTAAGCCTCATCTAGTGGGAAACGCTCATCAATATCGTATAGCAGGGGTGCCCACTCTTTTTTGACATGAGGGCTACTTTCAAAATGACCAGCTCAACAAGATCTACTCACTGAAAACATTATAATACCACCATTGCTGAAAATGGCTTTGGAATAGCTAGCGCAGCGCTGGCAATACATTTCAGACAAATGCAACTGGAATGGGAAAGGGGAGAAATAGAATAGGTAGTTTTTTTTGTATTTCATTTGTAATCTACCAACATTTGTGCGCAGCAACACTCTTGAAAACAAAGTATTCCATTATGGGTTTGAGCTGACAGGCACTTTTTCATGTCAGTCAATCAATCAAGTCAACTTAATTCAAGTGGCAGATGCCAAAAATTGTTTTTATAATTAAATTAAATATTCTTTAGGGGCATGTCATGTGATCTACCTGCACAGCCTTTGTGATCTACTGGTAGATCACCCCTGGTGTATAGCCAATGACATCTTCCCTCATTCCTACCTCTAGTCCTCATTCCTGCATCTCTGCCCAACGCATCTTCTTTTTTTTTTTTTTTAAGATATTTTTTTGCGGCTTACGCCTTTTATTGATTTTTTTTGAAGGGACAGACAGTAGGCTGACAGGAAACGGGAGAGAGATGGGGGGATGACATGCAGTAAAGGCCGTGTCGGGTCCGGGAGTCGAACCCGCGGCACACTGCGACTGGATTACCAGTCCGGTGCCCAGACCGTTACACTACGGCCTGGGCCCCCAACGCATCTTCCATTAAACTATTTGACACATGATCCACATGTTCTCAACACCCCCCCCCCCCCCCCCCCTCAGCTCATTCCCCACCATACCCCGACTCCTGGCCGTTAATAGCATAAAAATGATGATATTAAGCCAGAGACCCAGTGCTTCCTCAACACCCCCTCCCCCCATGCACCCCCACCTCCGGCCAACACTCAGACACCAGATAAGCAGACAGGCAGAAAGAGCCAATCTATCCCAATGGTCGGTGAATGATGGACAGTAATTAAAAGTTAGCTAATAACCTCTTCACACCTGACATTTCAACAGGGAGGTCCTGGACACCATTATCTACATATAGATTAAACAGCGTAATTGGCGAGGAGATAGGGCCAGGAGGAGCGCGAAAGGAAAAAGGGAAGGGAGAAAATAGGGGCCAGGCCGTCGCCAAACCATTAAGCAGAATATCTGAGTGACACTCTGATTTTGCTCCTCTCGCTAATGCGACAGGAATTGAGCTGAACTAAAATGCTAAATGAATGAAGCCTATCTCACTGTGGTTATTACCGGGGCAAACACCGGCCACGGAAAATAGCTTTAACCCATTCTGAACGGGCACCCATTTTGGTGTTAGCATCATGTTATGCTTTAGCTATTTAAAAATAGCAGATCTACAAGCTCATATCGCGCCACCGAGTGGCGCGATACGAGCTTGTAGGTCTGCTATTTTTTAAAAATCGAAGAACGACTGACGTAGAAGACACTTTTAGAATCTGATCTCAGTTCAGAATGGAAAACTGTCAAGATGTAGAAGACATTTTTTAGAATCTGATCTCAGGTCAGAATGGAAAACTGTCAAGATGTAGAAGACATTTTTTAGAATCTGATCTCAGGTCAGAATGGGTTAATTTCATAATAATTGCTGGATGGACGTGACTCGTTAGAGACACAATGTTCCGTGTGAACATGGCGAGGGGAGGGGAGGGTAGGGGGAGGACTCAGGAAACTGTCAGTGGTGGAAAAAGTACTCACACTTCTTACTTAAAAGTATCAATACTGCAATATAGAAAATACTCTGTTCCAAGTAAATGTCCAGAATTAAAAATGTACTTGAGAAAAACTACGAAAGTATTGGTATTGGGTTAAAGCAATTAAATAAGAATAGCAAAAAACAAGTAAAACTACAATTCACAGAACCTTTTGGCGAGGTTGTAGATCTGCTATTTCATTGCCCTACAAAGCCAGAGTGCAGTAACTACATTTTTGTTTGAACATTGAGTTATAACAAAAAATGAACTCCTTGGTGTTTTTATCTAGTGACAGTTTCAGAGTTTAATTTTGTTTTGTTTTAGAGAGAAAGCATTTAAAAAATAAGTAACTACAAAACCTAACTCAAAACCAAGGCAGAATGAGGTCAAGGGTCAAATCAGCCATTTCTTGGCCATGAGAATTACGTCATGGATACATGTAAAGTAATATCACTTACCTATAACCATATTTGGCTGGCCAGTTGAAAAAACTTTAAAGCCAATTATCTCAGTTTCACCTTGAGCGTAATTATGCACTCTGGATCTGTCAGTATAATTTGGTCTTGTGGTTAGAATCAGCCAGCCTTCATAGATCAACAGGAATCTACTGGGGGAGGTGGGGGGTTATTACAATGGTTAAATGGAGACAGCAGTGATGAACACAGAGGCTCTATATATGGGCATTAAATCTATGGGTTGCAGAGGGTGTGACTGCAGGTGAGGCCCGGCCGGGTTGGTTGGGGTCACCATTCTTGGCTACTGTAAAATACTTGATAACATGTTGTATAGCACACTGGTTCCCGAACGTTTCAGGTTGAGACCAAAAAGAGAGATTAGACGTTTGCCCGGGACAAGGCTCGAACACGTCCCAGACTCTTCTCCCTTCTGGCTCCAAATATATGGAATGAACTACCCATTGCAATCAGAACTGCAGTGCAGACTCACTCCCCCAATCTTCTGTCATCATTGTCTTAAAAACTCATCTCTTCAGACCACCGTAGCCCGCAGAACTTGCCGTAGCAATTGCTCTAGACTCGACGACCTTGCAAGCATATGCAAAGGCTAAAATAATGTAATTTAGATTGCATATTATGTATATAGTGTATACTTATAGTTTCATTGTACAGATATTCTAACGTTAGACTGATGTTAGGTTCTTAGCTTACTTAAGTACAGTACTTGAGTAAATGTACTTTCCACCGCTGCACTGAAATATACAGGTGCATGTCTATATGAGCTACTCATTCCTCCATGGTTCCTTTTATAAATATGTATTTCTGACTGTGCCTGTAAAAATATTCCACCTCACCAAATGTTGGTCCCTCACCTGCAGAATCCATTGTCAAACATTTTATGTAGAGTTTGAGAAAAAATATTGTAACACTGACTGGATATGCCAGGCCATGTGTTACTAAAAGTTTCATCATATGTTTTTTTTTTTAAGTCCCCCGCCAAAAAATAATTGTCAATTTATAGTTTGGTTCTGTGTTTAACATTTCTTCTTTTTTTCCTCTCAGAAAGTGTCTGGTACAATTTCCTTTTGCCACGAAGAGTGCTGGTATTCGGGCCGTATCCATTACTATTTCTGTGCGCATGAAACAATGGGCTTGTGTAACATGATCTCAATACGGTTTTGTGTTATTGCAAACTATTTGAAAACAAAAGTAGGACTATTGTAAATATGAAACTGATATGCTTTCTGCAAGTGTGTGAGCTGGGCATATAGAAAGACATAAACATACACACACAAACAGAGCCAGCTGTGGACAGTCTGTCTGCACTTCAGATTTCACCCTTCTGTATACTTCCCTTTCTCTTCACTTCGATCCAAATGTCGTGTCACATGCAGAAATACTTTGGCAAGTGGCTTGTTTTACAACACAATAGTGAAAAGTAATGCAAACATCTGATAAAACAGAAGGGTTTGTTTCCTCCAAAATTCTCCTGTCTCCTGTTATGTGACGATACAACTGTCAGGAACCGCTGGGAAAAACGGGGCTATTTCTACTAAAGAATTTCAATAATAACATTTAGCACAAAACTGCTATTTGTTTGTTTTTCTGTCTGTCAATTTTGGCCAAGCAAAATAAATCAATTACAGTAGCACTTAACACAGCGCTACTTGATCATACACATTAGTGAGTGTAATATATTGACATTATATTGTATACTAGACTAAACTAGACAGCTGAAAGAACACAATAAATTGAAACACAGCAACAACTAGGGATGTCCGATATTTACTTTTTTGCTGATATCCCGATATTGTCCAAATCCTAATTTCTGATACCGATATAAACCGATATCAACCGATAGGCCTACTGATATATTCGGTCATGGAACACATTGACTCATTTTATTGTGATGCCCTGCTGGATGCATTCATAAATGTAAGGTTTTCCAAATAAAAATAAACATTATCATTATTATTATTATGGGGGGCACGGTGGCACAGTTGGTAGTGCTGTCGCCTCACAGCTAGAAGGTCCTGGGTTCGATTCCTGCTGGGGACGCTGTGGGCACTGGCAGCGCGTTCCCTCCTCCGCGTCATCAGTGCCCATACCCAAGGCGGGGGTTGGCGAAAGGGCCTTTCTGTGTGGAGTTTGCATGTTCTCCCCGTGTCCCCTAGGGTAGATACCCTCACAAAAACATGCCGTAATCCTGGTCTCTAAAACTACCTACAGCCGGGGCGCCTGATGGAGGGGAAAGGAACTTGTCGGAATAACGTGCCTTCCACGCGCTACGTCCGGCCGGGGAAATTCCCCTCTGTCAGGTGAAAAGAAGCAGCTTGGACTCCTCATGCATAGAAGGAGGTATGAGGTCAGTCCGCTGCCCCCCCAGGTTGGCAGAGGAAGTGTAGCGCCCAGGATTACATTAGATAATTGGCACTGGGTGAAAAAGAAAACTGGGTTACAAAATCGTGGGATAAAAATAAAAAAAAAAAAAAAAACAACAACATTATCATATATTTGGGAGACATTTTTTTTTTTTTTTTTTTTTTTTTTTGCGGCTTACGCCTTTTATTGATTTTTGAAGGGACAGACAGTAGGCTGACAGGAAACGGGAGAGAGATGGGGGGATGACATGCAGTAAAGGCCGTGTCGGGTCCGGGAGTCGAACCCGCGGCACACTGCGACTGGATCACCAGTCCGGTGCC
Source organism: Protomyctophum parallelum (assembly GCF_964188405.1). NCBI lineage: Eukaryota > Metazoa > Chordata > Actinopteri > Myctophiformes > Myctophidae > Protomyctophum > Protomyctophum parallelum. The sequence continues at coordinate 46,520,953 of NC_139710.1, forward strand.
CAGACCGTTACGCTACGGCCTGGGCCATGGGAGACATTTTAATTGATTAAAACCGATAACAATATTTTTAAATTTTTATGCAAATATCAGCCGATAATACCGGGAGGTTGATAATATCTGACATCCCTAACAACAACAAAAAAGTGTTAATATAAGTAAGAGCTAAATGAACACTGGATTGTACTGTTTTGTACAGTAGGTGGCATCAACAGAACGATCATCTCTGTTGGGGTAAGGATGCTTGTTGGGTGAAAACAAGACGATTGCCTGTAAATGGACAATGTTTAACGCACACTCACTGGATGCATTTGACCAAATAGCTCTCTTTTGTTGTTAATTGAAGTTATTTCAAAAGAAGAAAAGATAATCGTGAAGACGTGACCTTTAGAGCAAACCTGCAAGTATGTTTTCAAATCAAAAGCACCACCGATCGAGGCGCGCAGTTGTTTTGAAATAGCTGTGTGAAAATAGGTGATCGTTCAGCCATGAACGTGCCACAGACGTTTTTTGAGGATGTACCAATAATCCTTGCAAAAGAAAGTCATTTTTAAATTCATTTCATATTTAATTTTAATTAATTCTCTCTGTGCCTTCAGAAACATTTGCTGAAAACTGAGGAATAAGTCCAAAAAAGTTTAGTGTGTGCAAATGAAGCCCACGTTAGAGCAATCACATATTTGGCTTCCTCTAATTATAAGTGTTAACACATTGCAGTGGAGAGCCAGTCACACGTTTTGGTTCAGCCAAGGGGGAGACATAAACGTCTACACTGTAGGCCAGGCCTATATCCTTCCAACAGCAATGATTTCTGTCACATGGCAGGGTATATAGACTATAGAATAATATTTCACAGGGGAAAGGTGGCATTTGTCAAAGAAAGTTAACTGAGCGCCTACGATAAGCTTGCGGAGAAGAGTTAGTTTTTACAACACATGAATCCTTCAAGAAAACCACGAGTCATCGTTTTAGGTTTACCAAGACGTGACATTTACAAACCTCTGAATGCACTGAATATTTGAGTGTACGCGTCGCATATTTATTGGTAACTAAAAACCAACAACTTTAGACTGGCATACTTTGAATTGATGTAGTACACATTAACATAATCAAGCTAGACGTTGAAATACATTTCAAACTGCAGAGTGTTTGGCTTCATATAGAAGCAATAGCATTTTTTATAGTGGGCTATACAATCAGCTAAATTGTGTAGTTAAATGTCACCAAAGTCCTTAAATTGTACAACAGTGTTTAAATTTGGCGTATACCCACTTAGGCCTTATGAGCTATTTCCCCTTTTTTTGGGGGGGGGTCTATAATGACATGCCCAAAATAGGGGGACACCAGGGTCAAAGTGGTCAATACGACTCAGCAAATGTATGGAATTGAATTCTCCCTATAATAAACCCACACTCTTCCCACCACTAGATGTCCCTCTCGCTTTAGTCACAGAGGCTCTCCGGGTGTGTGTGTTGTGTGTTGTGCTCCCATCATTGTGTGTGTGTGTGTGTGTGTGTGTGTGTGTGTGTGTGTGTGTGTGTGTGTGTGTGTGTGTGTGTGTGTGTGTGTGTGTGTGTGTGTGTGTGTGTGTCTCAGCCATCTGTCCATGACTTGTCTCTCCAGACCCCGAGTTCATCCATCATGTCCCGAGGTTCTAGTCTCTCTAAATCCAAGCGAGAAAATATGTCTTCATTCCTCCCGCTCCATCTCTCGTCTCGGGCTCCGCATACGTCTCTCACCTCTATATCCCCCTCACCTCACCCCCCCCCCCCCCCTCTCTCTCTCTCTCTCTCTCTCTCTCTCTCTCTATCCCTCACCCTGTCTCTCTCTCTTACTTTCACTCTCTCTTTCTGTCTCTTTCCTTTCCCCCTGCCTCCGATAAAGGGATCACTTTACTGTTTATACAAGGGGATTGGTGTTGTTAACAGGTGTACGGTAATGGGATCCCATGCTGGCAGCCCGGCACATAGAGGGGTCGCCCCGACCCAAAACCGCCCCCCCTGTCCCTCCACACTAACACTTACACTCACACACACACAACACACTCTCACACACCACAAGCCATACTCATCTGATGGATTGCACCCACCATTCATCTAAATTATGTCACTGGCAATGAGCTATCAGTTTAATCTAGCCTAAACGAAGTGTTGGGTTTGTTACTGTTGACACTTCCTCAGCACTACTTCACTACTTCTCCTGATTATACTTCGGTTGGGTTGGGGCGGGGGCCTCGGTGGGGGGGTTCTCTGGGCCAAGGAAGGAAGCCACGGGCCGGGGCCGGGCGCGGTGCTCCGGCTTCCAGGGGGAGTAACCAAGTATTTACTCATTTTTACTGTACTTGGGTACAATTATGGGGTATTTGTGAGTGTATATATAGTATATAGATATATTTGTGGTATACCGTGAGTATTTCCAATTCCCAATAGTCCTACTCTTACTCCTACTCCACTAGGCGATGTGACGCATTGCTGTAGATCTGCTATTTTCAAAAGACTTTCGTATACATTTGAAAACTTGTGAAATAGGACATTCTGCATAATGAATACTTTGGTAAGTAGGCCTACATTTTCATACCAATACTTTTGTACTTGTACATTTTGATATACCGGACTTTTACTTAACAGAGTACGTAGTTCTACAATGCAGTAGTGATACTTTAACTTAAGTAAAACATGTGAGTACTTTTCCCACCACTATCAGTGTGTGTGGCCCATTTCCACAGCCTTAAAACAAGATCGAGAAACGGCCATCAAGTGAAGGAGCAAATAATCGTCAGTGTGCAGGGTGGGAGTTGAGATTTTAATTTTCTTGTCGTTGACAGCCTAATTGTTTCAATAGTCTGGATGTCTTCATGAAGTCAATAGTTTCTTAATCAACATCGTGCTATTTGGTAAATTAAAAATCACACCCGTGTGAACTGAGCGATGCAGGCTGATCAACAACACTGCTGGTATAGTTATAGTGCTCAGTGTGAGTGGCCCTTTAGGCTGCTCAACATTGACACTTTAGGTCAAGGTCACCTGGACAGACAGACGCAGAGTCACACACAGACAGACAGAAAGACAGACAGTGTTTTTCTGTTTTTCCGCCATTCCCTCAAAATGTGGATTCTCCGTTTCTTTTCTCTTTCCTTCCAGCCCTTCTGATCCTTTCCTCCACCTTGCGATGTTTAAATCCTTTTCTCCTGGCGTCCCGCTCAGAAATCCTCACAGCTGCAGAGCAGATGTTGTCTTTCTTTCTTTCTTTCTTTCTTTCTTTCTTTCTTTCTTAGCTGGTAGATCGTCTATTTTCACTATAGTTTGGGTACCAGCAATGATGACCATCTGTGACATCATAATCCTGACCACACAAAACAGCATGAGAACAAACAGCTACAAACAACAGTGAACAGCCATGCTGTACGTGTACAGTCAAGATTCCTCCTTTCATGTAATTTCATTCAATCTTGAAATTAGTGGTGTGAAGTAACTAAGTACATTTACTCAAGTAGCCTACTGTCTTCATTTTGAGGTATTACTTAAGTAAAGAATGTGAGTACTTTTTCCCACCACTGCTTGAAATCCACCTTTTGTCTGTTTTAGGAATTCCGTATTTGTCCAGTCGATGCCTTTGGCAAGACAACAGATGGGGGGTCGCGCAAAGGTAAAGTTCCATATACGGCAAATGGTGAACAAGTTCCTTCCTGGTCCATCTTCTCCAAAAGAGAAAGAATTAAAAAGTACAACTCATTCCAGGGCTCCCTTCGGTGCAGAGGATACAGTTTGACTTATTGGCCAAATTCCTAATGCTGATTATTTGACCATTATGCTCATGTGGGTTCATTCATCATGTGTTGCTTGATTATGTGAAGCAAGCATGGTCCTCCCTAGTTTCCTGTCAGACAAGCTGAAAAACACACCTTCTAGCTTGAACCTTATTAACAGAGTGAGAACAGGAAAGGACTCTGAAAATAAATTGCAGAGAAAGTACCTGCAGGACTAGTCTAGATTCGCTGGTTATTTGTGCCTATATCTAACACACGGTATGCTTGTTACTTGAGATAAACAACCCAATAAAATTTCACCACATTACCTTATTACAGTTGTAAATTGCCCCCAAGAAATCAATTTCTTGGATATAATGAAGCTGGTAAATCATACCTCCCACATAGTTTGAGTTTCTTTTTAATCCTTTCAACCACAGAAGCCAAATATAGAGCTGGGGTTGCGACGATAGAAATAATGTGCAATACTTAGCTCGAATCTAAAATCCCAAACGTTTAAAATTCATATTTTACCAGATACTGCCTGACAGCGAGTTCACAAGACATACCAAAGAAAGGCCTTTCACAACATTTGCGTCATTCCTTTGATGTCTAGACGATATATGTTTCTCTTTTTTCTATCTCTCTCTTTCTCTCTCTCTCTCTCTCTCACACAACTAAAACCCTGCATCTGACGGTCGAGTATGTCATCTCCTAAGAGAGAGGTACTTGACTGAAGTCACTGTGTAGACAGTACAAAGAGTCCCACATTGGTCCATATTCATGAAGGTGTCCCTATTACTGACACATTTCCTTATGGGAACAAATCACCAGCAGCAGGGAACGAAGCAGGCGCCATTGCTCGGTGGAGACTTTCGACGGTCTCTTAAGCTTTGTGACACACCGCTGATTGGAGAGCAGCCGTTTCTGTTGCCCGGCCAGCAGAGACATTGAGGGACGTGGGTGGACAGGGGATGTTGTGTAGAGGGGGGGGGGGGGGGGGGGGAACGGTGCTGCAGCCAGTGGGTGGAGGAGTTTGTTGTCTTGACTTCTGTCACCGTCGTGTACTGTGTGGCGTACGGGAACAGAAACACTAAAAGTAGCAAGCTGAGAGAGAGAGAGAGAGAGAGAGACAGACAGACAGACAGATAGACAGATAGACAGACAGGCAGGCAGACACACACACACACACACACACACACACACACACACACACACACACACACACACACACACACACAGAGCATCTGCTGTTTAACCAGTTCGTTTTTTTAAATATATATATTTGGTTCTGATTAACTATTTCTGGAATGGATAAAAATCTCAATTTATGGCGTGTGAAACAAGCCTCGTCTTGTTTCTGTGATGTCGTGATGAGGTGAGACTTCCTGTTTCACATCATTACAAACACACACAGAACTCTGTCAACAGCCACCACACTAAACGCTGCACCGGAACACCACCGACACATCACAATGTAACACTCTACATTAAAGGACTGCTGTCTACAGTGCTTCTCAACCAGTGGTCCCGGTGCCACCAGGTGGTCCCCAGCTAAATGATGGAGACTTGGTAACCAAATGGACCCTTATAGATCTTTAACTCTTTGAGAGCGTAAAATGAAACCAAATTGGTTTCATGTTACGCTGTGTAAAATGAAAATATACAAAATATTCTAAGTCTAGCGTCTAGTCTAGAGGCCAATGGCTGTATTTTCGTCTGGTTCAAAGTGTGAACACACTAGAGTGAGTCAAATAACCCAACCATACACTGTGCTGTGTATGATGAATGCATGTTAAATTAAATTGGTAAATATGGCTTTACATAGATTGTGCATTACATTCACACATGCAGTCACACACACATTCACACACCGATTGCGGCGGAAGCCGTGTAAGGTACCAACCAGCACACCAGGAGAATTTTGGGGTTCAGTCTTTCCCAAGGACACTTCGACATGTAGACAGGAGGTGCCGGGATTCGAACCGCCAACCCTTGGATCATTGGACGACCTGCTCTACCTCTTGTGCCACAGTCGCCCCTAAATGTTAGAGTGTGTGTGTGTGTGTGTGTGTGTGTGTGTGTGTGTGTGTGTGTGTGTGTGTGTGTGTGTGTGTGTGTGTGTGTGTGTGTGTGTGTGTGTGTGTGTGTGTGTGTGTGTGTGTGTGTGTGTGTGTGTGTGTGTGTGTGTGTGTGTGTGCCCGTCGGTTTCCATTTTAACTTGTGTGTGAATTAATCTGTGCGTACATTATGTGTGTACAGTGTGGGCATGTTTTTGTACCTGCGTATGCATATGAATGTGTGTGTGTGTGTGTGTGTGTGTGTGGTGAGGGAGGGTCTGCAGTATGCTGCTGGGTCGAGGTATTCCTTCTCTACCTCATTAGTGCTGATTTACACTGCAGCTGGGTGAAGGGAGGCAGGACGGACCACTACCTCCCCCCACCATTTACACACACGCACGCACACTTGCAGTTTTGCACATACGCACACTCATGCATGCAGGCAGGCAGGCAGGCAGGCACGCACGCACGCGCACACTCACACTCACACACACTGACCTGCACACACCTTCACCCATCTCTCTCTCTCTCTCTCTCTCCTACTCATTCTCCTTCCGTGCACAGACAATGGGGCCCTGGAGAATACCGGCTTGTACTGAATTATTCAAATCAGCACAGTGGCAGCAAGCCGGGGAGCAAAGGAGAGAGACACACACACACACACACACACACACACACACACACACACACACACACACACACACACACACACACACACACACACACACACACACACACACACACACACACACACACAGAGAGAGGGTGAGCAGGAGGGAGGGAGGCAGGGATAGAGCAAGAAAGGGAGTCAGAGGATTCGAGTGGAGAGAGAGAGAGAGAGAGAGAGAGAGAGAGAGAGAGAGGTGAATAAGGATTGGACAGAAGCAGAGAATATCATTGTCTCTGCATGCCAATAGTTTCCTCGCTCTCTCACTCTGCCCCTGCCTCTCATGCACTCTCATTGCCTCTCTCTCTCTCCCCCTGTCTCATTGTCTCTGCATGCCAATAGTTTCTCTCTCTCTCTCTCTCTCTCTCTCTCTCTGCCTCTCATGTGCACTCTCATCGTCGCTCTCCCGTGTCTCATTGCTTCTCTCTCTCTCTCTCTCCCCCTCTCTCTCTCTCTCTCTCTCTCTCTGTGAGCCACCTCCTGTCCTTCATTGCTTCATTAGTACACATCTGTACCCCCCCCCCCCCCCCCACAAACACACACACACACACACACACACACACACACACACACACACACACACACCCCTCATGCTCCTAGGGGGGGGGGGGGGGTGATGGAGGAAGCCTGGGAGGAGGAGGAAGAGGAGGAGGAGGGGGGAAGTAGTGAGAGGAAGGGAGTGAGGTGATGGTACATGGATGGGGGGGGGGGGTGCTCAACAAGCAGCAGGAGGAGAATGTGCCGGTAATTAGCCAGCACCAGTACAGATGAGAACCTGGGAAGAAGAAGAAGAAAAGGGAGAGAGAGAGAGAGAGAGAGAGAGAGAGAGAGACAGAGGATTAGAGAGAGATACAGACAGGGAGAGACACACAGAGCGAGAGAGAGACAGAGAGGGATAGAGGGAGATAGAGAAGAGCTCAGAGAACATGTCTCTCCTGCCAGGCAGCGGTCCCCAGAGGCGGGACCTGGACATGGCGGTGTGCAGGATGAGGAACAAAGGCAGGAGAGGAGAGAGGAGACCGACAGCAGGAGAGCAGAGCCATGACAGCCCCTTCCAGAGCTGCAGAATGCCTCTGTCTGTCTGTCTGTCTGTCTGTCTGTCTGTCTGTGTCTGCATGCATGCATGCGATTTATGGTGCCTCACACGGCGGTGGTGTGTGCCGAAAATAGTGATATACAAGCTCACAAGGTTCGGTTGCGTGCACGTACGCTTACATATGTGTGCGGCCCGGGAGCGCGCGAGCGAGTGTGTGTCAGTCAGCATGCATGCGTCCATGTTGCATGTTGGGATCTTACCAGGGGATTGCCTTCAGATTCACAGATACAGAAATCCATTGCTTTTTCCTGTTCCAATTTGACAATTCAATGAAGAAATATTTTCTCATCTAAAAGAATTATAATTCTGAAATCCCTCCTTCCGTGGCTCATTTGTAGATCTGGCTTCTGGTATTTGAACTATATCAGATGCAGAAACCGATGAGATAACTCTCGAATACACCGGTATGATTTGGCAAAGAAGGAGGGATTCCTTCATACTGCCGTTAATAATGAACGTTGACCTAATTAGTCCGGCAGCCGAGGTGGACGGGTGGGAAATTTGGTATATAGTCTTTTTTATTGGCCTAAAATATTGTCTATATTCATACATTCATGAATCCATGCACTTACTTGCTGACCGGCTGAAAGTATTGGGCAATTTTTTTAATAGGGGTTTCTTGTGACCCTACTGTCAAATGTCAAAAATGTCAAACTTTCCTTTTGCTTTAAGTAGTAGCATGTGACATGTCAAACTAGGGGGTTTTCATGATTCTGAATCCATTCCAAGCATTAGTTTTGCACAAAATACTCCTTGGGCTAAAAACTTCCGTAGACATCATGACAAATGTGATGAGGTCAGCACATTTTGGGCACATTTGGGCAAGTGGCTGGAATAGGATGTTAATGGTAGGGTCACAAGAAAGTGAAACCCCTATAAAAAAGATTGCCCAATACTAACAGCCGGTCAGCAAGTGGATTCATGAATGTATGTATATAGACAATGTTTTATTGTGTTTCTTGTATTTATCTTGTCGGTGTTACTCCTTGTGCGACAGATGCAACACATTGTGAGATTGTAGATCGGCCATTTTTGGCATGCGACTCCATCATACGATGAAACGTAACAGTGAATCTTCAGGGAATCTTGTGTCCCTGAGGATGACAATAATATAGAAAGAGAAAGGTAAGAAAAAACAGACAAAGAAAGAGGGAATGAAAGAGAGGAAAGAGAAAGAGTGACATTGATGTATTGTGTGTTCAGAATCACAGTTAAAAGACACTGAGCACATTCCGCCCATGCTATCGTTGATGTGTGATGGCCTCCTGTGCCTTGGCTGTGGATCGATTCAGCCCCTGAGCCTGGGCAGCCGTGCGAAGCCTCGGGAGAGACCCTCCACAGACCCACACACACAGACCCACACACACAGACACACACACACACACACACACACACACACACACACACACACACACACACACACACACACACACACACACACACACACACACACACACACACACACACACACACACACACACACACACACACACACACACACGCACACACACACACACACACAGGCTTGAGTTTGACACGCGCCTTGCTCCCCCCAGCGTGGCAGCCAACCCAGCCAGCCATCCTGCCCAGTCAGTCTCCCCAGACTCTGTCTGGAGTGTCAGCCCAGCGAGGTCTACAGGGAGCAGGGCTTGGCAGTCCCAGCCAGGGGGCTCAGATGGGGCCGCTGATGGGGCCTTCTGGCCGTCGGCCCCACGAGGCCAGGGAAGGGAGTGGGGGGTTATAGAGGGAGGGGACGAGGGAGGGAGGCAGACAGGTGTGTTTGTGTTCCACTTGTTGCCCCTCCAGAGGCAGGTGCCCACAACATTGATGTGGGAGGTGGCACAAGGGGCGAGGGGGAACGGGTGGAGTGGGTGCTGGGGGTTAAGAGGCTGAGCATAGACATAGAAAGGTAGACGCCTCCTCTGTCTCTGGGGCGTCTGTAAATAAGGGAAGGCAAACATGCAAGGCAAGCTTCCGGAATTCTGAAGCACGCTTCCGAGTGTGTCACAGAAGGGGACGTTCGGTAGGTCAATCAGAGGCGGGACTCCCTCTTTCCCAGAGACACTTGTTTTGGCAACGTTTCCTCATGTCAATAAAGATAATTTTAATTTAATTTAAGTCCCGGAAAAGACGCGCTGTGATTGGCCAGTAGGCAGCAACATGCCTTCTGCCTCCCCTTCTTTACAGATCGCTCCGATGAACTGCAGCTGGCGAATGAGGCATCTAGGTTTTTATATCTATAGTTGCGAGATGGGAAATAGGAGGGAGAGAGAGGGAGTCAGAGAGTATGTGGAGGTATGAACATTGATCTCACAAAATCTACTCAGTGGAAATCGATGGAAGACTGCTCTTGGACGTAATGTATGACAAAGGCTCCTAGCTCTATACAGCCCTGTGTACATACAATTCCCATCGCTAACATATGACTCCTCAAGCAGCCTTGGGGCCGACGGAACACATTTCCAGGAAACCCATTTTTCTCTGTGTTCCCGGAGCAGTTTTGAGTGGTCTGGTCCCTTCATAGTCATCACAACCTTTTGGAATCGCGACAGGAATATTACCGGAATATTACCCCAATGTTCTTGGAACACGTACGCCCCGTGCAGGACCTCTAGGTTGACGACCAAGGCGGAGTCAGGTCATTTGGCTCAGCAGGATGCAATGCTTTGGGGTAATCAGAGTTTGGGGATTCTAATTAGGCCAATTAAGTCCTAATTACAATGTAAACACGTTCTGCTGCCAAAATCCGAGACCCCTAGAGTGAGGCCTCTGTACCATAGCATCCCATTCTGCTCCCCTCTCGAAAGAACAGCATGGCCCATATACTATTACTGTGCATTCTCACAGCTCAGATTAGAACTGATATGTAAAAACGTCTGACATACATAAATACAGTTTCACTCCCCTTAAATGATTAAATGTTTTAAACTAAAAGGTATCCTTTTCCAAACTTTAGCCACTTCAAGTACAACACTTTAATTTACCTCTACTATGCAGGTGTTTGAATCGAAGGTTCTGTGGTGAGTGGTAGCGATAATACAATCACTATTTTGGAATGCCTTTGAAAGGATCACATTTTCCTCATTAAAGCGTGTTTTTGTAATGATCGTGATATTAAGTTGACAACAGAGGGTGACAATATTGTTTTGCTTAATTTGCCTGAAAGTCAACAGACTTCAATCAAATACCACCAAAGTGGAAAAAGCAGCACTTCAAAATACAATGTTATTGAGAACGCTCAACTGACATCCTATGTGAGTTTGTGAGCCCAAACTGTGACTCATCATACATCATCTCATTCTGGCCAATCACAATTTGCGTCCTCACTTTTGTCTTCAATGTTTGTGTTTACACACTTTTGTCTTCAATGTTTGTGTTTACACTGCAGACCCTCAAAGCTAGCACCCCTCAACCCGGCAACATAACATCTGCCATAAAAACACACCAACTATACAATATACACAATGCACTGGCCATATATGGAGCGTGTCTTGAGTTTACAGGGTTTGATGAGGTCAGATCAACATATGGAATGTCAGAACAGGTCAGCTCCATACCGTATGGAGATCTACAGTAAGGGTGGCAGTGGGGGCAGTGTCTTGAGTGTACAGGGTTTGATGAGGGCCCAGGTAGGGCCGGGCCTTAATTTTCGGGCCGAGAACTCACCGGCTGCTGGGCGTGGCTGCACAAATAACTTTGGGGCAGGCCTGTCTAGAGTTTAAATGGACTGGTATCAGTCAAAAGGGACATCGAAGAGGAAGGATGGATGGAGAAGGATCAACATATGGAATGTCAGAACAGGTTGTAATAATAATAATATTGATGACATCTCCATCCCTGATGATGTCATGTGATGTCACGAGACCTGGGCACCATATATGTGGGCTTCCACCATGTATGGGGATTGTGAGTCATACACTGACGGGAAATGCACGATTCCATAGTTAACTGCAACCTTCGGTCGCAACTATAGTTTACGTCACAACAGCCATTTACGAAAGAACTCTTCCTACTTCCGGGCCCTTCACAAGTATACCAATCATACTATAATTAAGGCTCTAATACATTTATTTTTTTATTTCAAGAACCCCCATTTCACACCCGTACAGGGCCATTGTGAACCTACTCAAGGACACTTTTGAGACCCACTGGAGTGTTTCCATGACAGTGAGCCAGCATGCACAATACCTGACTGACCAGAATGGAACAGAGCATTAATTAGTATCATCGGTAACACCTGTAAAGGAAGGAGGGAAGGGGCCCGGAAGTGTGTGCATATGGTTTCCTCCGCCATCGTTGTATGAATGTGTGTGTGGATGGGTGGGTGAATGTAATGCACAATCTATGTAAATCGCTTTGGATAAAAGCGCTATATAAATGCACCATTTACCATTTTACAATTACTCCCTCGCTGACCTCTGCTTTTCTACCCAGCAAGGAGGGGAAATGGAAGGAGAGTGCACGAAAGCCAGGCGGGATAGAGAGCCAGCTGGCCAACCTCCATGCCGTGGCTCCAGCTACGTGGCTCAGAGAGATAGGAGAGTGGAGGACCTCTGTAGCAGAATGGTGACAGCGGTGTCAGGGTACCTGTCAGCTCACACCACCGGCTTTCCATTCAGCAGCGGAAGGACATGGCTGGTACAGGTCTAAAGGCCATCATCAACGGTTGTACCTTTGAGGGCAAAAAAAGGAAAAGAAGAATAGAGAATGTGAGGCTTTTTCAGTTTCTTTTTTTTTTTCATGGCATCAATTTCCCCACTCTCGATCGCTCTCACTAATAAGACGTCATATACCCATGCCCTCTCTTGGCAGAAAGTCCTTACAAATGTGAAACGTGCTTGGCAGCGGCCTTTGAAATGATTAGACTGTGAACTATTTCAGGCCCTGATGGTGAGAGAACAACCGGTAAAACAAATAAACTATGGATGGTGTTGGATGAATAGCTTTCCACTGCACTGTATCACCCTCAAACACCTGCAGATTAGAACATCAATAGCAAAATAATCGGAGTCAACGACCACCAATACAATATTACCAAAGACTGGTATTATGAAGACTATTCACTATATGTATTATGCAATTAAGCCAGAACATTCTTGCCGTTGCTGTCATGCGGAAACCTTGCATGTCCAAGTCCAAATGAAATAGAACATGTCTTACTATATGGATCCACTGTATAATTTAGTCACAACCTCTTGTTAAGACTTCATTAGTTAAATATTTATTGAAAACACAGAGAGACATTCAACAATGTGTACATGCTGTCACTATGCAGAAATTAAAAATGATGACTATCCAAAATAGCCAATCTACAAGCTTACAATGCATCACATGTATTGGTAAATATTGGCATCTGCAAATAAAGTTGACATTCACCGATGGCAGTAGACGATATTTATCTGTTGTTGGGCAGCATCACTTTTGTGCTGCCTATGTTGCTGTGTTGGTCTGCAGCCTACCAAGCTACTTATAGGCCTGTCACAATTATTACAAAATAGCCTAATTCCAATTATTTGAGATAATCACAATTATTAATATTCGGCATAATCATTTCCATGTTGAAAAATGTTCATGTTTTCAAACATACAAAAAAAAACTGTTCCAAACAGTTGTATGTTATTTGTCATATCTGCCCTGTGCACCTTTTGTTTTATATCGGTATTGGCTATTGGCTAAATTAGGCTTTTAAACATCGTATCGGCCAAGATTTTCCATATCAATGCATCCATAAAGTAAATGAAAGTTAAACATACAAAAGCATGTCTGTTACTAAAAATGTGCTCCCAACCTCAATGACACATTTTATTGTATTACTTTTAGTAGTATATTTGGGGTCCTGCATATACCCTTTCATGCCAAGCCCACCTCTAGTACCACATTACCACTCTAATTGTCACGCCACTTCCCATTACTCATGTCATCCCTCATGCCACGCTCCGTGCCCATGTAGACCCGGCCTGCCTGGGCCAGCTGCTCCTCAGAATGGGCTGGCAGGTGAAGAAGGGCCAAGGTGTCACCATCCCCTGCCTCTCTGTGTCTGCCGTAATAAGAATTAATATCATAACTATAACCAGTCAAAGTTTCTATAGGGTGTCACTCTGCTGGATCACAGCTCATTCAAGGGAGACTAATTCAACCATTGTAACTACTTTAACCCAGGCATACCAATTTTAGGCATGTCATGTCAACAAATCAGAAATGTTTTGAAGGCCCCCCCGAAAATTGTACATCTACAAGCTCACAACGCTTTGCAACGCTTGGTGAGCTGGGTAGATCATACTATTGTCTTAATTTAGAATTGTTTGTGGTTTTTCTGGCTCAGTGGTTAGTTGCGAACGCAGTGAGCCACTTACTATGACAGCAAGGGCTGAATGTCTGTGTGTGTGTCTGTCCCACTGTTACACCACCCGCCCGCCACCAGAGGGCGCAGCTGTAGCACACACACACACACAGGGCGCAGCTGTAGCACACACACACACACACACACACGCACACGCACACGCGCACACACACACACACACACACACACACACACGCACACACAACCACACACACACAAGCTGCGTTCGCTTCACGCGTTTGCGCGTCTTACTTGTTATTCTACTAACAGTATTATATATCCAAACTTGGACAAACAAAAAAGTTGTTTGATCTTGTTTTCAATATATCTACGAACAGGATTTTGCTCGGTAAGTCTCATCCACTTCACTTGGGACATTAACATCCATCAAAAGTGTTATTGTCTCCACCAGGACGAAGGAATGGGGAGAGAGTATGTTTTGCACTGTGTGTGCGTGCGTGTGTCCGTCCTTTCTTCCGTCTGTCCGTTACCAGCTAATCTCTGCCACCGTTGGCCCGATCCATGCCAAACTTTGCACACACACTCCCTGGATGCCAAAGACGAACCTCTGCCCCAAATATTCTTCAACGGCCTGTTATAGCGCCACAATGAGGCCGATTTAGGCAAAACACATTTCTGTAGATTACTCGTGCACATTTTATCCATAGATCACACAATTCGGTATACACTATCTCCATAGTCATGTGATCACAGATCTGCACCATTTCCCATCTTCCATCCTGATTGGCTAAGATTGGCTTGCATGAGCTCACATGATTGGTCCGTTTCGAACAAAATGCCACAAATCACAAACACAGTGTGCAATTTCCGTGAAATTATACATGCACATTTACACTAGGCCGAGGACGACATTCTAATTTTTTTCCAAATCAGCCTCATGGTGGCACTATAACAGGCCAATTCCTGTTTTTAGCTATAACTGCATCGATCTGTATAAAACTTATTTGTGCGCACTCATTAGAGGCCATGGAAAAACATTGTCCCTGCATCCCTCCACATCTGCCGGTTATAGCACCACCATGAGGCCGATTTCTGCAAAACACATTGCAAAACACATTAGTCGCACAGATTTCATCCAAATCAACAATAAAACATGTTTATACTCCTAAACATTTTGCCAAACATCTCATAGTCCTATCCTCCTGGTGGAGAGACCTGTGCCCAGAAGGGAAATTTTTGTTTTTTTTGTTTTAATTTCATGCTATAGCTTTAATTTCATAAGAATGTCAAGTATCTCCCCTTGTAGCAAATAGGTCCCATGCCTCGTATACCGTAGGTCTTTCATGAACTTACAGTAGCGTAATGTCAGCATGCCACTGTTACTTAGATCTGCACTCAGCCTCTTTGTGAGAGAATATGTGAAATACAGCGATAAGTAAATGAAGAATACATTTAAACAGCTTGATATTAGACAGCTTTGGTTCTGTCTCATTACCTCGGCAAATGTAATCCAAGAGCCAGGCAGAAGCTCCACACTACCTGGGGTAATATTTCCCATTTTCAGCTGGACCTGACAATGCTACCACCACCCCCACCTGGCTGCCAACCCTCTTTCACACAAAGCTGAAACTATATTCGGCAAATGAGGCAGGGAACGGAGTCCCGGTTGACTGGTCCTGAGGCAGTGGTGGAAAGTACATTTACTCCATACCATTTTGAGGTATTTGTACTTGACTTGAGTATTTCCAATTTCCAATTCTACTCCACTACATTTCGGATCCAAATGTTGTAGCTTTACACCACTACCATTATTTGAATTACTAGTTACTTTGTAGATTTTTATTATTATTACAAAACATACATTAACCACTTCAGCCCTATATACATTTCGGCCATTTATAAATAGCCGATCTACAAGCTTCCAATGAAGATTTTCTTTTTAATTTTTGAAATGAGACATTCTGCATAATGAGTACTTTTACTTTTGGTACTTTAAGTACATGTTGATGCCAATACATTTGTACTTTTTGTCAAGTACATTTTAAATTCTTTATTTTCTTGTAACATATTGCATGCATGCATTGAGGTACATTTAACATTATTACATATTTTCTTCAATTCAATCATCCTATTTCCTCATTAAGATATATTTTATATTGAAAGGGTATCTCATGGACTGAATATTGAGTATGACTTGAAGTATTTTCTGTAACGCACCAGGTGAGAGCTTTGGTAGTCTCTCACTCCAAACAACTCTTCCACATGCCTTTGAATGAGTACTTCCACCTCCTAAAAGTCCCGCACAGGTCAGGAAGCTGTGATCTGTTATTACCATTAATGAAAATAATTTCAAGTGTCTTTAAGATCTACAGTATTTTCATTATTATTTCTAGTTCCTGCTGAGCAGCAAGCTAGGCTTATAGACTAATTTGATTTACAGTAGGACTTCAAAGGCACAACGGAAGTGGGGGGAGGCAGGACAGGACATCCACTTTATTTATTTTCAGGGATTTTCAGTGCTTCCGATATCCAGACTGTTTTGGAAAGTGAAAACTGCGAGCCAAGTCTGTCTCGAGAGTCTAAAAGCTTTCGGAGACGACATTGTTAGAAATGTGTGACATGGTTCTAACAACTTGAGCCAAACTTCTCTGGCTGTTGATCTTTTAAGCCCTGACTTGAGTCACTGTCGCCGAATGAAAAGATACAGCCAGCACAACAATAATAAAGACACTCCAGACAACAATGTGACATTGATTTTAAATTAGACACAATATTTTCATCCCCAATAGGCAATATAACACTTTGACGCTATAATCCAGGACTTTCCTTTCAGTCCAATTTAACCCATTCTGAACGGGCACCCATTTTGGTGTTAGCATCATGTTATGCTTTAGCTATTGAAAAATAGCAGATCTACAAGCTCATATCGCGCCACCGAGTGGCGCGATACGAGCTTGTAGGTCTGCTATTTTTGAAAAATCGAAGAGCGACTGACATTTCTAGAATCTGATCTCAGGTCAGAATGGGTTAATCAGACCAGTGTGTGTCCATGTGGAAACCTCATATGAATCTGATCTCAGATCAGAATGGGTTAAGGAGCACCTGCAGTAAGCAACCATATGCACTCCATTTCTCACCCCCTTGGGACACGTTGGGACAGCACTCTGCCCAGACCCTGTCACTGGCATTGGTGTCTGTGATGAATAGTTTATTTGAATTGGGATATGTCAGCCAGGACGGAGGTCAGCGCCTCTTACGGCTTTAGGAGGGCGCAGGACGGTGGTGTCCCAATAAATGAATACCAAAAATAAAATCAGCAATGCAACACTGACTTGAAAATTTAAAAATAGCAGATATAGATTTGCTACTTTCAAAACAATCTTAAAAAATAAAAAAGGTGAAAAATTTGGAATGTTTGTGAAACATTTTAACAACACAAATCTTGTATGCGCGCGGGTCCCTGGAACCCAGTATTTTCTGATGGGGGTCCACAGACAAATAGCCTACACATTGGGGGTCCTTATGTTTTTTTAGACAACATTGGGAAGCAAGCCCAAAAAAGCAACTAACTTTAGAAACAAGCCCCCCCCCAAAAGAAAAACAAAACAAAACAAACATACACAATAGGCCTCCCATTCCCAACAACAACATTACAAGATACTTTACAGAAAAAACAAGCACAAAGTGAAGTCGCTTATAATAAGCAGACCTGGCAACCGCTTGGATATGTCCTTGCGCCTCTGTTGTGCGCACCTGTTTGTTTGCCTACCTTTGCGCGCAATCACAGTTCGTGTTTGTTTTATTGTTTGTTGTTGAGCAGATGAGCAAAGCGCGCAAACGACTATGTTACACCCTGGGAATCAATTAAATTGCCGCGTTTTACCCACCCTAGCCCTTCTAGAACCAGCAAGGAATGTCAAGAATATAAAGTTTAGGCTAGCAACTGTTGTTTAATTTAACTGCGTAGTCGCGGCACTGGAACTCGACAACAAACAGTGCGTCGGTTCGCAAAATGACACCGGGAGTTTCGGTTTCCAAAATATATATTTGGGCAACGTTGGCCTACAAAAAGACCACAGAAGAGGAGAAAACAGCCAGGCCCACACAGCCACAGGGAAACCACTAACTAGACGAAGTTGCAGAAAGACTGAAAGAGACACAGAACAGGTCGGTGGATGATACAAGGGTCCATTTGGTTCCATTTGTAGGCCTACACTCAGAGTTATGGCGGTCCTAGCTCTGGTCCATAGCCACAAAACGTTTCAAAGTTTGAGAACCACTGTACCAGCTGAGCTGGACTCCTATTTAATGTGTCATAGTAAATTGTCCGTCCATGCCCATTTTCTTTTTTATCTGTAGGACTTGAGATGATGTCTAATGCTACTTAATTGCTTTGAGTTTGAGGTTTGCTTATCCATTTATTTCTAAGAACCATGCATCTTTATATCTACTGTACCTCACTCAGTAGGCCTAATTGATACTATTAATTATACATGGGTGTGTCATGTGTGATATTTCTTTGAGGGATGACTGTGGGTGTTTTCCACAATATTTATCTTACAGTAACTGTTTTTGAGAAACTATCATTGTTCATGTCACTCACTCAAGTTCAGAACTCCCTTTTAGACCAGCATTAGACAACATTATCTATTCATCTATTATCTAACATCTATTCTGGCATGTACATTTTTTTTTTTTTTTTTTGCGGCTTACGCCTTTTATTGATTTTTGAAGGGACAGACAGTAGGCTGACAGGAAACGGGAGAGAGATGGGGGGATGACATGCAGTAAAGGCCGTGTCGGGTCCGGGAGTCGAACCCGCGGCACACTGCGACTGGATTACCAGTCCGGTGCCCAGACCGTTACGCTACGGCCTGGGCCCATGTACATTTTTGATTGTGTATTGATATTGACTGCCATTCGGTTCTGCTGTTGTTGAGGAAGTGTGTAGCTGCAATTTGCAACTCTAGATTTTTGAGTGGTGCAACCACTCCTACAACCAGCTTGCAATGTCCTCGTACGTGTTTGTGTGTGTGTCTGTGTGTGTGTCTGTCTCGTACTTGTTTGTGTGTCCGTGTGAGCATGAGTATGTGACTTAAAAATAGCAGTAGGGGGCGCCAGAAACAGTGAGAGGGGTAGTGACTCTAATGAGAGAGAGTGAGAGAGGTAGTGACTCTAATGAGAGAGAGAGATAGAGAGAGAGAGAGAGGGGGGGGGGGGGGGGGGGGGGGAATTGCACCACTCAGTTCACACGTGTGTGATTTTTTTTACAATGGGTTGAATCTAGAGTTGCAACAAGCTCCATCCACTTCCTATTCATCATTTTTGGTTTGTGATCCGCTTGTCTTAAATGACGTTAAACTCACCAACATTGCAGCTGCAGTCCAAGCTTGAATTATCCTCTTTCAATCTGCCGAGCTTGTTTTTCATAAAAATCCACCGTAGAGATGTTATGAGCTACTTTCTGTCAAGACATCCTCTGCAAGTGATTATTTTTCTAAGTGCTGGAGTTTGGAAGCACTCGTCGTATGTCACTGAACGGCCCTGTGTTCAACCTGTTTCGAATTTGCACATAATGCAGGAGGCAGCAGCGCGACCCGTTAACAGAAACGAGTGCTTCCAAACTCCAGCACAAAAATAATCACTTGCAGAGGATGTCTTGACAGAAAGTAGCTCATAACATCTCTACGGTGGATTTGTATGAAAAACAAGCTCGGCAGATTGTAGCCCTAGAACGGCTCTTGTTGTTACATACAGTATGTACAGTATTTCACATACAGAGCCATAGAACACAGCCATAGATTTGTGGTAGACCGTTACCATATGCGGCATGAATGTGATAAATGCTCCGTTTGTACTCACCCATTAAATTATTCCAAAGACGTGGAGTGAAAAATGGTCCTCTAGTTTTATATCCATGTGAAAGTTCTGGCACAAAACGCGTATTTAGTGAATTATCTCCACTTTTTCAAGAGATGCACACGGACGCCTTTCTCTCCGGCGAGGGGACGATTTTAGATATTTCCTGTTGTTTACCAAAGACGTCATCACAAATTGACCAAGGAAACACAAAAGTTTGGGTCACACAATTGGCAGGTGCTTTGCGATAGGTGCTGGGTAATTAATCACACCACCTGCCAATTGTGTGACCGCAAACTTTTGTGTTTCTCCGGTCAATTTGTGATGACAACAGGAAGTATCTAAAATCGTCCCCTCGCCGGAGAGAAAGGCGTCCGTGTGCATCTCTTGAAAAAGTGGAGATCATTCACTAAATAGTAAATACGCGTTTTGTGCCAGAACTTTCACATGGATATAAAACTAGAGGACCATTTTTCACTCCACGTCTTTGGAATAATTTAATGGGTGAGTACAAACGGAGCATTTATCACATTCATGCCGCATATGGTAACGGTCTACCACAAATCTATGGCTGTGTTCTATGGCTCTGTATGTGAAATACTGTACATACTGTATGTAACAACAAGAGCCGTTCTAGGGCTAGGCAGATTGAAAGAGGATAATTCAAGCTTGGACTGCAGCTGCAATGTTGGTGAGTTTAACATCATTTAAGACAAGCAGATCACAAACCAAAAATGATGAATAGGAAGTGGATGGAGCTTGTTGCAACTCTAGATTCAACCCATTGTAAAAAAATCTAGAGTTGCAAATTGCAGCTAAGGAAGTGTGTAGGTTTGGTATGGACAGCTATTCAGCATTAAGACTATTAACTGCAATTATTTTTTTCTCTGCCTTATAGAATGTTCACTGATAGCTTAGCATGTTGCATAGAACAACAGGGCTCAAGAATAACTTTTTAGTTGCATGCCATGGTTGCATTGATGCACCTAACTGTTTTACAGGTGCACCAGCATATCATTTAGCTCCCCCCCCCCCCCCCCCACACACACACACACACACACACACACACAGAGAGAGAGACCTACTACATATATAAGGTGACAGAGTTTTGGATCCATGCGTGTCCAAAATGGGTGCACTCTGGAGCCCTGAAAAGACTCTTATTCCAACCTACTAATGTTTTTGAAACAGATCAAGGCTTTGGTGAATGGAAAGATGCACTCCTGAGGAGAATTAACTGGGCTGAATCATTGCCTGCATGGTCTCACTACTGATCGGTGAGTCAATATAATAGTCTACTACTCTAAAGTCTATTATAGTTGGGTTCTGCTTTTCTGGTTGGCTGCTTTGCCACTTGCTGTTGCGGCCCCACTCAGTGATGATGTTTTAACCTGGTGGTATGGTATATTACATTTTATGAACTGCTGTGGTTGCAGAAGATAATAGAAAAAGCATGCGATATTCGATAGCATTGTTGAATACCTCGACAACGATATACTCATGATAATTACAAAAAATAATCTGTATGTAGATTTTATGTCTTTTTGCTTCAGGTTAAGTTTAGCAAACTAAAGATGTTCATTCAATATGTTAAACAAATATCTAGCCTAAAAAAAGCATTAATAATGCCTCTGAACATTGACCCATGTTGAGCAGGAACCCCTTTTGGTGTTACATACATTATGTTATAAATTAGCTATTGAAAAATAGCAGATGTACAAGCTCATAGCTCAAGCTTGTATAGGTCTGCAATTTTTTTTTAATCGTGCAAATATTTATTTCAGAAAACTGGAGGATTTAGAAAATCTTGAGGTCAGGCCTAAATGGGTTAAGTTGCATTATTGCACATAGCCTAAATGCAATAATAATATTAGGCTTGCTTTCTGCCATTCAGGATGGCATCCAAATTGTCCTTTTCGATTTGGGGTTACTGGGAAGTCCTTATGATATACAGAAAACGTTCAGTAGAGAGTGGTGGGGAGGAGCAGCTATGCGCAACTTGATTTATTCTTCAATCTCCACTCCACTGTGCTTTGCCGATGGGGTTGCTCAATCGGCAAATAAACATAATGTCATTTATTTACCTCGATGAAGGGCGTCTCTCGCGATATGTATACCTTGCATGATGATACCTCGAATCTATATATCTTGCAGCCTTAATGCAGATGATGGTGTGCTTTTCTATTCTAGTTGTGGTTCAAGTTTGCTGGATGGCATTTGCTGCTGTCTCATTTGCTGTTGCCCTACTCACAATGGTAGATTTTGATATACCAACAGATGATGGCAATTTAGTTGCCACATTATATCACATAATATTAAGAATATGTCCCATGTTACAGTTTAAAGAACCCAGATTGATTCTACAAGTCCACTCCTGCAGTGTCTTGAGTGTACAGGGTTTGATGAGGGCCTAGGCAGGATATGGAGATCTAAAGGTTTGAGGTTTGTGGTCAGATGTAGAGTAGATTTGCTGGACGATTTGATGACATCAGGGATCTCATTATGGGCATTCCCATATATGCGCTTAATGTTGATGACATCAGGGATCTCCATCCCTGATGATGTTACGAATGCCTGGGGTGACGGACCAACGAACTGACGGGAAATGCACGTTTTCATAGTAAAAGCGACATGCGGTCGCAATAATACATTTTGTCATCATCAGTCATATTTACTTGTGCAAGCAGAGCGCGCAAGTAATAAATTCGCCCGGTCATCGTTCATCGCGACAGCAACCCGCCATTTTATGCGTATGCCAATAAAACAGCAAATCTGTGCCTGGTTTGCTGGGACCAGATCACATAAATGACCATATGTCTTACGTCATCATTTAGAGCTAGTCATACGTATACTATATACATAATCAGTCAAATAAACTAGCAAATTGTGCCTGATCTGCTGGGACCAGAGTACGTGGTGTGTATATGTATGACTAGCTCTAAATGATGACGTAAGACATATGGTCATTTATGTGATCTGGTCCCAGCAAACCAGGCACAGATTTGCTGTTTTATTGGCATACGCATAAAATGGCGGGTTGCTGTCGCGGTTTTTGGCGCAAAGTAACCACAGTATACCGCTAATCAACTTACAACTACATACTCTATATAGTATATGTATATGTATACGTATGTCTTACGTCATCATTTAGAGCTAGTCATACGTATAGTATATACATAATCAGTAAAATAAACTATCAAATTCTACCTGATCTGCTGGGACCAGAGTACGTGGTGTGTATATGTATGACTAGCTCTAAATGATGACGTAAGACATATGGTCATTTATGTGATCTGGTCCCAGCAAACCAGGCACAGATTTGCTGTTTTATTGGCATACGCATAAAATGGCGGGTTGCTGTCGCGGTTTTTGGCGCAAAGTAACCACAGTATACCGCTAATCAACTTACAACTACATACTCTATATAGTATATGTATATGTATACGTATGTCTTACGTCATCATTTAGAGCTAGTCATACGTATAGTATATACATAATCAGTCAAATAAACTATCAAATTCTACCTGATCTGCTGGGACCAGAGTACGTGGTGTGTATATGTATGACTAGCTCTAAATGATGACGTAAGACATATGGTCATTTATGTGATCTGGTCCCAGCAAACCAGGCACAGATTTGCTGTTTTATTGGCATACGCATAAAATGGCGGTTGGCTGTCGCGGTTTTTGGCGCAAAGTAACCACAGTATACCGCTAATCAACTTACAACTACATACTCTATATAGTATATGTATATAGTATATGTATATAGTATATAACATCCTTCCTTCATAGATATACTGAGATTTGACAGTTTACAGCGTTCGAAAGTACTTGCGCGCTCTGCTTGTGCACTAGTTGGCCATTTATGGCCTACTAGTGTGCAACAAGCAAGTATGCACTCGACAGAGTGCAGTTCTAGTTTAGATCTAGATTTAGAGAAAAGGTCATGACAGATGACACTGAAAGTGTCACTGACGCAAGCGTCACCGACAAGCGTCAAGAATGAAAAAGAGGTTACCTTTCTGCATTGCTCTGACTCATTTAGGATGCTGTGCCATGCATGCCGTGATGCTCCCAAATAGAACAGAGCTCTGAGAGATGCACACACATGCGTGTGTGGTAGATTATATGGACTGGACTCCTATATGCTAGAATGGTGGCATTGTGGTGGCCATTTTCTGGTTCCATCGTTCCAGGCCACCCCATTCATCTTTCCCATTTCCAAAAAAAAATTACAGCATTTATTTTAATCCTAGAATAAAGCCATCCAGGATCCTGGTGAATCATGACCATAAAGAAATTGATTCTGTGAGGATTTTCATTTTTGTCTCCACCAGGCCGAAGGCCTAGGGGGAGAGTATGTTTTGCACTCCGTCCGTCCGTCCGTGTGTCCATCCGTCCGTCCGTCCGTCCGTTAGCAGCTAATCTCGGCCACCGTTAACCCGGTCGATGCCAAATTTTGCACACACACTCCCTGGATGCCAACGATGAACCTCTGCCCCAAACTTTCCAGAACGGCCTGTTATAGCGCCACCAGGAGGCCGCTTTGTGCAAAACAAGTTTTTGCACAGTACACCTACAGATTTTGTCCAAACATCACGCAAATTGGTACACAGTCTCTCTACAGCCATTCAACGAAACCGGTCTTTCAGATTTCTCACACTCCATCCTGATTGGTTAAGATTGGCTTCCAAAGTTCACAGGAGTGCTCAGTTTCAAACAAAATACTGCAAATCATGAACACATCGCGTGATTTCCGTGAAATTGTGCACCCACATTCCCACTAGGCTGAGGACAAAATGCCACATGAACAATTTCAACTCAGCCTCAAGGTGGCGCTATAACTGGCCAAAAAGTGTTTTTACCTCTAACTGCACGGATCTGTGGATAACTTTGTATGCCAACTCCCTAGAGGCCAAGGAAAAACCTTTGTCTGGAATTTTTCACATCTGCTCTTTATAGCGCCACCAGGAGGCCGACATATGTAAAACACATTTTCTATTATTACTCCTTCAGATTTTATCCAAATTTCACGCAAATCGCTACACATGATCTCCATAGTCATGTGATCAAGACAGGTTTGTTTGATTTCTCATATTCCATCCTGATTGGCCACGATTGGCTCCTACAGTTTTCAGGAGTAGCAAATGGCCACAACTCCTCAACGCAGCGTCCGATTGCAATGAAACTGTGCATGCATATTCCCACTAGGCTGAGGAAGAATCCTGGTGGAGACCTGTGCCGATTGGCACTTTATCTAGTTTAATATGTAATTATGTGATGTTTGTTTCTTTGCTTTAGTGTATTCATTTGAAGCCCCTTCCACCACTAGATTCAATATAAGAACATGATAAAGCGTCCAGTTCCTCCCCTTTTGCCGGACATAAACTTTTATTCGGCTGAATAATAATCTATAATACGTGGTTCATAAAACAAATTGTCATTATAAAAAGACATTAACAGTTTGACTGTTTTTTACGATTAACCCGCATTTTAATCAACCCCCCTTCACTGCCGAGATTGTTGTATTACCTTTAGAGCATATGCTGAATTATTTGGGCTTTTAATCCGCGAAAATCCATCAAAAAAAGCTCCCGTGGTTTGTTATGATCTGTGTGTAGCATCCACCATCTTGGTGCACCCGGAAGACGCACACAAGATTGGTTTCAATGAGGCGTTGCAGCCAATGCATTTCCATTGGCCTCAATTTCCCAGAAGCCCTAGCAGCCCACAGCATGTGACGATTTCCGGTTTCGTCATCACAGCGAAGGCATCCAGTCTCATACTCCGCGACGAAGACGGATTTTCTTTTGATTCATTACATTACGGCGGATTAAACACATAAAACAAAAGGCGGGTATGTCCGATACGGCAGCGACATTAACCTGGAGTAATCCATTCGGGGCACGGAAACTGTTAAATGCATTTTTGCGACCAGGAGATAGGCCTTCGTGTGTGAGACAGTAAAGGGGGAGGAGATGCCATAGCTAGGTGTGTAGAAGCCTTATAGTCTGCCTTCACTTTTATGGCTGACCTTTCTCTTAATCCATTCTGACCTGAGATCAGATTCATACGAGGTTTCCGCCGGACACACACTGGTCTGATGAACCCATTCTGACCTGAGATCAGATTCTAAAAATGTCAGTCGCTGTTCGATTTTTCAAAAATAGCAGACCTACAAGCTCGTATCGCGCCACTCGGTGGCGCGATATGAGCTTGTAGATCTGCTATTTTTAAATAGCTAAAGCATAACATGATGCTGACACCAAAATGGGTGCCCGTTCAGAATGGGTTAATTGGCTTCCATGCCTTTACATTGGGATTCTGTTGGTCTGCCAGCCAAGTCATTTCTCCCTCCTCCTAACGGCTAAGCGTCTCCCTCTCTGACCCATGAATTGGAAACACTTTAACCTTTCCTGAGTGCTCACTTTATGGGACCCCCTGTATTCTTTTATTATGGAGATGAGATTGATTTTTCAAATAGCAAAAAATGACGCATATCACTCACTCACACTTGCTGTTTATGAGGGCCTTTCATTTTCAAATACGTGTCATAAAATTAATTTAGTAAAACTATCTTTGGGAAGTATAGGGCAGGGTAATTTCTTTTTCAGAGAACAAAATAATGGAAAACATTTTCTTTTTCAACATGGGCTATATCAGAAAAGCATAAATAATCAATTTGAAATTGAAAAAGTGTACATTGGCTATATTAAGCAGTTGCTATCAAACGTCATTATAGCCCTCATATCCATTGTGTTTTAGTAGATCGTTAAAACCATAGTCATTAGTTATCCGTAATTAGACACATGATCTTAGACAGACAGACAGACCCTAAAAAACAAGTGGTAAAAATAGAAATTATTCCCTTGTTCCTTTACATCACCCAGCTGTTGTGTTTACAACCATTACACATGCGTTCATCTACAATCTATTACCCTTAATAAGGTTTATAATACTATAATATATATATATATAGTATATCTGGGAAAGATCTGTGAAGGTGTGGCACGCGTGCCATATAGCCTTGATGTATTGATATGTTTATTTCAATTTATTTCAAGACCTCATCCTGAGAGTCTGACCCGCGAAATCAATACCTTCATTTATGGTCCAACACCTTCGATCAATTCCTCCCCCCGTTTCTGCCCCGCGATGGACTGCCTCTGAGCGGACACATGTAAGCAGCGCTCCAGAGCCCTTTTTTCCCGCTGACTGCTCCCCGTGCCGCTGTGCACTGGGAGGTAACTGGCCTCTCAGAATCCTTAGATTGGCTTCTGATCATCAACCCAGCCAGCATTCCCCAGCTCTCTGCTCTCCAGCCCTCCGTTCCCCCCCTGCATTCTCCTCCCATCGGCCACCACCCTAACGATGCTCTCCCTGGTCCAGAATGGCCCAGTACTAGTAGACTGGCTTTGAACATTACTTTTAAAAATGTTAGAAATGGAGAATGTATTTTTCAAAGTCTCAGCTTTTATCCTCTAATTCTTGAATGTTCACTTCTCGTCTTAAAGGTATATTCAGTGATTTCACTCAAAAAAACCTTAGGTTTCGTTTTTGGCTGGGACCTAAGCCTTTCATCCAATCAGGATAGAGAGCCAAAAACGAAACCTAAGGTTTTTTGACCCCCAGGGGTTAACTGGGGACAGGGAGGAACTCCTTATATGGTCAGCACACTCTATAGTAGAGAGGATTATCACAACAAAACAAAAAAATAAGTGATATTTGAATTAAGTGAAATCACTGAATATACCTTTAAATGGGCATGATTGACGATCTAGGTTTGCTTTCTGGGCCGGTTCAGGTTAAAAACTAGGGTAAAAACGGGGCAGGCTGCATAATGCTGACCTTAAGAGTACTTTGAAGCTGCGGCTAATACAATTAATAATGGATGTGTTCGATTTAGGTGTGCCATTTTGCAAGCTTTCACAATTATGTTGACTACTGTCTATGCTTGCACATTCGCACACCCATCGCTCTAGGCACACCTAAATCTAAGGCCCATTTACACATTCACGTACAGCAGGCGTCCACCCCGTACACACCCATTCAATGAAGGGGGAGGGGGGGATTAGATGAGTTGAGGCATTTTGTTCCAAAGATATGTTTTGCAAAAATCCACCTGTTGGTGGCGCTATAACATATATATATATATATGTCTGACAATGATAGAAGCTTGTGGAACGCTTAGTGAAACACCCGTATAGCTTTTTGCCACAAGCCTCTTCGCCTCACCATTCTGTTTCTCTCCTTGTTTGTGCCATCATGCTTGGTGACAAAAGTGTCATCACACACGGCGACAGCTATATGTGATCTCGTTCAACTGAATTATGCATGTGGGAGTGCTAAAATATGCCGTGCATGGCAGCCAGCCTATTGACCATGCTGCAGTCCCACCAACATTAGCACAGTCTTTAAGAGCGTTGCCCCCCCCCCCCCCCCCCCCCCGGAACTCTGGTGAGGCAATATCGGACTGTTGCCCAGGTCAGCTGCTTTTTAGAAAAGCATACGGTAAGAGGGAAAGCGAAAGGTTTTTTTTTTATTCTGCAAAAAAGAAAAAGAAAAGGGCGTGCATGAGCTAGCAGTATACAGCTCAAGCAGGGCCTTTGCCTCTCCTGGATTTATTAGCCAATTTCCACTACCATTGTCTTTCACTTCAATCTCAGAAGTGAGGGTGCACCGGGCGGGATATAGGGCCGCAATCATCGGAGTGTGTGGCGACACAACCCCCAGCGCTCACACCTGGAACTCAATAGATATTCATGAACATTCTCGTATTTAGAGAAGGAAATAACTTAATACCGACAGTGTCGATGGAATAATAGCCATTTCCTGCCTGACTTGCAGCCCCTCAGAAAATGAAATTGCGCCGGCCGTCATTTTTCTTGTCTGCTCGGGTGTTTCCGCGCCGGGCTCCACGGCTGCAGCTACGCTCCCTGCATCGGAAATGAGGGAGAGATGGAGAGGGGGAGAACGAAAGAGACAGAGGAGGAGGAGGAGGAGGAGGAGGAGGAGGGGAGAGCAAGGTGGTGCGGAGCAAGGCTGAGAGAGCGATACTTGAGCATGTTAAAGAAAGTAAGAAAGAATAGATGGGGCGAGAGAGGATCTGTTGTTAACCTTGATTTACAATTGATGGCGAAATGGAAAATAAACAAATTAAAAAGAAACGTACCGGAATTGTGGCCTTAAAACACAACGGAGCTCCTGGGCCGCAGTGTAAACAGGACAGAACTCTCGGCCGGGTCCCGGAGATGCTCCCTGGCCAATCCGAGCCAAGACAAATATTTCACCTGTAGCATGATTAAGATTGATTACCTCTGTGAGGGCTGGAGAGACAAGAGGCTGTAAGGCTACTATGTTCACAGTGGGAGAGAGATAGGGCCTAGAGGGAGACAGACAGAGAGAGAGAGAGATGGCGAGAGGAAGAAACAGACAGTGTAGGGGTGGGGGGGTTAGGGTTGCAGAGAGAAAGAACGAAAGACGGTAGAGAGAATGAATTGACATGAATGGATGCAGGGTCTGTGAAACATAGCATTCTGGGAAACTCTTCTTTACCATTGCTTGGCCTTGTTCATGTTACCCCGGCCACCATTCTTATGAATTAACCATCTCTCTCTCTCTCTCTCTCTCTCTCTCTCTCGCATATAGTGTGCTGTGCTTTTTTAACAGCTTCTCCCTTTTCCACAATTAGACTTCTTGTCTTTGTCTGCTTTCCTTGCTCACGGTCGATGAGACCTTGTTTCGTTCCGCTTCCCTCTGAACAGGCACGGTACTTTGCAAACATTCCGAACCTTGTTGCATCACGGGCGTTTGTGTGGCCTGGGGAAGGTCTGTTGAGCTGTGATGTTGGAGAAGTCTAGTCCGTGTTCGTAAAGTTAGACATGATCAATGTGGACGAGAGCAAAGGGCTCCGTTGGGTGCTTTAGTTTTGGGAGAATCGGTGCGATCGAACTGAGTGGTTAGGGTTGGGATCCTTTAGGATTTAAACGATTCTGGTTCCTTAACGGTTCCCTCTTAACGGTCCGATTCCTTAACGGTTACTTTTAACGATTCCTATAGGGGTTTCCAAATGGTCAAATGGAATGTACAAATGGAGTTATAGTGGTCCTTGAAAATGAAAAAAAGTTAGAGAATCAATGCTATTGTAATTGTATAGTAGACATGATGTTCACATACTAGTTCTGACAGTATGATGAAACCAGTTCCGGAAACCGTTCCAAATCTGATGGAACTTATTCCGGTTTCCCCAATGTATGGACATTATTCGAGATGGAAACTATTGACGATTATGCAAAAATAATTGCCATTATCTCAAATAATTGCGATTAGACGATTATTTAATAATTGTGACAGGCCTATTGACGTGTTGATCCTTTTAGGGGAAATCTAGTCCATCTGGGTCTCATTCGCAGATGTCCTATGGTGCGAGCCGTGTGACGGAGGGATGCACACCAAGGACGGAAAACGTCAAAAACTATTTAACTGTAAAGAGTTTAAAGATTGATCCAAAATAAGTTCACCCAATTAACACTGATGATTTTGTTTTGTTGAATCCCATCCAATCGACACATTTTCACATCTTGGGTGAAGTACCGAAGCATCTATTTTGCACTCTTGTTATCTCGTAATGACGTGAGTCATGTTGACCTTCACATATTTGTCCGTCTGGTGCTGTCAACAGTCTGTTAGGAATGAACAAACAACTTTGTTAAACAAACGGGCACAGTGCCGCCGCCGACGAGGTTAGCCATGCCCCATGCGTATATGCCCCAGTTGCCTGCATGTATGCGTGTGTATCTATAGAGAGAGTTGGCAGACCAGACCCGGGCGGAGTGGGTGGTCTTTGGCCACTGCTATGCGAGACCTGTCTCTCTGGTGAGAGCACACAGACAGTAAGTAGTCTGTGGAGGAGAAACGTGCTATTTTTGGCAGAGTTGAAGGGAGTACACTGCTCTGTGAGTAGCAGGCAGGCAGAGAGAGAGAGAGAGAGAGAGAGAGAGAGAGAGAGTGTGTGTGTGTGCGTGCGCCACTGCCTTCCTGTGTACGTACACATGAGTGTGTGTCTGGTATAATGATGTGGATTTGTGCTGCAAAGAAATCTGTTTTTAAAATGAGAGTTAAGAGTTGCAATAATGAACCGTCACACACACACACACACACACACACACACACACACACACACACACACACACACACACACACACACACACACACACACACACACACACACACACACACACACACACACACTCACACTCTCTACCTTATGCAGACAGGTGTAGAGTGTGTGCAGTAAGTAGCGGGCTGTTTAAATTAATTTGATGTGCACTACAGTGCCTCTGTTGAGCGAGGGGTGCGCCCGGACAGAAGCCTGAGCAGATTGCACCACTGCTTTGTATTCCAAATTAATTGGCCTCTGAAGGTCTTCCTCCATCCCTCACAACCCCCCCCCCCTCCCCATTAAACCCATGTACCCTACACTGTTTCCCAAACAGTGGGTCGGGACCCTGTGTTACGGTCGCAGACCAATTTTGATGGGTCTCAAGTACATGTCATGATGTCCCCTTTTTTGAGGGGAGCTAGTCACGCCAATGGTCCGCCCCTTTATAGCCGTTTTCATATGGCAGCCGCAAGTCTATGGAGTTTTAACGTTTGTTTAGGACAGCAGTTAAACGAATATTGATGACATGAGACGTCATGTGGCTAATATAAATGCATCTTGTGACTGATTAAGGCCTCTTTTAGACGGCGACCATCTCCATATAACACGTCAAAGTCCCGTTGCGTTCTCATTTCTTCTTACCCTTTACACGAGAACGCACACGTTATGATATAATGTGCTATTATGCTATACTGTCGCTAGGTGGCGATAACGGGCTGCCAAATAGACAGGTCACCCACATACAAGAAGAAGACGCAAGCGGCGCAACACTGCTCTGGGCGCGCCACGGGATGATATTATGATATATATTTATTAAATAAACGCTGCTGCCGCGGCTGCCGTCTATCACAAGGCTTTTTATTTACATCATGGTTTTACATTCAACATCGCTGATGAGCATCACTTTGTAGGCGAGGAGGGAGGCTTGTTCAGGAACTCCATTATATCATAATGATATTGCTCTGCATCAATGTAATAAACATATGCGCTGTGAGCCAACGTGAGCCATGATGTCATACGTTTTGCGGATTCACCGTTTTGCCTGTTTATATGGAGACCATAGGAAACGGTGTTCTCAAAGATTTCCACTCTGGGAGGCGGTTTCACTTCGTTGCGTTTTCACCTCCTGAGAACACGGTTCTCGTCTAAATGACAGCAGCAAACGATACTGTACTTTATTTTGACGTTTTATATGAACACCATCCTCGTGTAAATAGCACCTTCGTTTTATACAATAACACACTGCAATCATGTCTCGTAACGTATATAGGGGCAGTGAATCTGCAATGAATGTGGCAGTGGGCACCCCTCACTTCACACGAGTGATGTTTGAGGGGTGCAAGCCCCTCCTATTCCCAGCTTTGAGGGTTTGTGTGAACACAAACATTGGCTGATGATTGGCTTATCACCCCATAGCGATCTGATTGGCTGAGAAAAGTACATATTGAGGAGAGAAGTGAAGACGCTAAAAGTGATTGGACGGAATGACATTTGTGATGATTTGATTGGCTGAGCACGGAATGTGATGTTAACCTGACGCTGCCAGATCCAAGAAGCTTGCTACACAAATTTGTTTCACAGCTTATTGGGATCTGGGATCTCGGAAGCAAATTCGATGACGGGGCTGTTCCTTTTTTTCAAGATACTTGGTAGATGATTGGATGGGACCGTCTGTCTATCACCGTGTGGGCGTGCAAACACAACCAATCATATTGACGTTTCTATATAGCTTCACATCCGGTTTCGCACATATCCCGCCATTAGCTCACGCTGATTGGTTCGAACCACGGAGCGGTTCGGTGTTAGCTCAACTCCCTGAGAGATTCCAGATGGATGCTGTGTTGGGGAACATGGTTACCCAATACCGCCCCCAACTGGCAGAGTCAGGTTAATGTTATGTATGATTATGTATGATATGATGATAAGAGCGCCCCTCACTTCACACAAGTGTGATTTTTGTTTTCCCCCTACATATATATATATTTTTTTATAAAAAATGAAAAAACTAGAAAAAGTGCTCCCCGCCAGGTGAGGAAGGTTATTGTGGGCCGGCAATGTGCTTGATGTTTGGACATCTCTGAGATCGGCTGTTTGCATCGAAGAGATTTGGTTTGGAGGGAAAAAAGGATAAAGCCCTGGGAGTTTATAGTGAATGGTTCAATTCTATAGATACAGGATGCATTACTTTGAGGTTATTCATTGTTGTTATTCCTAATGAACTCTACTTTAAACTTTCAAAACAGTTTGTTTAAAGTGCCGGCGTATAAGACTGATTTGCTGTGGGCATTCTCAAGCTATTACGAGTTAATGAGTTTGAACTGATAATCAAGTGATGTAAACTGTAAGATAAATATTAGCGCTAAATATAGTTAATTGACATTATGAATGATAACATAAATAGCCTCACAGATAAATCTTCTCAGTGTCAGCTGTGCTCTGCTTGGTGAAGTGAACATGTCGACTTTGATTTTCAGTGCCTGTTATTTACAAGCAAAAGCTGTGCAACCTAGTATTCCTTATGAATCAAGGGATTGGAAATCTTTGTTTGAGTGTAGGTTAATGAAAATACGTGCCAAATGTAGAGTTGATATGCATCACTGTGGAAATTACCATCCTTTAGTAATGAGCAAGACCTTTGTCTATTAATAAACAGACACCACTGCAGTCTGACCCTTCTGGTGAGTTAATTCTGCCCATTGAAATTAATGTATTGTTGAGTGGACGCCGTTGCTGACAGTCGTTGATCAAAAAAACAATTAATTTGTAATTAGTGTGGGACGGCGGTAGTAGTGTGTATCGTACTCACTATAACTTCCAACTATAGTGATAAAACATTTCTGCTGCTTTAGTTGAATTGCTGTAAACAATGTGTTTTTACGTCCAGACCAATTACCAAGTGTTACGTTGTTGAGTTCATACATGCTCTGCTTTAACAGAGCCTGATCATCTGGCTGTTTAGTTGTTTATGAACAGTGAAAGCTCCCTGAACAGTGGGCGGTCGCTTTACTGCTCCACCTGTGAACGCACGCACGCACACACGCACAGCAAAATCTTTCAACCCCAACCACAAACAACCTTCAACACTCTCGCGCCAACATCCGCCGATAATAACAACAAAAGAGCAATGATAGACAAACAAAAAGAAATAGCTTGACTCCGGCATTCATTGCATTCATTACGTCTGATCTCCATCAGAACCCGCTCTGCACAAAAAGGGAGATGTTAAAAAACTTGTTTTCTTGAAGTAAAAATAGCGGAAAAGTGTTTGGAAATGACATTTCGTTACGAGAGGACTGTTTAGAAGTTTTTCTTCGTGTGTGTGTGTGTGTGTGGGGGGGGGGGGGAGAGGAGAGGAATGTAGGATGAATCTATTTATTGAACAAAGGACAGCAAAACACCACAACAAACATCAAGCGACACTCTATATGTCAAGATCCAAGATCTTCCAGTCAGGAGAGATGTGAAAACGTTCTCCGAGGAGAGTTGCCCCTGCGGACGACAAATGCCAAAACAACTCTGACAAAGAAAGGAAGGAGGAAAAAAGAGGAGTGAACAGAAGGAACAACAATTATTTATGTAAATAATGTGCCATTGCTGCTTATAATTAGCGTGAAAATTAAGCAGAAGGGAACGGGGGCTGTGGAAGAAAAAAAACATCACGCATGTCACCCGAGTAATTTTTCTTATGCAAATTAACGATTGAAATTATAAATTGAAATGGTGTTGTGATAGCGAGAGGGAGCGGGAGAGAGAGAGAGAGAGAGGAAAAAGAGATGCCCTCTTTTTTTCCTTTCTCTCTGTGTCATTCATTAGCTGGTGAAGCACTGCAGATGCCGATGTAGGTTGACACAAAAGGTGAAAGGTTACACAACCTGAAGGGAAAAGAACAATGAACAAACATTTACGACTGTCGTTTTTCAAAGGATGGACTTTAGATTAGGTTGTTTGTCTGAGATGGTGTGAAGTGGTTTTGTGACATTGTACACAGAAAAACCTCAGAGCATTCATTGATCATTGTGTTTGGTGATCACTGTACTTTAATAATTGATTGAATACTTTAATTAGACAAAAAATGCAAACAGCACGGGGTACAGTCATGCATTTGGTCTAAAAGGATGATGCAAAAAAAGTCCTGGGGATTTGTTTCCATTGTGGTCCTATGTATTCAATTCATCAACATAGCATAATTCCACCAATGAAGACATCGAAGAGGAAGGACGGGTGGGGAAGGATCAGGTCAGCTCCATGTATGGAGATCTAAGGGTTTGATGAGGTCAGATCAACATGGTGTCCGTGAGGTCAGCTGTAGAGTTGCATGGCCGGTTCCATATTATATGCAGATCTAAGTGATGATCCAGTCTCCATGTATGGCTATCCAGCGTTTGTTGAGGTCATTAGGGCATTAGGGCGACGTCTGGCAGCCGTGCAACAATTGTCTGGACTTTTGGTGGAGGAGTTTGGGGAAAATAAAAGCCCTTAACTACAATTTCTGACTGTTCTTGGAGCCTTGGCTGTTCAGGCAACTTCACAGGTACGTTTTGAATTCCGGACTTAACTTGTAACAGAGTACTTCGACATGAGACTTTTACTTAAGTAAAAAGTGTGAGTACTTTTATTCCACCACTGTATACTGCACAGGTATAGACGCGCACCTGGCAGATGCTGAAAAACACAGCATCTCTCTCTCTCTCTCTCTCTCTCTCTCTCTCTCCCCCCCCCCCCCCCCCCACAATGAGGTGATGTTTGCAGTGCAGTGACTGCAGAAGCACTGTGTCAATGAGGGTGTGATGACGGAAAACGTCTGTCGACATGTGTCTATCCTGTCTGCACGTCTCTCCAACTGCCTCGCTTAACCACCGCTGCCACCTCACACACATACACGCATGTATGCACGCGCACGTAGTCGTACACACCCTCCCACAAACACACACACAAACTCATGCACCCACACACGCATCCACAGAAACGTACACACACACACGAGGCGACCTGCTTTCTGCCTCCCCTCTGTCATCGACGGAAAGTGTTTTTAAAGAGGAAGAGAGATCAAACGCAGTAGGAAAAATGCCTTTCTTGGCGTTCTTTTGACAGCCCCGCATCCTGAACCCCCTTTTTATTTTTTTTAATGGAGGGAGCAGGGAAGAAAAGAACGAGAAAATAGGACATGTTTCGCACAATTTATGCAGCGCTAATTTTTCCAGCCCCCGCGCCGACTGTTTACAGAGTCCTGTGCATCTCAAACCTCCCGCCCCCTCCCCCCTCCGCCTCTCTACCATCTCTCAAACCACAACTCTTCCTTTACTTTTGTCTTCGCTTCCCTCCCTTTCTCCCTCCCTCCCTCCCTCCCTCCCTCCCTCCCTCCCTCTCTCTTACTTCTTGCGGTTTATGTTATTGTGATTTCTTTTTTTGTGTCACTAGTGAGGACGCTCTCCCTCGGGGGTGTGGCTAAATTTACATCTCTCCATATGACAAACAAACAAAGAGCCAAATAAATCAAATGTTAGGTAAAAAAAAATAGTGGAGCTGTATATAGAGGGAGAGAGCGAGCGAGAGACTATGGAATTTTATCTCTCCTACTCCAGTTGTGTAGTAGTGTATAGCATTGATCAGCTCTTGACAGATTATCGTTGGGCAACCGAGGTATGGAACATATAGGAACAGAATGAGTTCAGTCGCCGTGTCATTTCTCACAATTGAGGTTTTATTCAGAGTGCTGCAGAGTAAAAAAAGTAGGCTAAAGAGAGAAATAAACAATGGTGTCTGTTTAGTATTGAAGGAATCTTTTTAGTAAACAAAAAAAACAATTTATCAAGGCACAATTTTCATTTTCAGTTTTGGCCTGCAGGTACGATTTTTTTTTTTTTTTTTTTTTGAGAATGGCTTGTTTTTATTTATTTATTTTACTGATTTAATATTAAATGGAGGCCATTTCGCACGCACACACGCACGCACGAACACATTAACACATGCGCACAGACAGTGCATTAGTTGTCTCCACCAGGCCGAAGGCATGGGGACAGAGTATGTTTTGCACAACGTCCGTCCGTTTGTGTGTTCGTGTGTCCGTCCGTCCGTCCGTCTGTGGACAGCTAATACTCTGCACACACACTCCCTGAATGCCACAGCTGAACCTCTGCCCCAAGGTTTTCACATTGGCCTCTTATAGCTCCACCAGGAGGCCGCTTTGTGCAAAACACTTTTTTGGACAGTACACCTACAGATTTTGTTCAAACATCACGCATATTGGTACACAGTCTCTCTAGAGCCACACAGTCTCTCTAGAGCCATTCAACAAAACTGGTCTTTCAGATTTTTGAGTGGTGCAACCACTCCACAACCAGCAATGTCCGTGTACACCTATGTGTTCATGTATGTGTTCACCTATGTATGAGCACAAAGCAGAAACAGAGAGAGAGACAGTGCTGCCTGCTAATGAGAGAGGGGGAGAGAGAGGAGGAGGGGGAGAGAGGGGAGTTGCACCACTCGGTTCACATGGGTGTGATTTTCAGACAAAGATTGGCTTCCAAAGTTCGCAGGAGTGCTCAGTTTCAACATCGTGTGATTTCCGTGAAATTGTGCACGCACATTCCCACTAGGCAGAGGAAGAAATGCCACTTGAACATTTTCAACCCAGCCTCATGGTGGCGCTATAACTGGCCGATTAGTGTTTTCACCTCTAACTGCACGGATCTGTGTAAAACTTTGTATGCCCACTCCTTAGAGGCCAAGGAAAAACCTTTGCCTGGAATTTTTCACATCTGCTCTATATAGCGCCACCAGGAGGCCGACATGTGTAAAACACATTTTCTAATATTACTCCTTCAGATTTGATCAAAATTTCACGCAAATCGGTACACATGCTCTCCATAGTCATGTGATCAAGACGGGTTTGTTTGATTTCTCATAATCCATCCTGATTGGCTATGATTGGCTTCTAAATGTTTCAGGATTAGCCCGCTTTCGTACAAATCGCCACAACTCCTCAACACGGCGTCCGATTGTGGTGAAACTGTGCATGCATATTCTCATTAGGTTGAGGAAGAAATTCCACTTGATAGTTTTCAAATCAGCCTCATGGTGGCGCTACAACAGGCCAAGTCGCAACACACACACACACACACACACACACACACACACACACACACACACACACACACACACACACACACACACACACACACACACACACACACACACAAATAATAACATATTACTCCTAAACATTTTGCCAAACATCACACACCCTCCTATCCTCCTGGTGGAGACCTGTGCCCAGAAGGGCACTTTTTCTAGTTTGCTTTGAATCTCTCTGAATTGCAATTAAGTTGCATGGTTTTTTGAACTGTTCATATGCTTGACTTTCTTTTTGGAGGGTCTTTGGGTGAGATTTAACCCATTAAAATGGACTCGTATTCTTCATTGTTTGTTTTTTATTTATTTTTTCTCCATGGGGAAAAATAGAGAACAAACAAAGCAAACAAGTAGACAGAAGGACCCACACGTCCCCTCAACACCATGGAGTCAGTCTTAACGATGTCACTTGACAGCTATACCTCTGGGGACACGCCCTGCTACAACCAGGTGGAGGTGACTAACACCCACCCACCCACCCCCTACCTCCACCACTCCAGTTTACCATCAAAATTTCACTCATGAAAATGTGCAAAGCAGGATGCATCAACTAGCCGATACTGTATATGCAATGCATGTATTCAGTTGCAGCATTTGTGTTACTGTTTATTGCGTTCCGGTGAGAGTGGTTGGTTGGGAGCGCTTGATCACTGCCTTTCAAAGGGTGTGTGTGTCTGTTTCAGGGAGCGTGTGTGTGTGTGTGTGTGTGTGTGTGTGTGTGTGTGTGTGTGTGTGTGTCCTCTGATACATTATTAACCCATTCTGGGCGGGCACCCATTTTGGTGTTGGCATCATGTTATGCTTTACCTATTGAAAAATAGCAGATCTACAAGCTCATATCGCGCCACCGAGTGGCGCGATACGAGCTTGTAGGTCTGCTATTTTTGAAAAATCGAAGAGCGACTGACATTTTTAGAATCTGATCTCAGGTCAGAATGGGTTCATCAGGACCAGTGTGTGTCCGGCGGAAACCTCGTATGAATCTGATCTCAGGTCAGAATGGGTTAATTAGGTGGCGTTTAGAGTAACGAGCGGAGCATTTGAGGTCCCCCTCACAGCCCTTGGTGACACGCTCCCTCTCTGGGAATCTGCTGCTGTGTGACTGCAGATCACAGGGAGCCACACTCTCTCTCTAACACTGCATCACCTCAGAGTCCCGTGCTAGAACACCAGAGTGACTATTACCTGGTTCCCAATTCCCGTCAGAGATCCATCCCAGAAATGGAAGACGGTAGCTCATTCAGTGTTCAATGGGAATCATCGTCTGTCCCGGCGGCTCACACGCCGCGCCGACAATTATAATTTACAATTATATTCATTTTGTTACGTTTTAACTATGCATGTTCTTTTTATTACATTTTTAACCCATTCTGACCTGAGATCAGATTCATACGAGGTTTCCGCCGGACACACACTGGTCTGATGAACCCATTCTGACCTGAGATCAGATTCTAAAAATGTCAGTCGCTCTTCGATTTTTCAAAAATAGCAGACCTACAAGCTCGTATCGCGCCACTCGGTGGCGCGATATGAGCTTGTAGATCTGCTATTTTTAAATAGCTAAAGCATAACATGATGCTGACACCAAAATGGGTGCCCGGTCAGAATGGGTTAAGCAGGGTACATTCACAAGAGCAACAGCATATAGTAATGAGCTACATATCCTCTCCACTGTTCTCAAAAAAAAAAATACCCACCATCCATTCTTCCCCTCCAGGTCTGATAAATAATGCAGATACCATACCCTCCTCCTCTCTCCTTGGATCACTTTTGTAGCCCATCTTTCTCAGTCTGGTTAAATCTGACATTGTCTCTCCTCCTTGTACTTCATAGTATGTAGTTTTGGTCATAAACACGCTAACGCTGTTTCTCACTCCTCCGCGCGATGTTCACACTCCTCTTTATGCTATTACTGTCTCACTAATTCAATAACCCCCCCCAACACGCTTCCATTGTCATGCCTCCCCTCCCTCTCCTCTCTCCCCTCTGTCTGCCCTTCAAATCTTCAGTCTCCGTTGTGTGGCTCATTACTGACTGTTCAGCCATTTGATTCTGTGAAATGGCTGTGCAGCCACCCCAACACCACCTATCTATTATGCTGCCCCCCCCCCCCCCCACACACACACACACATACATACACACCAGTTTTTCCGTGTCTGCTTTGGTCTTCTGTTTCTGTAAAGTTGCTTGTAAATATTGGTAGTTTTTTTTTGTTGCTTATTTGGGCTTGTTTCCTAATGTCGCTTAAACCAGTGATTCTCTCACATTCAAGTCAAGGACTTCTACATCTACAAATATTTTGTGCCAGATACCCCCATACCAGATTTGTGTTAAAATGTGTCAGAAATATGCCACATTTGTCATTCTTTTCCAATATGTTTTTTTTTTAAATAGCAAATCTACAAGCTCACAACGCGCCGCATCAACGATTGTAATAATAATAATAATAATAAACTTTATTTGTATAGCACCTTTCATACATAAATGCAGCTCAAAGTGCTTCACAGGGCAGGACACAAAAATATAATACAATAAAACACAAGTGTGGTATACTTTCACCGTGTGTGTCAGTCAGTATGAAGAGTGAAGACGGAAAAGCAGGACAAAGGTTTCTCCGGATCTTAGCGTTTATTTGGTAAACCACAGAGATTCAATTCGTCACAAAGCAAGCATGTCTCAAAAAGGTACACGCCAAATTGTCTGTTCCAACCAGCCTAGGTTAGCCAAATGTAAGACTCGTTCGAACAGCCCAGTCCACAAGAAAAACAAAGTGTTATATACAGATCTGATCACCCCTCCTCCAGTAGCTGAACCGGGCGCTTCCTGACTCTTTTGACCAATGAAATCTGGGCTACCCACTTATTCATGTTTACAGAGGCGGGCCTCTCTGGCAGAGACACGAGTATCTAACCTTACATTAAAACACCAGATTACTACTTTACAGATCCCATGACAAATTGTAGTTACATATCGTAGTAACATAACCGGTCTTTAGATGAAACTGTGAACAACTTATAAACTGGCTAATCATACCATAAGTATGTATATGAGTATATGAAAAATGGAAACACTTGTAGTTAGGAATGTTACGGAAACTATAAAGCAAATGAAACTGAACCCTCTTTTAAGAGGTAAATTAACACGGTGGAGCGAAACATTATTCTTATAATAGGCCTACATTTTAAGAGACAAGTTGCACTCACTATTACTGGTTATAGTGTCTCATTATTTTCTCATACCAACTGTTCGTTAAAAGTCATTAAGCTTAAACTTGTGGAATATTGGGAATGAACACCCAGTGTTCCGCATCTGCTCAACAGTAACTTGCCAAGTGGAAAATTACTCCCCAGGGAAGGGAGCTTCAAAGGATTTAGAACAATGGCCTTGCATTCAGGTGTGAATGCCTCCTGTCTCGGGGAATTTGAGAGTGAGAGAGAGACTTTACACTCTAGTTAAAAATAGCTTATCCTGACTTTAGTGGCATATCAATTCAGTAAGTTCATTTATAGAAATATACTTTTAGGTTCATGAAATTACACGACATATCCTCCCTTTTATGTAGCCATTGGCTATATAAACAACTGAATGAATGAACCCAAAGGTCCTCCCTTTTATCCCTAAATGTCACAAAATAAAAAGAAAATAAAAAACCCCAAGTTGATGAAACACTTTTTTAAATTACCCCTTTTTAACAGATGTTTAAAATGACTGTCTGTCCATTTATGGAGTATGAACCATCAGAAATAATACCAATGGTAAATAGTAAGAACCGCAATAATAAAAATACCACGTTGAAACATCCCACCACCAACAAAACATATGTAGAAATAGGTACACAAATCCTAGCCTCCTCCCTTGACACTGTAATACCTGCGCAATTATCAACCTGAACATGTACAAAATAAAAAGTTAGCTAAACAGTCATCGTATCCCCCCTAGGTTGGAAATACAATCAAAGTTAACCTCAAATGACACATCAAGAATTACCAGGTCTATTTTGGAAAGCTGGAGTACAATTAAACCTCAAAATGGAACCACAACATCCGTCATGATTCAAGAAGTCACACCTGTGGATTTGAAAAGTAAATACATTCAACGCAAGCATATCTGATGTTAATAATCCCTTGTACCAGTAACTTTGAAACATATGAAAAACATAAACACAAAATCATAACAATCCAATATCGACATATTTTCTTTCTCCTTCTCTCCAAAGTTCAATGAAATTTCTGCGATGACGGTTCACGCGCATAGATTATTTCTTTTCGACTAAAATATAAACGCAGATGAATCCTGGCTCCTTGGACTGCCTTGTACCAGTAATCCACGGAAATGGCAATGATCTTCATTTTGGTCACCAGGGCATTTTGCGCAAAGGATGGCTGGAGGTTGTACCAGCTATCTCCTCAGGACCGAATACTCCATGTAGGATTACTTATTTCTGAACAATCAGAAATCTGCGACTATACGACTGTATACCAGCCTTAGTCATGCCACAGCTGAAGTGCGTCAGAGCACTCTTGTAGACGTGACGACTGAAGTCCTCACTGGCACTTGGTACCCCATCGATGACGTAGTATTGACAATGAAGTCTTCTGGTTAACTGCTTAGCCGCTTGTCGATGATGTGGACCGCTGCACTCAGGTTAGCTGTTATAGAGTTGAGGAGCACGACTTGACGTGTAGCGCAGAAGTAGACAGACAGCCTCTGATATTGACACTGCAACTTTCTCTCCATCAGCTCCCTGTTTAGAAATATGAACCACTTCCACACCAAGATTAGACGTTCTTTTGCAAAAGCACACGCATGCATTGAACTATTAGTAACTTAGTAGACCATTCAGTGTCACTCAAAGTCCTAAGAAATCATCCTTCTTATATTAAAATCAAATTATCCTTATTTATGTGAGGTCCTTTTTATCTCGCCAACTCCTATTACCTTTAACAATGTAGTCTCATTTTTCGTTTGCCTTGTTAATGCCATGGTTATTTCTTGAACAACCCAATTACTATCCGTGAATAATGCACCCTAAATTAGACTGCACATTTGTTGACAAAAAGTCATTTCTCCAAGCAATTATAAGTCACAAGTTCAAAATGTATTGCATGTTCCCTCTAACTAAGCAAAAGCTATTTATCGTGACACTCTGACTCCTAATATGTTTATACATTTTTTAAAGAATTTAGTCAAACTGTATTAAAAAATGCAACCTGAAAATGAAAAAAATACCCTCTTATTAATTTGACCTTATAATATACTCCCCCCTTCTGTTACTCAAAAAGAGTGACAGACTATATTTATACACATACTGATTTTGTCAACATGTCAATGATAACCTTCTGCCACAACCTCCCTTTTGGCATTTGCTGTCCCACTGGCCCCCTGACAGCATATACTATGAACACTCTTACCATGTTGTACCAGAAGAAAAAGAAGCAGGAAGTATTTAGAAATTGCACATCCCAAACAGAGGAACATTGTCATTGCCTCTCCCAGTTTTTTTTTTATTATTCACCAGTCGCCCGCATATTTGCCTAGAATGGGGTTTATCTTTTCCACATTTGCCAGAAAAGAGTTTCTCTTTTCCCCACAATCCCTCATGTCCCAAATCGATGGAAACACCTTGAAAAATAGGACGGACTCACTGTGATGCCCTTGTTGATATGAGATCACCCCTCAGTTGCAATTTCTCGCGAAATGATTCAGACTGCCGCATTTGTAACATCCAGAGTAGTTGTGGGGCCTTGCAGAAGCCCTCCCGGTGTGGTCCTGATGGAACCCTTGGTCTGGCTGATACCTGGACTGCTGCGGCTGATTTTGCTGCGGGGGCCCTGTTGCTGATTATATCGTGGCTTGGGCTGCGGGCAGTTCCTTATGTAATGGGACTGCTCCCCGCACCTGTGACATCCACTGTAGTTGGCTGGTGGGGTATCTGATTGTTCGTATCTGTACTGGTTGGGGCCCTTCTTCCACTGTGGCTTCTGTGCTACAAGACCCAGCTGTGTGGCGGAACCACCTTTGATCATTGCAGGACATCTCACCGCTTCGGACCCCCTTCCGGTGACATTTGACGCAGCTCCTCCTCGTGCAGGACATCTGGGACAGGTGGCGGGACTTGTAGTGGGACGGGTGGTGGCCCCTGCAGGTGTAGGACTGTTACCTCTATCCTCAGCCCGTCCTTGCAGTTGAGACCCTCTTCTCCTCCGTCTGTATAGGTCCACCGTGTGAGCGATATGATCTGTGTATGTATCCAATGGCAGAGTGGACAGGGCGATGACTTCCTTCAGCTTGTTCTGTACAGGCCCTGGCAATCCGCCGAGTATCTTGCTTCTAAGACATGTCCGGTCGATACTCGGACCGTGGGCGTCATTCCCCGTCATGCTGGTCCAGATCTCGTGCGCACCGGCCACATAGGCTCTTGGATTCTCGCTGTCAGTCAGGGGGTCAATCAGAATTCTGTCCGGATTGAAGTTGTTGGGGTAAATCTCTCTCATTGCCCGACACAGGAGCCCCTTGTGGTCTGCATATCGATCTGCGTCTCCCATGTCCGTGTCCACGTAAGCCTGCATTCCTGCCCGGGCCAAGATGTAGTTCAACCCTTGATTCCCCACCAGGTGCACCAACAGTCTCTTCATATCTCCCACGGCCAATGGAACTCCCACCGTCACCACATCCAGCTTCTTCATCCACGGGTATGCCCCTTCCTGTAATGGGGGGAGCCTTGCGATGACATCTTTCATAACCATGTGGGCCCATGGCCGATAGACAATAGGTTGACCACAGATCACCAACGGCGATACTTTGACAGGGGCCATCTTGTTGTTACCCTCCTTCCCCTCGTGGTTATCGTCTGATGGTGGTGTAAGGTCACTCGCCGCTCCCTGGGTTTCTGGAGGGGGTGTGACACCAGGCTCACCTGCTAGCTTCTTTATGTCTTGCGTTCGGACCCCTACCGCCGGTGCTG
Organism: Protomyctophum parallelum; assembly: GCF_964188405.1. Lineage (NCBI taxonomy): Eukaryota > Metazoa > Chordata > Actinopteri > Myctophiformes > Myctophidae > Protomyctophum > Protomyctophum parallelum. Next base: position 46,565,936 of record NC_139710.1, read on the forward strand.
AGTCTGGTGCCTTCATCCTGCTCTCCAGGGCTTCCAGGTAGGTAAGTTGACGTTTGTTGAGCTCCGTCATGGCCTGCATCCTCAGGTCTAGGGCCGCCTCCCTTGCTGACATGGCAGTCATTGCTTCATTCCAGTCCTGTTGGACCTCCTCTTGCCGCCGCCCTCGACCCGCAGGTTTGGCTCCGGCGCCACGCTCCTTCTTCCCCAGCACTGCGTTCACGAAATCCTTGTCATCCGAAGCGCTCCTATCAAAATCATGGTCACCCCCTTTGGAGGGTGGCTGCGTGAGCGACATGTTAGAGCGATTCTCGGTGATGAGGTCATAGGCTTTGCTAAATTTTTTCCCCGTTTTAAGAAACAGTTTCATAATCTTCCTTTGTTCCTGGAACCTCACTTCCAACATTTTGTCATAATCGTGCACACAGTTTACCAGAAGTTCAAAGTTACCTGGATGAAATATGCTGTCCCGGGGCCAATTCTTAATTGGACCGTGTGATTCCCACCTCCCCAGAATTGATGATAACGTGTCAATAAACTCATCATTGTGGAAAGAAGCTTGCTGACTAGCCGTTGCCATAATCAGTATTTTCAGTACTGAGTTCAGAGATATTGAATTACAATAAATGTCACGTCAACTAACCTTTATCGTCCTCCCTGCACTGCTAAAAATATCACCTCACTCAACCAGGGAAACATGCAGGAAATTCAAAAATTGCCAGCCACTTACAGACTGCAGACTTACTTGAGAACGGTAGGCAGATGCGTAAGCACAATGTATGATGTCATGCGAATTATGTGAAAGGCAACACTGTATATGTTATACACACGTCCAGAGACACGTGTGAGAAAGGTTGTAACTGATTATAGGCTTAAACAAAAATAACGAAATGGACTATATTGAGTTGGAAAAATAAAAAGTACAGTGTTTTTAGGAAACCCTACAATACGTCTCACTTGATCAAGCAGCAACTGGCTCCGCTCAACCACCCTTTGTTTCTGAAAGAGAACACAGGTATTTAAACCCCACACCCCCCAAGTATCCACTGTCAGGTCAGAGTTAGTTATTTAAGACAATAAAAAATCGACCATGCAGTTACCAGGTTAACAGGAATTGTCTGTTAGTACAATAATGCATGCACCAACGTCTATACAGTTTATGAGAGAAATTGAACAACCGAGTGGCTTCTCTCACGAGGAATAGTGTCACTTAACACCTAACCTTCGTTCAATAATAACTATTAAGAGGTCAGAAGTTGGCCCTCAGCTTGCATTAAACATCCACTGAAACGAGTCAACATCAAATTATATTTACCAAATGTAATCCACTGACGATTAGCAACTTACCATTGGGACGCACATAATTTATCCCAACTGTTAATTAAAAAATAGTGAAAAAAGACTTGATATTTATACAATAAGATACTCACCGATTCCCTGGATCTGCCTTCAAACTGAAAAATATAACTCAAACCGTTATTATCGTACAATATAGAAATGAAAGAATCATGCATTGCTCACCATTAAATGCTTTTCAACAATGAGTCATACCGACCCACGATACCGATAACATATTGATATCTAAGAACAGGGTTTTCCCCCCTTCACGCTTTGCTCATCCCAAAGCACACCACGCCACTTTAGAAGGAACGAATAATCTTCCCTTCTGCTGCTTTCTCCACCCTCTGGATAATGAGAATTGGTATTATTCATAGCATATATGTGTGACAGATGTACGTCACCCTGGTGTATGCCTATACACTGCAGTATATATGCACACAATGTAGTTAACTGTCGGTCCTCCGTGACCCAAGGCCTATACTATAGCACAGTGATTAATCCCGGTTAAGCAGGAAAATATGTATCTAATCTGTAAAACAAATGTGGGACTGCACTTATTATTGAATGTATATGTCACATATATGTGTCCGTGAGACAATATCCTACTCATATAGTAACAATATTTATGTGCCAGCAATACATGTAGAATATCTTAAGAATACATGATTTAACACGGCACTCTTACAAAACCACAACCCCTTTACCCGAACCAATTATATGTGGGTAAGAAATTGGTTAACACCGTTTTCCCTAAAAGGAAAAGTCTAGGCATTAACAGGAGGAAAATGATTAACTCCATCTCCAGTGGCCAACTGGAAGGAAAGTTAAACATGAAGGGAATATGGGGTGATAATTATTAATTATACCCAATGAGGTGGGAAAAGTGGGAAGGAAAGAATGGTTATACAATCTAACAGGGAGAATTCAGTTTGAACAATATATACTTTCAAAGGAAGGAACATACATACAACATCAACACACGAAACAGAGCGTGGACAGGTTCACCCCAACACTCATCAGATGACACAGACAATGAGGGTGAAATATACACACGAGACAGGAACACCAGCTAACGCCCAACAATTAATGAAAGAGAAATCAGAATCTAGGCATTCTGTACAGTCGCCAGTAGAGGGCGCTAAGACGTTCAGACCAAGGAATTTAATAGTCAGTCACCAAAAAAGGTCTGCTGTAGGCTTGTGCCCCCAAATGTAATCAAGGCCTAATTATATTTAAACAAAGTATTTTCTCGTAAGAGACTCCACGTTAAATTTGAAATGTTCTATACCCCCCCGGTCTGTACGTCAACACATTTTGCAAAGATAAAATATGAGTAGTGTCGGCCCCCCAAGCTTACCGTTTCCCACTTACTCACCATCCGGAATGAAACTGTCAATGTGGAAGGTACATGAATGAACGATGCACAGTATATGTTTACGTGTAATGCCAAACGTTTAGCAATTTTTTCAACCCAGGACCAGGGGCCCCCAGTTATAAATTAGAATAGTGACAAAAGACATAACCACCTCTGTATACCGTTCAGTCACCCAAAATCCAAGTTAACAAATGCTTACCCCCAAGGTAATATACCTCCCTTCCTATATGTGCACCATTGATGAAGTTTGAAAATGACCAAGCCCTCCTCTCTAACAAACCACAACATGCAGAAAAAATCCCTGGTCCACCCAGAAATATTACCACCCTCAGTTTGTACACACTGAAGTGTCATGTCTTTATAGAACGTAAGACAATCTCCATCATCTCCCAACACACCCCATGTCCACTGAGAAAAAACGTACCCTCCCGCTATACCGAAAACATTACAATTAATAAAGCCAATTTAATTATACCTGAAAACCCCAATTTAATCTATACTCCCCCCTTTGAAACGTGTTGCACACGATTTCAGACCAAAACGGATTAAATTGAGAACAAAGCAGACGCTACGGAAGCATACAGACACAGACACAGACATCCAACCTTAAAAAAAATGTATAAAGTCCAATTAACCCTGAATTACCGACCCCCTCCTCCCCTTGCCTCCCCGTCTCCAAGAACAAAGAAAACAAAATGGCGCCCGTCGACGCCCACACACAACACAAGAAAAAACTACAACTGTAGTCACCCTTACAACATCACACACACAACTCAACTCACACACATTCCTCAACTCACAGACACATTCATTTCCCCGCCGAAAATCGAAAAACAAAATGGCGTCGCAGACCCCCAAACAAAGAACCGTCCACAGACCACCCATTAAACAAAGGAACACTCCCACACACCGAAAACCTAACTCTGAACAACCTAGCGACTTCACTCCCACAATATATCAAACCATCGTAACAACGTAAATACATATTTAAGAATGCCCCTTATAAAGGAAAAATAGTAACATATCAACCAATGTGTGTAATTTAAACACTTAACCTCCGCCTCTTTTTATAATAAAAGAAATAGCCAACTCCTCCAACTCCTTTTGGGTACCCGCAACGCATGCTACTCCAAACACCAGTACTAAGTTACACTTTACTTTTAAAAAATGTGATTTCCAACTTAACTGACATCCTTCTGTGATCTTCGCAGGGATCAGCGCCGCCCTCTAACATCCCTAACATGAACTAGAATTTACTCTGTACACCGCGAAACCAGACAAAATCTCACAGCACACAGTGCAATAAATTCTATAATCCATGTGTCAAAAAACCCCACATTATAACTTCACCACCCCAAACAGAACGGCCGTCTAAAAGTTACAATTAACAGGCTCCTTGCAATTCACAGCCTTTGAACAGAGAATACACACGTAAACCACTCCATTATACTGTGCTTAAAACAGAATCAATCAAACACAAACAGTCGTTACGCATAGTTCAACTACAACACCTACCCGCGTGTTAGCAGGATGCTCCAGCCTATATGGGAAAAACGATAAATATTTTTATGCCCTAACCCTACGTTCACTATCGCAGCTGCCAAAACAAAAACGCAATCCACATCACGTCTGTATTCAACCCATTACGATACGTTTTTACGACAGCCGGCCATGCACGTACGGCAATCGCAAAAACCACAAACACACACACCCTGGAGTGTGCATTAAAACAGCATGAAACATGAATAAAAATAAAACAAACTAGAGAACGGACCACGTGTTCAGTCCACGGAAAGTAAACAAAAGCGAACGGGCTAGACAAAAGAAAAAAATCCTACCCGGTTGGTTTGTAACGACCGGAGAAAAAACATCACCGCCTCCCTTTGTCCTCTCTCCGCACACACGCCGACACACTCGTCTAGGAACAACAAGCAAGCCAAAACCCACAAATATATAATTCAACTCACCCATCGCTCCTAGACACGGTAAGTAGAACGAAAACCTCCGCAGGTCCAGTGTTCGTGCCGTAGAATTCTCCACGGAATCGAACTTTCACATCGGGCGCCAAAAAACTGTGGTATACTTTCACCGTGTGTGTCAGTCAGTATGAAGAGTGAAGACGGAAAAGCAGGACAAAGGTTTCTCCGGATCTTAGCGTTTATTTGGTAAACCACAGAGATTCAATTCGTCACAAAGCAAGCATGTCTCAAAAAGGTACACGCCAAATTGTCTGTTCCAACCAGCCTAGGTTAGCCAAATGTAAGACTCGTTCGAACAGCCCAGTCCACAAGAAAAACAAAGTGTTATATACAGATCTGATCACCCCTCCTCCAGTAGCTGAACCGGGCGCTTCCTGACTCTTTTGACCAATGAAATCTGGGCTACCCACTTATTCATGTTTACAGAGGCGGGCCTCTCTGGCAGAGACACGAGTATCTAACCTTACATTAAAACACCAGATTACTACTTTACAGATCCCATGACAAATTGTAGTTACATATCGTAGTAACATAACCGGTCTTTAGATGAAACTGTGAACAACTTATAAACTGGCTAATCATACCATAAGTATGTATATGAGTATATGAAAAATGGAAACACTTGTAGTTAGGAATGTTACGGAAACTATAAAGCAAATGAAACTGAACCCTCTTTTAAGAGGTAAATTAACACGGTGGAGCGAAACATTATTCTTATAATAGGCCTACATTTTAAGAGACAAGTTGCACTCACTATTACTGGTTATAGTGTCTCATTATTTTCTCATACCAACTGTTCGTTAAAAGTCATTAAGCTTAAACTTGTGGAATATTGGGAATGAACACCCAGTGTTCCGCATCTGCTCAACAGTAACTTGCCAAGTGGAAAATTACTCCCCAGGGAAGGGAGCTTCAAAGGATTTAGAACAATGGCCTTGCATTCAGGTGTGAATGCCTCCTGTCTCGGGGAATTTGAGAGTGAGAGAGAGACTTTACACTCTAGTTAAAAATAGCTTATCCTGACTTTAGTGGCATATCAATTCAGTAAGTTCATTTATAGAAATATACTTTTAGGTTCATGAAATTACACGACACAAGTAGTTAAAATGATAGAACAATGGCAAAGAACAAAATTGAATATAAGAACATCAAATAAATAAAAACAAATAAAAACACCACATGCAGCAAATCAGTCTGCAGGAACGTGCATAGTAAAACTCAACTAAAAGCAAGAGTGAAGAGGTGAGTCTTGAGTTGAGATTTAAAAATGTCTACAGAGGGTGCGTGTCTGAGCTGATTGTAGATTGGCTATTTTCAAATGGCCAATGTGGTTTAATGTAGGCCTATTGTAGCCTAGTCCTAGTCGCTTCTTTTGGGCTTGTTTTCATAGACCTGGCTGCTTATTTCTCTCACACAATCTGGCAACAATGACACGGACACATGCACGCACCATTCGCACCAAGCCCAGGGAGGCTCTCCAACGTTGAAGCGCTCGGCCCTAGTGGTAAGAGCGGGGACTGCAGGCGGACCCGTGGATTTATGACGAGGAAACGTCGAGGATGCCCGTTCATCTGGGCTTTAACATTGAGTGCTCGTTTGCACTGCAAAAATGCATAAGTAGAGCGTTCTTCCGGGTGCTTCAAAACGCCACTGAGCAACTTACACTGAAATGACTAGCAGGGGGCGGGGCTGTCGCTCCGGTTCGGCCTATCCTTTTATTACTCTATGGCACGCACACATGCTCACTCGAGCACACCTAGACCAAGTAATTTAAATCGGATGATGTACAAATGTTACATTAGGACTCTCTTGAGTTGCAAATGGATACACTAACATAGTATATGAAAACACAGAATTACACAATTAAAGGCACGTTCACACACAAACACATAACACACGTGTACACACCCACACACACATACAGGCAAAGCCGCAGACACCATTTAGCATTTCTCTCCCTTTTTTTTTTTCCTTTAATTTTCATCCCACGATTTTGTAACCCATTGTTCACCCCTGTGTCAATTATCTAATGTGATCCTGGGCTCTACACACCCTCCGCCAACCTAGTCCCCATATATGGGGGACATATACTGTATGGGGAGAGCAACGGACTTGAACTCATGCCTAATTTCTCTCCCTTTTGATACATATTCTGTTACGTACTCCATCCACGTCTGTGTGGAATCTGGAGGTTGTGGTGTTTTGCCCGGCTCCCGGTGCTCCCGTAGCCTCTGCACGGGACAGTGCCGCGGTGTATAGCGGCGGAATGACGGTTGACAGCTAAGATTTAGCTTTTATTTTTCCAGGGCTACTCAGCAGAATGTAAAAAGTGCCTCCATAAAGAAGTGTATCTTAGAGCGACTGGCTGTGATTCCGCACCACAGTTGGTGATGACACCGCCATCCCTCTCGGTGACGGATGCACTGTTGCACCAGCTCTCTGCGTCGCCCCGACTCTCTCCCTCTCTCTCTCTCTCTCTCTCTCCCTCCGCTCTCCACTCCGGTTATGAATGGCGCTGGCATACCGCAGAAAATACTGGGGCGCTCGCTCGCTGCTCACTTCCCTCGCTCACCCCCGTTATAGTTTCTCTCCCACGGCTCCCATAACAACTCCCCCTTGAAGCTGATTGCAAAAACAAAACGTATAAAATGTTGGGGTGGTAAAATTGACTGAGATACATGTGTTTTGCCTATAATTCTCCTGCAATTATAGGCAGGTTGTTTTTCTTAGCAGCATGCATGCACCCCCCTGGTCGTTTTGGGGGCTCTGGTTAATGTTGTCCGGCTCTCCCATTGTCCCTACGAGGCCGCTGGCTGGCCCCGGTGGAGGCTTCATGTCTCATCCCAGACCAGTACACCCTTCTGGGCAGGTTGGGAAGGAGGTCACTTCAGGATCCCGGGGCGAGGCTCCAACCTGACAGCAGGTTACGTTTAAGTCACTCTTCACGCTCAAGGAATTTATACCGCTGTGCAGCCAACAAACGCATTCCTGCTGGAGCCTCCTGGAGTCCCTCTGTTTTCTTTTTTCTTTTCTTTTTGTTTGTGTATTTATTGAGGGATGAGCTGTCATTTTCACCCTGCTATTTGTTTTCTTTGTGCGCAAGTGTGTCAGAATACAAATTAATACAGCTTAAGTGATTGAGCAGAAATAGGCTCTGAGTCTGAGACCTTTTTTTTTTTTACTTGTCTTTGCTTGTGATAGATTTGACCTGAGGAATCCTCTATTCTTGTCCAACCTGCAAACCGAGAAACTGAAATTGAACCCAATGTTTCAAGGAAAACCCCATTAAGTGAGCATCCAGAAGTGTTTGTCTGTACAACAATTGTACAAATATCTTTTCCTGTTTACAATTTAGGGCTACACACTTGTGCGTATGCATGTGCGCGCGTACACACACAAGCACACGTACACATACACGCGCACACACACACACACACCATTCATTATCTACATCCCTCCAGCAGTCCGGAGGGGCGAACCGTGCGGCCAGTCCTAGCCAAAACATGCTTGGAGGCTGTATTAGGCCAGAGAGCCAAATGGACCAAGCAAGCACCTGCCCTAGGTGTCAACAGACCCCCTCGGCCCTGAGCACCGGGTGGGCCCCCTGAAGGAGGCAGAGGAGATGGAGAGGCGGATAGAAAGCCATCTCATTACCTGCTCCCTGGGGCTGCAGCTGAGCAGGGGATGGAGAGCGTTGCGTGAGGGGCATGTCACCTCTACCGATGGACCTCATGAACTGTGCTTAATTGAAATCTGATATATCTGAATCCCTGCTTGGCACACTTCCCGGGCCAAACAGCAGGACACGCTTTACTGCCAACGAGGCCGAGGACGGAAAGAAAACGCAGCAGCCTCCGTCCTCTAAGCACTCCAACCCCTAGAATCCCTGTATATTCTGGGGGCGAACATTTAGAGAAAATGGCACTCGCAATGGGTTGTTGTAAGCTTGTAGATCAGCTATTTTCGGCGAAGATATTTGGTGTTGAGAAGAGACAAAGGAGCTTATTCCGTTTAACTACGTATATAGGGTTTAAGTGGTTAAGTATATAGTGGTTATCATCCTTAGAATGTGTGTGCTATGAAATCCACGTTTACATTACTTTCACCACCCAAACCTGCCCCCACTACTACCCCCACGTTTCAAGTTTCAGTCCAACCTGTTCTCTCGTCACGCCACGTTATCGATTGTTGTTTGCTGTAAAACCGAGCGCGCGGTCGGTCCATCACTGTAGTTGTACTCTAGCGGATGATAAGAGTTGATCATAGAACACAACGCGGGTGTTGTTGAAGGAAGCAACATCCATGTGGTTGTTGTGCTGAACCTGGTTGAAGTGTGCTGCGTCGTTGACAGCTGGAGAAGAACCAGGTGGGGATACAGGCGGGAGAGGAAAAGACACATCCACACACACACACAAAGAGTTGCTTAACTGTCTAGGGCCCTCCCCTGGATAATCCTCCACCTTCAACTTTATCCTTTTAATATTTCACAGCCTGCCATGCTCCGGCCAAACGCCTCCTTGGCCCAGGTTGCTGGAATATGGATGAGCCTATAGCACGTTTACCCGTTTACCTGACTGTCAGTATAGAGGGGGGGGGGGGGGGGGGGGGTCTCTGAACAATACCTATACTTTCCCCTCCCTCCCTCCCCTCGCTTCCCCTCCTCCTTTGCACCCTCACCTCGGCTGCTCACCTCGACGGCCCCAGAGCAAGCTTGTTAGAGAAAGGAGGAAGGAGGAAGGATTTGAAGGCAAAGGAAAATAGATAGAAAACCCTACAAACAGGAGCCATGGGATCACAGACAGACAGACACACACACACACACACACACACACACACACACACAGACACACACACACACACACACACACACACACACACACACACACACACACACACACACACACACACACACACATGCATGCACGTGTACATAAAGACACACACACACTCGCACACAAAACCATGTGTAGGGGTTGTGGGGTTCAGGGTCGATGGTGATACTGGTTTTAGTGGTTTCGCTGGTGGGAGAGAGTTGTACTGAGGATGCTGACACAACCGATGCTTTATAAGGCATTAAAAATACATACGTTTTGTGTTTTGGGACCGGCTGCTATTGCCATGGAGCTTTCTTTTCCTTTCACACACGCTGTTATGTACAGTATATACAACTCTAAATGCAGCATTATGTTATGTATATACAACTCTAAATGCAGCATTATGTTATGTATATACAACTCTAAATGCAGCATTATGTTATGTATATACAACTCTAAATGCAGCATTATGTTATGTATATACAACTCTAAATGCAGCATTATGTTATGTATATACAACTCTAAATGCAGCATTATGTTATGTATATACAACTCTAAATGCAGCATTATGTTATGTATATACAACTCTAAATGCAGCATTATGTTATGTATATACAACTCTAAATGCAGCATTATGTTATGTATATACAACTCTAAATGCAGCATTATGTTATGTATATACAACTCTAAATGCAGCATTATGTTATGTATATACAACTCTAAATGCAGCATTATGTTATGTATATACAACTCTAAATGCAGCATTATGTTATGTATATACAACTCTAAATGCAGCATTATGTTATGTATATACAACTCTAAATGCAGCATTATGTTATGTATATACAACTCTAAATGCAGCATTATGTTATGTATATACAACTCTAAATGCAGCATTATGTTATGTATATACAACTCTAAATGCAGCATTATGTTATGTATATACAACTCTAAATGCAGCATTATGTTATGTATATACAACTCTAAATGCAGCATTATGTTATTTATATACAACTCTAAATGCAGCATTATGTTATGTATATACAACTCTAAATGCAGCATTATGTTATGTATATACAACTCTAAATGCAGCATTATGTTATGTATATACAACTCTAAATGCAGCATTATGTTATTTATATACAACTCTAAATGCAGCATTATGTTATGTATATACAACTCTAAATGCAGCATTATGTTATGTATATACAACTCTAAATGCAGCGTTATGTTATGTATATACAACTCTAAATGCAGCATTATGTTATGTATATACAACTCTAAATGCAGCATTATGTTATGTATATACAACTCTAAATGCAGCGTTATGTTATGTATATACAACTCTAAATGCAGCATTATGTTATGTATATACAACTCTAAATGCAGCGTTATGTTATGTATATACAACTCTAAATGCAGCATTATGTTATGTATATACAACTCTAAATGCAGCATTATGTTATGTATATACAACTCTAAATGCAGCGTTATGTTATGTATATACAACTCTAAATGCAGCATTATGTTATTTATATACAACTCTAAATGCAGCATTATGTTATGTATATACAACTCTAAATGCAGCATTATGTTATTTATATACAACTCTAAATGCAGCATTATGTTATGTATATACAACTCTAAATGCAGCATTATGTTATGTATATACAACTCTAAAT
>NC_139710.1:46577323-46612068 GCF_964188405.1 Protomyctophum parallelum
GCTGGGCTCCGATCCTCAGCTGTAAGTACTGCTTCCCTCCCTCTGGGCTCACGCCTCTTTAGAACCTGTTAGTTTTTCCACTTCCAGGAGCCACAATCCCCACATGCAGCAGACACAGTTTGGTTGGGAGTGATCACCGGGCCGGCCGGGCCCCCCGGGCTGCCAACGCATTCACACACTTTCGAACCATAGTTCTGCTCTCCGTTTATTTATCCTCACCTAATACCTCTCTGGCCTGGATCACTCTCACGCTGTTGGTATAGCTCCCTTTGTCTATCAGTTTTTTTTTTCTCTCTCTAATTTCCACCTTCCGCTGTGCGCCAATGCCACTAGACCTGTCAACTGGTATGATTACTGCATTCATATTGGAAAAGTCAGAGTTTTCATTGGTTAAAATATGACAACTGCTGGTATATGCGGTTGTAGATGGCAATGGATAAACTATTGGCATACAGTAAATAAACTGAGTCTTGCATTTTGTTTGCTCTACATTTAATTTAGTATTTTCCCTAATTACATCTATTTTTAGTTGACATTGTTCAAGTTATTCTCTTTTTTGTTGTTGCTGTTGCTGCTGCCCTACTTGACTCTTGGAAGTCACCAGATGGCACTATTTAGCTTCCCCACACAGTGTAAGTAAAGAGTGGAAGAACATGTTGATGTATCCTTGCCCTCACACCGCTCCTCACCAGGCAGCAAGTCTCCTGGTCTTCTAAAAGCACCCGTCCTACCAGACCTGCCTGACCTGACCTCTGTGTTGGGCTGCTTTTCACACGCCACCAGGTTGCTATACAAAGAATCCTCAGAATTCAGCCGTTAAACAATCGCAACGTTTGACTAGTCACACAGTGACATATGATGGAATTAAAACTTTATTGACCCCCATTAGGCCTGGCCCAATTATTACATCATCGCCTAATCACAATTATTTCAGGTGGTCACAATTATTTTTGCATAATTGTCATAATCGTTTCCATTTTGGAAAAGGTTCATACATTTCCATGTAAGCTTGTAGATCAGCTATTTCCACAATTTTTACATTTTCTTTAAAGTAACCTATACTATTATTAAATGTGTCAGTACTTACTTTGTATATTTAAGTTATATGTCCTATCTGCCCTGTGCAATTTGTGTTTATGAAGCCTAAAAAGACAAACATTTCACAATGTTCAATGCCAAAAACACAATTAAATTATCTGTGTGACAATGAATTATAAACTTTGTGATCGTGACAATGACAACCCTAATCCCCATCAGGGAGTTCAGGAGTCGTATAGACGCAACAGTGAGAGTGGAAACACAGGAGAGGTTACAAGCAAGAGCAGAGAAATAAGATCAAATAAATAGACTTCAAGAGTCTGACACTAGTCATCTGCTCTGGGTCCGAATAAGAACATGTATAGTACCTTCTTTCAATCTTTCAATAAATATAATAAATATATCTCCAATGATGATTATATGCATGAATGTGCATCTTATCGCCAGTGAATATATGAATGGATATATATAGTGTACACACACACACACACACACACACACACACACACACACACACACACACACTTGATTTGCTATGTACAGACGGTGTCAAATTAGTGGATATTTCGTGCTAATTCATCTAAAAGCACCAAATCTTGCACAGATATAGCCCAGGGCCTGCTCTAATGATTTAGCTAGGGCGCCCGAGCCAGCGACCTTTGAGATTGCCACAGCGGCCAAATCCATATGGCCACCATTAACATCCTATATAAGGCAAAATTTCATTATGCTTTAAGTAGCATGTGACAATTGTCAAACTAGATGATTCTCATGATTCTGAATCCATTGCAAGCATTTGTTTTGCACCGAAAACACTATTCGGATAAAACGGCCATTACGCTGATCACCTGCCACTCACACATATTATCAGCACAAGACACTCTGAAAAGTCAACAAACATTCAGATGGATGTGTGTGTGTGTGGTGTGTACGCACACGTGAATTGTTCTACATGCGCTCATGTCTTGTTTTCCTTTCGGCATCAGCAGCACTTAGCACAGGCGTCTTCAACGCCATGCGTGGTGGGTGACGTCTAATGGGCTTTTAAGAGCGTTGCAAAGGGGACTATTTGTGTACCATCAGCGGAGCCCTGTGATCCCTGTGTGACAACAGCATTTTAAACCTGCTCCTCGGTGGTGGCGCTGTGCGGTGACTACCCGGAGCTGTGTCTTTCCCCAGGGGAGCGACGTGTGCTTCCCAGATCATACAGCTCAACTTCTCTCTCACTTTCCAACTCGAGTGTCTTGTTTTCAGCGAGACAGGCTGAACAAAAAAAAAAAAAAAGCACTTGATTTCCACCACTCACCACTTTTTTGTTTCAGCTGGAAAACGTATACGTTTGTGAAGGAAACGGAACAAGACTAAACAGGGCGTTTTCGACATTTCTCGCAGAATAATTTTATTTTTATTTGTCTCTGGTGATGTTTGCCTAATCCCTAGAGACATCCCTGTTTAAAAGTCATATATATTTTTTTCTTTCATTTGAATCTCCTGAATTGAACCCGTGTTCTGCCTGGCAGGCAGCAGGTGCCTGTGCCTTAACAATTATAGAATCCCCCCCTCACACTCTCCCTAACTCCTATGTGCACATTCATTTTAATTGCTTTAGTTAAATCCATTTAAGTTTTAATTTTCATACCATTCAGATATTACTGAGATTCAGTGGGTCTAATGGCTTTAGGACATTTAGGGATCCATAAATCACTGTGCTGGCCACATCTAGGCTACAGTACATTATTATAGCCAGTGCAATCATTAATGTTACTCAAACCTAACTGTTAGTTGGACCCCGGGATTTTGGTCAATTGTTATGCTCAAAGAGTCAATTTGGGATTCCTATTACACTCTCAGATTGAAATGAACACTGAAGATTTTACTGTATAGGATGGCATAGAGTAGAATTTGCCCGTGGTTAGTTTCGTTTCCTGTATTTGGATGGGCCTACTATTTATCTTTTATAGTGCAATGTAACCCTTTATTTATGAATGTATGCATGGACACACACACACACACACACACACACACACCACACACACACACACACACACACACACACACACACACACACACACACACACACACACACACACACACACACACACACACACACACACACACACACACACACACAATCTATGTGACTGAGAGAAGCCCTGAAATAATGTAGCTGTTTAAAGGCTTGTTTGCTAATTACTCATCATTAGGGTGGTGCAACGGTCATTGGGGAACATGCAAACGGGCTACTCTACACTTGCACACAATAAATAGCAGAATGAGAAATTGCTAGCAGTGTTTATTATGGTCTATGTTGTTTGTCTACCAATGTTTAAACACATGCTATTGTGTTGGATGTTGAAATAAATTAGCCTTTTCCATCTATTATTGGGTGTGTTTGGGGGGGGGCTGTGACATATTTCAGTAGGCAGAACTTAGAAGGTTGGAAGGAATAAATTGGCATCTTCCTGGTTCCCTCAAAGAGTCTATATGGGATGGATGCTTGCATTGGATTTTATGATTATTGCCGAAAATGAGCACTGTGGCAAGAGAAGTCTTGCGCACTTCAGCCAGCAGAAGGTAAAACCACTCGTTGTCCTCAAGTTGTCCTCAACAGAGGACAACTTGCATCAGCAAAGATATAATACCTGGACACTTAAGCAGAGCTTGTTGTACTCTATTCAATTGAGTAAAGACATTTGAGTACTTTCAACTGTGGAGGTTTGGGGTTGGTGGATGATGAGAGGGAGGGCAGTGAGTGGGATACCATCTCAGCTGCGATTGAGACAATATAATTATGATATGGAAATTATGCCGAGGCAGGAAAGTTGAGTCTGAGGGGAGCTCAGACTCATTGAGTCGGCGCCTTTACCTCCCAATCTCCTAGCATGTATCAGTATCAATTACTGATGTATCCAAAGCAATTATGAAGTAATACATTTGCAATTCTGTTTTTCCAAAACATTATTGCTAGAGGATTAATTTGTGTGGCTGCTTAAAACTGATAAATAAGTGTGATGCACTTCTCACTTCTACGCGATTGCCAATGATGATGTTGACTTTGATTGGCTATATATTAGTGAGAAAGATGCATGCTAACCAGCGACTGTCTTTGAACTTCAGGGACCCTGTCCTCAACCTTCAATTGAAGTGGTTCTCAACATGTGGGCTGGCCTCGGGCCCGCTGGTGAGGATATTGCAAGTGGGAACACAAATAATTGGCAAAACGCTAATATTTTATTGTAATATCCATCCATCCATCCATCTTCAACCGCTTATCCGTAGTTGGGTCGCGGGGGCAACAGACTTCCCTCTCCAGGGCAACATTAGTGACTTTCTCCTGGGGTATCCCGAGATGTTCCAAGGCCAGTGAGTCGATGTGTTTCCTCCAACTGCGCCTTGGTCTGCCCCGGGATCTCCTCCCAGTGGGACGTGCCTCGAGGACCTCCCTAGGGAGATGCCAGAGAGGCATCCTAACAAGATGCCCGAACCACCTAAGCTGGCTCCTTTCCAAGCGAAGAAGCAGGGACTCTACTCCGAGTCTCTCTTGTGTGAGTGAACTTCTCACCCTATCTCTAAAGGAGATGCCAGCCACCCGTCGAAGAAAACTGATTTTGGCCGCTTGTATTGACCTTATTCTTTCGGTCATGACCAACACTTCATGACCATAGGTGAGAGTAGGAACGAAGATTGCTCCGTAGACAGTGCGGTACAGCGACTGCAATACCGCCCCTGCTGCTCCGATTCTCAGGCTGATCTCCTTCTCCGTTCTCCCCTCACTTGTGAACAAGACCCCAAGATACTTAAACTTCTTCACCTGGGGTAATGCCTCATTCCCTACCCGGACTGCACAATCCACCGGTTTGCTGCTGAGAACCATGGCCTCAGATTTGGAGACGCTGATCCTCATCCCAGTCGCCGTACACTCGGCTGCGAACTGGTCCAGTGAGAGCTGAAGGTCTTGGACCAATGGTGGCATCAGGACCACATCATCTGCAAAAAGTAATGATGCAACCCATAGCTCACTGAGCCGTATACCCTCTCCGCCACTACTTGATTGAATTGATTATATTGATAAATTATAACATGAACAAATATGTAATAATATACAATAATAGTAACCCATCTGACCACTGAAAGGCTGCGAACTCTTTTGAGATGTTCTAGTGGGCGCCCCCCCGCCCCCAAACGAGAAAAGGTTTAGAACCTCTGAACCATTTCAACTAATTCCAGTCTGCTGTTGTGAGCTTGTAGATCTGCTACTTAACACCTGCAAGTTGCAACACCGTCCCACGACAGAGCATCACATAAGCATGAAGAACAACAAATGCAAATTTGACCAACCCATCACTTACACACTCTCTCTCTCTCTCTCTCTCTCTCTCGTGCGCCCGCAACACACTGGTACACAGACGCGGGCATACACACATGAAAATACGCACACACACACACACACACACACACAGAGTGAATCTGCCATTTAATAATTATGAGGCGTAAAATCCTTGCCGACGGCGAGCATACTGAAGGATGTAATTATGACCCCTTTCAGAGAGAGAGCCCACGCTCGGTGGCAATGCCTACATTTCCACCCGGAGAGTAGGAAAAACACTCCCAAGGAATGACGGGAAAACGTGCCCTTCATCGCAATTAAGGACAATAATTCTCTGCAAGAAAATTGTTTCAATTGCTTTTCAGCCCAGGAGCAAAATGGCAGTGATGGGGGTGATGGTTGGAAATAGGGGTGACAGTGGGATGAGAATTGTGTGTGTGTGGGGGGGGGGGGGGGGTGACATTTCAGACGGCGTTGGAAGTGTAGGAATAAGAAAAGCGTGCCTCTGCATGCGTGGGTGGAGGGGAATTAGAGGGGATAAAATGGATAATACAAAATATTACATATAGCTTAGGCACAATATACAGCGACTTACTGTAAGCGTAGGCTAGCCGTTAGGCATGGACAACACCACTAGGTTTTCAAAGTGGGGCCAATTGGAAAGTAGAAGAAAATGGGGAAAAAAAGTGAAAAATAAAATATATTCGCGGTCGTTGGGAATCCCAAAATTACGATCTCTGCAGTAGAAACCGTGCCTCGATCTTCTCATTCTTCTCTGGAGTAGGGCTGTCATGATCATGACATTTTACTTGACGATTAATTGTAATTCAACTAAATGCGATTAACGATTTAACTGTGTGTGGGAATGGAGCATATAAAGAACGCTTTTAATAATTTTATACAAATGGTATATACGAGCTTTTACCGTTCTTTGTGAATAACAAAAGTGCGCACCATGTACAGTGTGCTTAATACACACATGAAAACCAACAATGAGATTAATGGTATTATACGATTTACATGTACTGTAAAACAAGCATCCCGTCAGCGCCCATCGAAACCCAGGCTCTGCATGCAGAAAAGGTAGTCCCTAGTGCACAGACCATGTCCTTCTCGTCAGCCGCCATGACCCAAGTTTGAATCCAACTCCCGATCTTGTTTCTCACGTCTCTCCTCACTCTCCTGTCTCTCTGCACACCATCCTAGCTAAGAAATATAGCATAAAAATGGAGGGGAAAATTAAAAAAAAGAGAGGAAAAATATAAGAGTTGTCAATCAAAATGTCAGCACGAAGTGAAAAGATGATACTTTGTGAGTTCTACATGTTTGGGCTCTGACAACGTCCCAATTTTTGGGCTGATTTTCAGTCCTTATTTTGCTGGGGAGTGGAAACACTGGAGTGAGCGGAGGAAATGGAAATCTCTCAACACCACAGAACTCTTCAACTAATTCCAGCAATTCAAGAAGACCTTGCTCAAACCCCCTCTCTCCTCCTCCCCACCCCAGATTAAGGTGATACAGTGATGACAAGAAAAATTAATGAAAATAAAATAAATGTTGCCTCGATAGTAGTCAAACCGAAATGCGTAAGGTTGTGGTTTGAAGTTGTATGTCACACCGCCATTACAACCAGCCAGACTATAGGTTAATTCTCATGAAGGTGATGTAAAATAGAAGTGAAAGCAGGCACAGCGACATTATGACAACTTTGAGGTGGAAAGTTACTTTCTTCCACCTTCACATATCACAGGGCTCCAGGAGAAGGACCCCCAAATAGCCATTAGACCCCCATTGCCAAAATTGGCTTTCAAGAACCTCCCAGAAATGGATAAAATGGCAGATCTACAGGGTCACTTTGGCTTATTTTGCAGTGCAAAGTTTTCACTCAAACGACACTATTTGTTAAACATGGTCCGTATAATGCCGCTGTAATCAGTTTTAGCATTACAGGTTTGAACTGGAAGACAGCTGAGCTGAACAATGCTAAAAAAAAAATCACACCCGTGTGAAGTGAGGGGCGCTCTTATCATCATACGTCATCAATACATCATCTCATTTTGGCCAATCACAACTTGCGTCCTCACTTTTGTCTTCAATGTTTGCGTGTCAATGCCATTGATATAACATGGTTTTAAATAATGGCAGTTATACGATTCAATGAGCATACATGTATATGACAGTTTATGAATTATAGTGAAAGATTAAAGTCAGTGGATTAATGTAGTAGACCAACAAACTGCAAAGATTTCCTGAGTGCCTTACTTTGCAGAATAATGTGATAGACAGTTTGGCCAGCATCGTGCATTGCTGCGTTTCACCATGAGAAACAAGAATCCGTTGGCTACAAGATATGTAACATCTTACATAACACTGTGATGAGATGCCCACAATGCAAAAAGTTAGCTGGTATTAAAACCACAAGTTGTACTTTTTCTTGAGTGGAGCAGCATGGTAGATTTTTATCGTCCACTCAAAACAGCCAAAGTCTGTCTAATATAGTGCTGCTGCTGAGCATAATATGCTCATCATCATCATATTATGATGATGTGTTACCAAAATGCCACCAAGAACCGCAATTTCAACAACAGAAGTGGAAATATTCACAAACCGAGGACAGGGCAACGAATGTCAGTGAACCTTTTCCGTTCCAGCCTGATTAGACTAAAGATGTTTATGTTTAGTCTTAGGGCCGATTCATACTCCTATTTTACTGCTGTTTCGGCGCTGTAGTGCCGAATGATTTCGGCTCGTCAGACATTTTCAGTAGCACCAAAGAGCCGACTTTAGGACGGTACCCGTCCCCCCCAAACCTCAAATGACCTGATCACATTGTAGGCTCTACAGAGCCGAACCGACTTTTATTCGGCTCTAAAATAGGAGCATGAATTGGCCCTTAGGATGAGTGAGCATGAAGATGATTTACGGTAGTAAAGTCATAAAAACCCCCCGCTATAAACATAAATGTTCTGTATTGGCCCATTGTGTACTGTACACACACACACACACACACACACACACACACACACACACACACACACACACACACACACACACACACACACACACACGTTGAAGACTTTTAATTGGTATTCCAAATTCTATCATTGTATTGGAAAATAAAAGTGCATTCTAGGCAATGAGCCAATCCATAGGCTTCATTCTTCAGTGTATGAGGCCATAGCCTCAAACCACTGTAACACACGCCTGTCGCTCGCTCATGTCTAACGAAAGCCCCGCTGTGATTGGCCAGTAGTCCAAGAGCCACCAAGCTGGGTTGAAAACGCAGAGGTCAAGGCAGCAGTGTATCACGGCCACAATGAACAGGCGTGAATGGCACATGGCGCATACATCACAGTATGACCGAACGGTGGACAAAGTTGTACACTCCATGAGCGTGGAATTCTCTCAATTGAGAAAGATATTTGCCCGGGACCCAAACTAGTGAAAACAGCAATTTATTATTCATGGACTTTCTTAGATTTGTTTGTTTGTTTTTAAAATGCATACAATTATTTTAATGTTTTTTAATAATAATAATAATAATAATAATTCAAAAATATATATATTTTGTGCCACACGACCCATAAAAACTGGTCCGTGACCCACACAAATGTGTCCAAACCCACTGTTTGGGAACCAGTGATCTATAAGCTGCACCATGGGACCCACTTCATGAACCAGTGATCTATAAGCTGCACCATGGGACCCACTGTTTGGGAACCAGTGATCTATAAGCTGCACCATGGGACCCACTGTTTGGGAACCAGTGATCTATAAGCTGCACCATGGGACCCACTTCATGAATTGCTTTTTGTCTTTTTGGAGTTGCGGTGGTGCTCGAGCCCTGAGATGGCTGTGTCCTATCACCTTCCTCCGTTAGCCGAGAGATGGCTGTGTCCTATCGCCTTCCTCCGTTAGCCGAGAGATGGCTGTGTCCTATCGCCTTCCTCTGTTAGCCGAGAGATGGCTGTGTCCTATCGCCTTCCTCCGTTAGCCGAGAGATGGCTTTGTCCTATCACCTTCCTCCGTCCCCCAGGCCCCTCTAGCCCTGGTAATGGGAGGCAGCAATGTGATGACAAGACACTTTAAGGGTGATTCTGTCCAAGGGCACGTCAGTCTGTCACTGACAACACTTTAATCCTGATCAAGGTGTCTGTCTGGCCACAGCATTCTCTCTCTCTCTCTCTTTCTCTCTTCATCTCTCCGTCTCTCTGTCTCTGTCTGTCTGTCTCTCTCTCTCTCTCTCTCTCTCTCTCTAGTCTTTCTTTCTAGCTTTACCTACTGTAGCTCTCTTCTATTTGCCATGCGTCCCCAGAGCATTAAGAAAATTGTCCTTGATTTTGTTTCTACTTAAACACGGTTATTGTTTGGAACCTGCACCAACTATTGCTTTTTTTTTTGCAGATCTACAATCTCACAATGCAATATATTTGTTATGTGCCAAAGTAATGCCTTAACGGGTTAAGGCCCCAAAGGTACAGAACAGATCCACCAAATAGTGGAAGTCCATGCTCAAAACGTATTTCACTTAAGCTATTAGAATATCAGTATATACTTCTCTTGGCATCATCATATTCATTAGCAAAACTCCTTGGGAAACCTTAGACCACAAAGTCTAAATTCAACCGTATGTCACCGCATGATCGGATTGATCCCTCAGTATACCATGATCATGGTATTGGTATTGGTGGTGGTGGTGATGATGATGGACCTGATGGTCTGGTCCGGATGCACTGTTTGTGTGATGGCATCCTGCGGTGGGACGGTATCCGTGGTGAAGGAGGAACAAAGGTCTGGACCGGGAGGACTGGGCAACCAGAGAGGGAAATGGAAAGCAGCTTTAGAGGAGGAAGACACACACACACACACACACACACACACACACACACACACACACACACACACACACACACACACACACACACACACACACACACACGCGTGCACCGTCCTGTTTACATTGGGTCCAGGACGCTACACGCTGAGGCATTCCAGCTCTCACGGTGGGCTCACCAGAACCGGATCCGCGTTTTCACGCTCGACTTTCTGCTGCCTAAGTGAGTGTGGGTATTTCTGTGTTGAGTTTTTGTGTGAGTGCATGAACGTCGTAGCTGTGGGGCAGAAACCTTGTATCTCCATAATTCAACTTATTGTATATTTTTTTCCTCCAAAAAATGAATGCTTTACTTTGTCACGCAAGAGTGTCGTGCGAAGGTAGTGAAAGTTACCAATCTACAAGCTCACAATGTGTCGCATTGTGACCAGTTGTGAGCATTTTCACTATTTTCACTATTTCACACATTTTTAAAGTGAAAGTGGTAGAGAATCTCATCTTTATGAAAATGATTGAGCTTGTTGTAACTGAATGATATACTGTACGTAGCTACATCGAGTTCATTGTCACACAGGTTTTGGACATGCAAGGTTTCCGCCCGACATCGACTGTATATACTGTATATATGTACATAACATATACTGTATATATGTATAGCTCCCGTTACAACGTGCAGCAATTTGTGCACTCTAACCCATTCTGACCGGGCACCCATTTTGGTGTTAGCATCATGTCATGCTTTAGCTATTGAAAAACAGCAGATCTACAAGCTCATATCGCGCCACCGAGTGGCGCGATACGAGCTTGTAGGTCTGCTGTTTTTGGAAAAAAATCGAAGAACGACTGACATTTTTAGAATCTGATCTCAGGTCAGAATGGGTTCGTCAGACCAGCGTGTGTCCGGTGGAAACCTCGTATGAATCTGATCTCAGGTCAGAATGGGCTAAACAATGTGGACCTTCCCAACGTACGGTGAAGTTGCCTCATCTGCTAACATTTCCCTCCCTCATGTCTGCTGTATACCTGCTCCGCTCCGGCTCGGCATTCCTGCGCCGGCTGTTCTGTAATTGTGTCTGTAAGACCACAAGTGTGTCATGGTGCTCTGATCGCTGCATGGCGGTTTGGCCAGTGTACTGTATGAGATCCACGTTGTGGTCACACATGTGCTCCATGCATGCGCACTGAGTCCATCCTGTTCCTCTCTCTCTCTCTCTCTCTCTGAACGCACTACTACGCAGATTCCGTCGACTAAAAAATTGGACTACCTGTTTTTCACCCACAAAAATTACCTAAAAACTATATAGAAACTTAAGGTCATTACACACTGGCGAATTAGCGACGCGATGCGAATAAGCGATCTGAAAATGCGAAATATTGCATGTTGCAGTTCGCCTGCGAATCTCTGCAAAATACGACACCAGAGCGAACAAATAAAAGCGAAAACGGTCGCATTTTCGCACATTCGCACATTCGCCACTGATGTGGAAGCTTGCATGGACTTCAATTGTTTCTTTTTAAATGCGAATTATTCGCACGAATATATCGCGTCGCCAATTCGCCAGTGTGTAATGACCTTAAGCCATGATGACTAAAACTATGACCAAATATTCTGACATTTTCATCAACAGATAACTAGACTAAAATGTAAGGGAGGAGGACTAGAGGAGAAGATATGTTTTTTTTTTTTGCTTGGTTGTGCTCGGGTTGTTGCGCTTTGAAAATAGCAGATCTACAAGCTCACAACGCGCCACGGCTTGTAGATCTGCTATTTTCAGCATGTAACCAAGTGTAAAAGCTGCCATTATGCCATCGAGGCCTGCAAAAATGCAATCTTTAAGTCAACTAAAATCGTACAGTATATTTAGTCGACTAAAACTAGACTAACACTAAAACATTTCGGATGACTAAAATATGACTAAAACTAAATTGAGTTTTATTCCAAAGACTATGACTAAAATAAAAAAATTATTTGCTGCCAAAATCAATAATGCTACCGCTCGCTCTCATACTCCTCGTCCCGCAGTGGTGGAAAAAGTATTATTATTTCTTTACTTAATTAATAGTGCAAATACTGCAATGTAGAAGTACTGCATTTCAAGTACAAGTCCTGAATTAAAAATGTACTTGAGTAAAAGTACAAAAGGATTGAATCAAAATGTACTTAAAGTATGAAAAGCAAAAGTACTCATTATGCAGAATGTGTTTCAAATCTTTTGAAAATGGCAGATCTAGGTTTTGTAATAATAATAATCAAAATCTACAAAGTAACTAGTAACTAAAGTTTTCAAATAATTGTAGTGGAGTAAAAGTACAATATTTCGATCTGAGACGTAGAGTGGAGTAGTAAAGTAAATGTATTGGGGAAATTGCAAATACTCGCGTACAGTACTTGGGTAAATGCACTTGTATTTACTTTACACCTCCTCGTCACGGCACAGAAAGGGTCTGCACTGCACGGCTTTACGGCAATCAACATTCACAAGAAAATGGAATCCTTTATATGCAAAACAAACAATGGGGAGGAAATAAAACATTCAGGCGAAGCTGTCAGGTCCTTTCAAGAATCAATACGAGGCCTTTCATCTGCGTCCCAACCTTCCTGGTAATTATCCTGCATATTTTATACACCCCCCCCCCCCCCCCCCCACATCACCAGCCTTTCTCCTGCATGCCTACCCCCCCCCCCCCCCCCCCACACACACACACACACAAACACACTGTACCACACACATGTACATATGCATACACAATTACACACGCAATCAAATAGGTTGTTCTTAAAATAAAACATTCTACTGGGAGCTACAGCGGACTTTCCTTCTTACCCACACACACACACAGCGCGCATGCACGCACGCACGCACACGCAGAGAGAGAGAGGGGCACGCACATGCCAACCATTAAAAAAAATCTATATAAAAAAAGAAAGTTGTATAGGAATTAAATAGATTTTTATGGCATGTTTTTTTTTCTACTTCTAATTGATTCATAATTGTTCACTTGCCCTTCTAAGTAATATTTCACTTTCATGGTTCTCGTCTGTGCATTTTTAGTATGCAAATCTCGCTTTCCGTTCATTAACGGTGACATTCCATCACCGCTTGTCCTGACAGTCTCTCTAGTCACTACCACACGAACACTCAACTTCTATTATCAATAATTACACTGACAAAGGACATTCTTGACAACTTTTTATCAATTAAAACAATAATATATACTGTGTGTGTGTGTGTGTGTGTGTGTGTGTGTCTACTGCCAGGCCACAGTTCAGGGTCGCCTTATTTGCGCTCTTCTTTTTAATGTGGCTCCTCTATATATAGTAAAGCAAACTGTGTCAATGAAATAAACATTGAAACGGTCAGACAAATCCCACAGTTCCTGATATTTACGTGATCTTTCTGGATGGGCAATGTTCAAGTTGAGTGGACCATACAATCATCCACACTGCTTTATGACAGTTTCTTTCCACCCTGAAAGGTGGCGCTGTGTGTAACGAATCCCGATTCATATCGGGTGATGGATACAAAAAAACGCAATACTGTATGACATACTGTACATGGGCAACTGGCGGCCCGGGGACCACATGCGGCACTCACCACTTAATGCGGCCTGCTGGTTAATATCAGAATACTGATATATTATTGATTTCAGCTGTTACAATTCCAAACATGAAAACATGACCCGCTTTAATTACATGAAAACATGAACTGCTTTAATTACATAAGTCTATATGTAGCTTAGACTAGGATAAACATTTTTTATTGTCTTTTTGAGTCCAATGTATTTGGACTTAGTTCATAAAAGTTAACATAACTATAACAAAATGCATTTGAAATTAAATGTAGTTACTTTTCATAATTCAGGATTTCAATTTCATATATAGCAAAAATAGCTGATCTACAAGCTCAACACGCGTCGCAGTGCGATCCGTTTTGCGATAGTATATATGCAATGTGGCCCTATGGAGTTTGTGTGGAAATATAGTGGCCCTCTCCGTCAAAGTTGCCCACCCCTGCTGTATGAAACCCGCCAGTAGCCCCTAGAGGCCGTGCTGCTCCTTACACATGGTTTGCCCCTGTGCAATATAGCACAGGTTCCCAAACAGAGGGTCTGGACTCTGGACCCATTTGTGGGTCTTTACAAGTCTGCAGTTTACACCTTTTTGGAATTAAGGCACCACTGCTTTGAAAACCTTTTAAAGATTTATCTTTTTTGGCTTTCGCCTTTTTATTGATAGAGCGATAGATGAAAGTAGGCTGACAGGAAATGGGGAGAGAGATGGGGGGGGGGGGGGGGGGGGGTGACACGCAGTAAAGGCCGTCGGGATCGGGAGTCGAACCCGCGGCACACTGCCAGACTGGATTACCAGCCAAGGTGCCTGGACCGCTGAGCCAGCCGCCCAGGCCGAAGACTCCTGTTTTTGTTCGAACGAAATAGTTATCAGGGAATGGTGGTCAATCACAACATCCTTCAATCGCAGCTGTTTGTTTTGGAGCGGTATTGTTTCGAACTGAATTCTGGTACCTTCTGACAGTACTGTGTGTACTGTGTACTGTGTGGTCTGATTAACCCATTCTGACCTGAGATCAGATTCTAAAAATGTCAGTCATTCTTCGATTTCTTCAAAAATAGCAGACCTACAAGCTCGTATCGCGCCACTCGGTGGCGCGATATGAGCTTGTAGATCTGCTATTTTTAAATAGCTAAAGCATAACATGATGCCAACACCAAAATGGGTGCCCGGTCAGAATGGGTTAAGCGGGGTGCTAGAGACCTATTTTCTGGTACACAAGCTGGAACGACAAAGAAACCTTGAGCCTTTAGAGGAAAGGCCATATAGGGGTCACCAAAATCAGCGTAGGTTCATCCTCTGGGGAATTAATTTGCAAATTCCGTGGCAATCTAACCAGCAGTTTTTCGTAATGGCTTATTTTTGGGACTATAATGTTGGCTGGACCAGCTGACCAACCGACAACTCTTAGCCACATCGATAACGGGGCTAAATTAAAAAAAAAAGGGTTTGGTGGAGAGACGGGGAAACTGACAGCAAGCCAATGTGGTCGCGTGGTCAGTGCATTAACTACTGGAGCCACTACTGTATATAATATGTACCACTCATCCACAGTTACAGCAAAAGATGCATTGTCTATCATTCCACACTGTGCTGGACCTTATTTTCAACAGCAATTATTTTCTGACAGCTACTGCAAACCTGACTATATGGTGCTCCATATAGTGCGATGACAGCTGTTCTCGCTGTGGTTGTAACTCACTCTGCGTACAACAGCTCCCAAATCAATTTTGTGTTTAAAAAAAAATACAAGAAACGTGTGAAATAAATGCACACCGAGACACACACAAAAAAGAAAATAACTTTCTTGAGCTTGGCATCGAAATTCTAGCGGATGACAATCCTCAGAGAGGGGGAGAGAGAGAGAGAGGGAGATTGAGAGAGGGGTAGTGTGTATGGGTCTGCATGGGAGGGTGTGATGGAAGGGGTCTAATGAGGCATAGCAGAGGATGAAATATTAAAGTTTCTAATTAAATAGAGAGACCTCTTCCACTCTCGTCAAGGTTGTTTGGGCCATTATCTTTGTCATGTGATCAGCAGTGACCCGGTCCGTTTAGGAGTTCCCCTGCTTCTGCGCTGATGCTACAGACGCACGCACGCACGCACGGGCGCACGCACGGGCACACACCTCTCTGGCTGTGTGTATACTTTTACTTTATACATCCGACAGTGAATCATGGAGTCACAGGCTGTCTAACAGATCTGCTACTTATTTATTGAAAAGAAACACCCATGTGAAGTGAGGGGCGCTCTTATCAGCTTAGTTTATTTGCACAATAAAAACAGTACAAAAAGGTATTCATCAATAGAAGTGTGAAGTGTGTGCAGGTGAGAAAAGAAACCCAGGGAGGGCTTATATGTGCATATATTTAACAAATAGTAATATAACAAATAGTAATATACAAATAGTAAGACAAAGTAATCAAACATAGGTATGGAAAATAAAAACAACAAGAAATACATTATTACATTACATATATATTATATACATATATTATATACATACATATATATACATTATCATCGTACATCATCATGACATAAAATAGACACTATGTCTATTTGGTGAGACACTATGACGTAAAATTCTCCATTCATTGTCAATGGGAATTTAATGTTTGTAGGACAAAGTTTGTGGACAGACACCAAAAGCTGGATATAGGAGGGGCTAGCGCCCCTCAAAAACAAGAAAAGAAAGCATCATCTTAAGTGATCGAGAAGCTGCATCTCCTTGACATTTCAGCCCTGCTTGACTTTCTGTTGTTTTCAGAAGGTGAAACTTGACCAGTGGGACCCAAACATAGAGGAGAAGGAAAGGGCTACGACAGAATGAACGGTTAGAGGGAGAGAGCGGAGGGAGGAGGTTGGAAAAGGAATGGGAATGAAATGAATGAATGACAGAGAAAGATAAAGTTAGTCTGATTAGCTATATGATGATTATTTACAGTATATATATATATATATATATATATATATATATATGGTGGTGTACAGTATAATGGCTAATGTGTGGAGGTGGTGATGTGTTAAGGTAATGTATGATGGTGGTGCATCGAAAGCCGAAAGATGCTTTTGTCTGACTGTAGTATAGTATATATCGTTAGCCTCATAGGATAAATGCATAAGTCATTTTTTATGATTTTCGGATAATAAGGAAAAACACATTTTCTCGCAAGTATGTAAGAGTTTTTAATGCAGATTTTTACAATGGTTTCCTG
This sequence comes from Protomyctophum parallelum, assembly GCF_964188405.1. Taxonomy (NCBI): domain Eukaryota; kingdom Metazoa; phylum Chordata; class Actinopteri; order Myctophiformes; family Myctophidae; genus Protomyctophum; species Protomyctophum parallelum. The sequence goes on from NC_139710.1 coordinate 46,594,312, forward strand.
AGGGGTTAACAAAATGTTTTTTACAAAAAGATAAACATGAGAGTCATTCCATAACAAAAAAAAGTGACTTAGGCCATTTTCAAGAAAATAATCTGTGACTTAGGCATTTTTTAATACATGTCTACTAAACACCTGGGGGTCTATTAGAGTGATGTTAACTCCATACTAAACACCTGGGGGTCTATTAGAGTAATGTTAACTCCATACTAAACACCTGGGGGTCTATTAGAGTGATGTTAACTCCATACTAAACACCTGGGGGTCTATTAGAGTGATGTTAACTCCATACTAAACACCTGGGGGTCTATTAGAGTGATGTTACCATACTAAACACCTGGGGGTCTATTAGAGTAATGTTAACTCCATACTAAACACCTGGGGGTCTATTAGAGTAATGTTAACTCCATACTAAACACCTGGGGGTCTATTAGAGTGATGTTAACTCCATACTAAACACCTGGGGGTCTATTAGAGTGATGTTAACTCCATACTAAACACCTGGGGGTCTATTAGAGTGATGTTAACTCCATACTAAACACCTGGGGGTCTATTAGAGTGATGTTAACTCCATACTAAACACCTGGGGGTCTATTAGAGTAATGTTAACTCCATACTAAACACCTGGGGGTCTGTTAGAGTAATGTTAACTCCATACAGAACACCTGGGGGTCTATTAGAGTGATGTTAACTCCATACTAAACACCTGGGGGTCTATTAGAGTAATGTTAACTCCATACTAAACACCTGGGGGTCTGTTAGAGTAATGTTAACTCCATACAGAACACCTGGGGGTCTATTAGAGTGATGTTAACTCCATACTAAACACCTGGGGGTCTATTAGAGTAATGTTAACTCCATACTAAACACCTGGGGGTCTATTAGAGTAATGTTAACTCCATACTAAACACCTGGGGGTCTGTTAGAGTAATGTTAACTCCATACAGAACACCTGGGGGTCTATTAGAGTGATGTTAACTCCATACTAAACACCTGGGGGTCTGTTAGAGTAATGTTAACTCCATACAGAACACCTGGGGGTATATTAGAGTGATGTTAACTCCATACTAAACACCTGGGGGTCTGTTAGAGTAATGTTAACTCCATACAGAACACCTGGGGGTCTATTAGAGTAATGTTAACTCCATACAGAACACCTGGGGGTCTATTAGAGTGATGTTAACTCCATACTAAACACCTGGGGGTCTATTAGAGTAATGTTAACTCCATACTAAACACCTGGGGGTCTGTTAGAGTAATGTTAACTCCATACAGAACACCTGGGGGTCTGTTAGAGTGATGTTAACTCCATACTAAACACCTGGGGGTCTATTAGAGTAATGTTAACTCCATACTAAACACCTTGGGGTCTGTTAGAGTAATGTTAACTCCATACAGAACACCTGGGGGTCTATTAGAGTGATGTTAACTCCATACTAAACACCTGGGGGTCTGTTAGAGTAATGTTAACTCCATACTAAACACCTGGGGGTCTGTTAGAGTAATGTTAACTCCATACAGAACACCTGGGGGTCTATTAGAGTGATGTTAACTCCATACTAAACACCTGGGGGTCTATTAGAGTGATGTTAACTCCATACTAAACACCTGGGGGTCTGTTAGAGTAATGTTAACTCCATACAGAACACCTGGGGGTCTATTAGAGTAATGTTAACTCCATACTAAACACCTGGGGGTCTGTTAGAGTAATGTTAACTCCATACTAAACACCTGGGGGTCTGTTAGAGTAATGTTAACTCCATACAGAACACCTGGGGGTCTATTAGAGTGATGTTAACTCCATACTAAACACCTGGGGGTCTATTAGAGTGATGTTAACTCCATACTAAACACCTGGGGGTCTATTAGAGTGATGTTAACTCCATACTAAACACCTGGGGGTCTATTAGAGTAATGTTAACTCCATACTAAACACCTGGGGGTCTATTAGAGTAATGTTAACTCCATACTAAACACCTGGGGGTCTGTTAGAGTAATGTTAACTCCATACTAAACACCTGGGGGTCTGTTAGAGTAATGTTAACTCCATACTAAACACCTGGGGGTCTATTAGAGTGATGTTAACTCCATACTAAACACCTGGGGGTCTGTTAGAGTAATGTTAACTCCATACTAAACACCTGGGGGTCTGTTAGAGTGATGTTAACTACATACTAAACACCTGGGGGTCTGTTAGAGTGATGTTAACTACATACTAAACACCTGGGGGTCTATTAGAGTGATGTTAACTACATACTAAACACCTGGGGGTCTATTAGAGTGATGTTAACTCCATACTAAACACCTGGGGTCTATTAGAGTAATGTTAACTCCATACAGAACACCTGGGGGTCTATTAGAGTAATGTTAACTCCATACTAAACACCTGGGGGTCTATTAGAGTAATGTTAACTCCATACTAAACACCTGGGGGTCTGTTAGAGTAATGTTAACTCCATACTAAACACCTGGGGGTCTATTAGAGTAACTGTTGTTTGCTGTGTATGCAATGTAAAAATGCCCAAGTCACACAAAGTGAGTTAGGCGGCAACGTAAAAATGCTCAAATCACACAAGTGACTTAGGCAGATCATCATTTTTGAAGATTGTGAGCTTTGTGATTGGCTGAGGACATAGGCGATGATCCAGAACGATGCAGCAGCCCCAGGAGATCACCTGTATGCAGAAATCTCAATTTCGCCAAAAAATGACTTAGGCATTTATCCTATGAGGCTAACGATATATATACTATACTATATATACTACATATGTATATATATATATATATATATATATATATATATATATATATATATATATATATATATATATATATAGTATTATACTATATAGTATAGTATGATGGAGTAGGTCGTTAATTCATGGAGAAAGTTAAAATATGGATACGTTACTATGTGAGGGTAATGTATGAAGGTGGTGAATAAAGATGGTGCACTGTGGAGGGCCACCTGTTGGAGGTCAGAGGTGAGGAAGGGAGTCTTCGTCCAGACCAGTTCCCCCAGTATGGCGGAACATGCATGTGTGAGCAGCATGTTGTCTCTCGCAAGCACGCACGTACTGTACGCACGCGCACACACAGACACACACACACACACACACACACACACACACACACACACACACACACACACACACACACACACACACACATTTTTAAAATGTAAAAACACAGACCTTGTGCGCTACATGCGCCGAGGCCTGGGACAAAGAGATGCACTGCCTGAATAGTAGTGTTGTATATTAAGCAGCCTGATTGTGTGTGTGTGTGTGTGTGTGTGTGTGTGTGTGTGTGTGTGTGTGTGTGCGCGCCCGCGCCTCCCTCTCTTGAATTTTAATCATACTGTTTTATTAAGCTCTCTGGGATTTTTCCCTGACATGGTTTTAATGATTTGTCCGGCACACTGGTTCCATCATTATGTGCTATACTGCATGGATAAAAATCACACCAGTGTAATCTTCATATATTCATTGTGTTTCTAAAGTTATTGACGTTCTTTTCTCTTGACTGGATGTCATATGGATTTTTTCATTTTTTTCACCGGGTGTCATTATTCTTTTGTTCATATTTTGACTCTCAATGCACCACATGATGTCTGGACTAAAGAAAGTTCACATCAGACATGGGCAGATATTCAGCTGATAAAAACTTCAGTGCATCATTGTCTGAAATTGTAAATTATTAGAGCCTGCAAGCCTTGCCTTGAAAATAAAAGCCTTCCACTTTGTTCACCTTTCCTTGGCAAGTTTGCGTTTTCAACCTGAAGAAATGCATTATCAGGAGGTGTCCTGTACTGTAAAGCCTGGTTTCTAATGGTTGCACACCAAAAATAGCAGATCTACAAGATCACAACGCGTTGCAGCGTGACATGTGAGCCAAGTCAGAGCATTTGCTAGCATTTGAACACCAATAGGAGGCACTCTGTGTCCCCTGTAGCAGTGCACTGGTAGAAAACAAGCACAACATCTTGTTGATGAATGTCAAGAAAAAGGGAGCTTGAACTAGAAGCCCTCCTTGTCTGAACCGAACGCACAAAATCTGTAAAATATCCTCTTCTTCTGGCGTTCAATACCTGCTGAAAACCTGCCCGACCCTAAGCTGTGAGTATGATGCTAACAGGGCTAGGCTTTTTTTGTACAGCTCGAACTTTCTTGTCTGCATTGTCTGCAACAACGTTAACCCCCCCCCCCCCCAGTGAAAAGATGGAAAAGTCAACAAAATACACATTGTACAGCAGCTGTGGTATTGGATTTCTGACTGTAAAAGTCATCCTCACATGTCTGAGCCTCCACAAGGCTCATCAAGCTCTTCTCTGCTCTGCTCTTCTCTTCTCTTCTCTTCTCTTCTCTTCTCTTCTCTTCTCTTCTCTTCTCTTCACCTTCCTGTCTATTTGAGGAAGACATCATCAGTTGCCATTAGGACCGAGTTGGAATAGTACACAAAAGCAGAAGAACAATTTAGTTCTTCAATCTCATCGTATTACTGGCAGAGTCATCAGCTTATGATATGTTATAGCTTGTAAGACTGCAGGCCTTGTTCTGTCTGTTTCAGTTTATTCGTTTAGCCAGTCTGCCCATGATGTCTTCCATTCATCCATCTATCCCTCCATCCACTTATCCATCCATGCCTCCATCCACTTATCCATCCATCCGCCCAGTCCATCCAGGCTTTTAAGTCCTTGCTTTAGACCCACTCTTTGGACTTGGCTTTTAATCACACAGCCAAGCTTAATTTAAATTTGATCACATCCTGTTTGATTGAATTTGTTTGATTCTTTTGTTGTATTTTTAATCTGTGCAGTACTTTGGTTGACCACAGTCGTTTTTAAGTGTGCTATAGTTTGATTCCATCCATCCATCCATCCATCCATCCATCCATCCATCCATCCATCTTTCTTAATGATAAATTAAGGAGGTGTGACACAAGTATTAATACAACAAGCACGCTATACTGAGCACCCACCACCCCCAAGCACTGCTACACACAACATGCATATGCAGGCCGCACGGCTCCCATAAATGTATGATCATATAATAATATATAATATAATAATATATAGGCTACTTCAGTTGAACCAGAAAACGCTGAGAACTAGAATGTGCTACGTTTGGCTCCTGTTGCTCTCTTGCTCCATCTCTCTCTCTCTCTCTCTCTCTCTCTCTCTCTCTCTCTCTCTCTCTCCCCACCCCCCTCCTCCTCCTCCATCCCCCTCTCTCTCTGGAGGCTTCATCCTGATTGGATTCTGAAAGAGAGATCGAACATAGAGGTCAAAGCGAGCCTCCAGGACGCTCCTGATCTGAGAAAGGGCGAGCGTGCACGCAGACGTGTGTGCGTAACACTGTGTGTGTGTGTGTGTGTGTGTGTGTGTACGCAGGACTCACACATGCGCGTGTCTGCATTAGCATGTGTGTGTGTGTGTGTCTTGTGCGTTTTTGTGTGTGTATACGGTATGCTTGAATGGGTGACCGCACGTGCATGCTTGTGCCGAGTGCGTGCGTGCGCATGCGTGCACATGTACCGCCTAAAGGCTTTGGTCAATTCGTCTACACCTGGTTAGGAAAAAGCACAGCACCTCCTCGCTGATATCCATCTATTGATGGTGTATCTTTACTGTATAAAGTGTATTCATTATGGCCATTTTACCTTTCTGTCTGTCTTGTTTTATTTTATTGTTGTTTTATTGTTGTATTGTTATCAACACTGTTGACGAAGCTTGAAGCGCAAGAATGCACGCACTTTCAAACTTGCGTCCATGTTTTGGGAATGATCACAAATCACAAAATGTCCAATGTTGAAGTTATTTTACCATAAATCTTAAATATCCCAAATCTATAAGCTCACAACACATTGGGATTCCTTGTGAGCTCACAAAATGGCTATTTTCCAGAGCTTAAGTAATTAATGCTGCAACCAACTGTATTGTGTGTGTGTGTGTGTGTGTGTGTGTGCGTGTGTATATATATATATATATATATATATATGTGACCAGTCTTGATCGAGAGACTGCCATTGGATTTTTTTAATTTTTGTTTTTATCATGTCATATGAAAGCAGGGAATCATAGCTTCAAATTGACATATTGGTTGTGCAGTTTGACCCACTAGTTTTTGAGATATGGCTTATAGTGTAATGTCTTGCAGAGCTACAGCAATCTGAGAATTTGGTCTTCAAAGATGCAGTTCCGTGGTCAGTGGCATTTGGGGGCGCTGTTTCCTCTTCATTGCTAAACTGCGGTACTCTACCCCCCCAGGTGGGGCAGTATTGAGTCGAAAACAAGAGTGAAGCTATTATATTTAATTCTGGGTCAGGGTATAGTAAGGAAATTAGCCTTTATAAAAGTGTCAAATTAAAAAAGTAGTAGGCCTATAACCTACTATAAATTACCCAATTGATTTACTTAAGTTAAGTACTACTACCCTATTCATACTAATGAATATAAGGTTGAAGTGGTTAATGCATGTTTTATAATAATTATCAAAATCTATAAAGTAACTATAGTAACTGGAAAATGACAATGTTTTTAGCACCCATTATGTTATTGGGGTAGATTCAAATAGTAGACAAAGATGAATACATAATACAGTTACCACATCGTTTTAATTAAACGTCCCTTTGTTCTCAATAGAGGGGAACAAAAACAAAGATACACAGCGATACACATACACAACTGGATTCTTCGTCCGAATCATCTTCCTCTGTCAGACTTCCAACATCACCGTCATCCATATCCAAAAACTCCTCGAGGCTCCTTATCCAATTCTAATTGATGGCTTGGTCTCAAACCTTCTGCCCTCAACATGTTAAGTAGCGTACAAATTCTTTTAGCGATAAAATCACGTCTAGCAGCAGGGTCCATCGTGTTCTTTTCGGCTTCCATGTTCATTAAACGCCACACACCCAAGCAGCTGTTTCTGTCGCTGAAATAAGGATCAATAAGGAAGTAAAACACAGCCAAAGCCAATCACAGGCGCCTGCGTCTTACGGCATTAGCCAATCTCAGGCCGTCACTCAACATTTCACAAAAACAAAGAAGAAGAAAATGCGGATTTCCCCTTATACAAACGAAGAAGAAAAATAATGTTTCTTATTAATTAAACTGATATAGCAACATAACGTGGCTAATAATTGTTTATTTGGAATGTACTCTGGCTGGTATTTAAGGTAAATATAACGCGACTCACTTGTATAAGTAATTTACCGCGGACATGACGCATTTACCGCAATACATTGGCTTTAGTAATGCGGTTAGCTTATACTATTAGCTTTTTAAGCTAACGGCTGGAGGACTACGGATAATCCGGTCAATAACATCATTACACTTAAACATTAATACAATTATGTCATGTTTACATGCATAGTCAAGCTCTGACATTTATTTCAGACCTGCTCAAACATTAAATGAATAATAATATAGCTTCAGATCATTTTAGACAGAAAAATAAAAAAGGAAAAATAAAAAAGTTTTTCAGCTGTCCTGAACAGTTGCAACTTGCGCGATGGCAGTCTGTACATCGTGTGGGGTCACATATATATATATGACGGTGAACACCTTCAAACATGAACTTTGAACAATTTAAAGAAAACGAAGAAGCTGCTTGGAATTATTTGGCAAGCTGCACTATGTGGTACTTAACAACATAATCATCCCTCTTTCGTGTGTGTGTGTGTGTGTGTGTGTGTGTGTGTGTGTGTGTGTGTGTGTGTGTGTGTGTGTGTGTGTGTGTGTGTGTGTGTGTGTGTGTGTGTGTGTGTGTGTGTGTGTGTGTGTGTGTGTGTGTGTGTGTGTGTGTGTGTGTGTGTGTGTGTGTGCGTGTGCATGTGTGTGTGCGTAGTTAACCACACGTTTACAATGTATCATCGAGTCAAACGGTTCAGTGCACTTAATCAGTGCATTATCCCTATATTAGCCCTGCAGTATATAGGACATGCAATAAGCAGGATGGGGGGGGGGGGTTAGTGCTGAATCCAGGGCTGAGGTCCTTCAAATTCCTCTGCTTCAGGAACATTCAGTACAATGCCCATGGAGGGGCTCTCTGCCTGCATGGGTTAAACCAGCGCTCGGCCACATAAGGAACATTCAGTACAATGCTAATAGAGGGGCTCTCTGCCTGGGTTAAACCAGCGCTCAGCCACATAAGCACCGTGAAGTCAATTAATTTCTGCCTGCTTAATGACTTGGAACCGCTGCGGAGCGGACGCCCCTCCCCTCGCCCACACATTGGCAGGATTGATTGAGTGGATTTTCTTCTTGGACGCGGTTTGCGAATTCCACAGGCATGATGTGAAGCATGATCATAACCGAATGCTTTCTGGGCTGTACTGCAGCGCTATGCATTCCTCACTTTTTTTTCTTTTTTTTTTTTTGCCTTTGTTCCGCATGCCCTATACCACCATACCATAGCAGGACTATATCATCTGGAATCAGAAACTGAACCAGAATCTGTTCATTGGCCTTATGTGAAATGCACTTGGTGTATTGATCTTACATATACAGTAGATGCGAGAATAAAAGTATGAAATATCATAGTAAGTAAGGTGACGTATCGCACGAATGCAGATAGCAGTCATATCTATCTAACCCATTCTGACCGGGCACCCATTTTGGTGTCAGCATCATGTTATGCTTTAGCTATTTAAAAATAGCAGATCTACAAGCTCATATCGCGCCACCGAGTGGCGCGATACGAGCTTGTAGGTCTGCTATTTTTGAAAAAAAATCGAAGAACGACTGACATTTTTAGAATCTGATCTCAGGTCAGAATGGGTTCATCAGACCAGTGTGTGTCCGGCGGAAACCTCGTATGAATCTGATCTCAGGTCAGAATGGGCTAATTTACTTCTTGCCACACGTTCTCACGTTGGTGGCATAGCCTATATACATTCATGGACACATTCAGGATCTACTGTTGGTCAGTCGGTGTAGGATGCTGTACCTGACGAACCCCATACGGGTTATATAACGCACATGAGATGTGTGTGAGTGTGTGTGTGTGTGTGTGTGTGTGTGTAGGGTGTGGCCTTTGCTGGGTGTCATTATGTCATGCTAGACGCACGATGCAAGGAGGCGAGTAATTACGTCACTCAGAAAACCATCAGTTCTCCACGCTTGGGATCACTTCCTATGTCCTATACCCCCTCTCCTCTCTCCCCCACCACCCTCTCCTCTGTTTCCCCTCTACCTATATAGCAGACATATATGTCTGCTTGGCACTGGGCAGGAGCAGATCCTCCACCCGTCCCCCACCTCCAAAACTTGTTTATTTGCTGTGATTTCCAGTGAACTGCAAAGCTGCACCAAAACACTATCCCCTGTTCCTCAAGGGCGTCGTGACGCTCCTCTGTCTCCTGGGTGCAAAGTGGACCAGGAGGAAGAGGACAGACAGACGGACAGACCTGGCTGCCCCAGAGAGAGGCTGCGCTGTCACTGTGACGAGGGAGCTGTAGAGACAGAATTACACATCCTAACAAAATGTAAAAAACTACACAAATATTAGAGTTATTTTCCAAAATTCGAAAACATATTGCAGTGTATGACAGAAAAAGAGAAATTGCCACTCCTTCTGCATGGGGGAACAGAAAGAATGTGCAGTTTTGGCTGCAAAATGTCAGTTCCTGTCACAAGAAAAGGGACAACCAGTAGGGTTTTACTTAACGCACCACCCCTTTATTTATTTAATTTCATTGATATTATATTATATATATTATTATTTATTATGTCATATTTGGCAACACTCCCAATAAAGCCTTGAATTGAAAAATAAAAATAAAATAAAATGGAGAGAGAGAGAGACAGGACATACAGTGTGTGTGAGGTCGTCGGGTTGGGAAGCAGGTCAGTGAGAGACAGATGGGAGAGAGAGGAGAGAGAGAGAGAGAGAGAGAGAGCAAGAGAGAGATAAGGGGAGATCCAGTGCGACGGGTCGTGAGTGAGCGAAACAGTGCGTGGGTGAGAGGGGAGGGGAGAGAGAGAGAGAGAGAGATGTGGAGAGCGCGTTGGGGGCAGGGTGGAGGAGTGAGGTGGGGTGGGCAGGCCGTGAAATTGCTCCAACAGGAGACGACACCACCTCCACCAAGGCCTCTCCTGAAATTGGTACCCCCCCACCTCCACCCTATCCCCACCGCATCCGCAACCAGTGTTGCCATGTCCGCTCATTATAAGCGACTTTTGTTTTTTGCGAAGTTGCTTGGTAATATATTGGGAGTTGTGCGTTTTCTGTTTGTTTCTAAAGTATAGTAGCTGATTTATAGTCTTGTTTCCTAAATGTTGTTTTAAACCAGTGGTTTTCAAACATTTTCACGTTAAGGACCCCCATGTATTAGTCCACACGGACCTCCATCTGAAGAATGTTTTGTGCCAGGGACACCATTGTGTTAAATGTTTTTTTTAACATATTTTCTTTTTTATAAGACTTTTTGGGGGGAAAATAGCATATTGCGATGCGTTGTGAGCCTGTAGATCGGCTATTTTCAACATTGTGAGCTTGTAGATCGGCTATTATTCGATTGCTGATTAGTGGAGTGGCTTCTTTTATGGGCTTCTTTTCATAGACCTGGTTGCTCATTTCTGTCGCAAAAATATGGCAACACTGTCCACGACCACTGCTACCAGCAGCAGCAGCAGCAGCCCTCAGCAGCTCCCGAACCCCAGACCCCCCCCCCCCCCCCCCCCTCCTGTCTCTCCTTTTTTTTTTCAGGTCTGTTGCACACGGGGCGGAAAAGATCGTATTTATCACCTGTCAGCATTTGGCAGCCCTGAGTTACGCGACGCAGGGACAGCATAAAATTATCATACACAGGCATGAAATTACAAAACCGCCCGGGGACCCCACAACAAAATTATTTCATTTTTTTCACACACCCCCGTTCGTCCCCCCCCCCCCCTGTCCCCCAAAAAGAAAGAAAGAGAAGAGGGGGGGAAAAAAAAAAGAAGGGTGGAGGAGGTGTTTGGTTGCGAGGGGAGGGGGAATTGGGTTGGTGACAGTGTGAGAAGTGGGGTTCACCATGGGGAAAACGGTACAGGGAGATGGTGTAGGGAACAACTCACTCCCAAGAGCATGCTCTGGGTGAAACTGCCCTTCACACATGACATCAAAGCCTGGCCCGGGTTCAAGCAGCACCTTCTGGTCCAAACAAAACTGTGCGTGTGTGTGTGTGTGTGTGTGTGTGTGTGTGCGTGTGTGTGTGTGTTTGTGGTGGCGGGTCAAATCCTCACCTGCCTCTCCACTTTTATAGTTCATCAACTCTTCCTCATATTACTTTCACACATCGATGCGTTGATAAATGACAACAGTGTGCTGCTGTCACTAAATGATGACCGTATAGTCACTGAAATCACGAAAGGGCCTATAGCTCGGGAGAGCACAACGATGGAAGTGATGTTTGGGACGTGTGAAACCTGGCCTATAACGGAGGACGAGGCCTTGCAGATGACCTTATACAGATTCTAATATGATTGCAGTATAAAGCTTGTCCTTTGTCGCTTTTATGTAATGAGTGTCTTGTTATAAGCAGTATTTTACGGCGTATATATATGTTTGAAAATGTTCGTCTACATGTTCGTCTACATGACATGCCCGAAATATAGCGACAGCCACGGTTAATGTGGTTAAAGGAGAATTCCATGCTAGAATGCTTTCTTATCTTTCTTACCTTTCTTTGTAGTTGTTACGTCCCCACCAAAGAGGTCCAGGTGTTTTTTTGTGCAAAAACTCCTTATTGGCTATTTTCCCTACCATAAGCCCTCAATGAATTGCATTGAATGGGAATTGAATGGGGCTTTGGGGTGTTATGCTAATTCGCTTATTTCCATCGAAATAAGTAGTAAAGTGTGCCGCTTGGGATATTATTTACATTATGAAGAGAGGATATATACAAAGAAATTATAATTTTGAGCGATGGAAATAAGCGAATTAGCGAATTCACACCCCATAGCCCCATTCAATTCCCATTCAATTCAATGCAATTCATTTAGGGCTCATGGTAGGGGAAATAGCCAATAAGGAGCTTTTGCACAAAATAACACTTGGACCTCTTTGGTGGGGACGTAACAACTACAAAGAAAGGTAAGAAAGCCTTTTAGTATGGAATTCTCCTTTAACACTATGTCCGCTCAAGTTGCGTGCAATGTTACAGATCCTCAGTCCCAAGTCTCTTGGTACCTTAGTCCATCTTGTGTGTGTGTGTGTGTGTGTGTGTGTGTGCTGGTGGATGGCATTGACGGAGGGAGAGGTGGCTTTACATAGGTCCCACATAATGCGGTGGGTATACTAAATGCTTCATTAACGCCACACACAGGAAATGGAGGGTCAATATTTATAGACCCTGTGCAGAGCACTATGTAGATACAGGATCTATTGGCCTGCATGTTCTTCTAGGGAGGGGAATCAAATTAAGTCGACCGAGGCCTGGAGTTTTTCCTCTCGCTCCTTCTTTCTCTGTTGAGGCGGTCAATTTCACAACGATCGCTGACCGGTGGCCGGCAGCCATGCGGGCTTGACCCTAAAACCCTCTGCAGGCACGGGACGGGAGGGGAGGGGCCGTTTGGCGGTGGTGGAAGAAGTACTCACATTTCTTACTTAGCCCATTCTGACCTGAGATCAGATTCATACGAGGTTTCCACTGGACACACACTGGTCTGATTAACCCATTCTGACCTGAGATCAGATTCTAAAAATGTCAGTCGTTCTTCGATTAAAAAAAAAATAGCAGACCTATACAAGCTCGTATCGCGCCACTCGGTGGCGCGATATGAGCTTGTAGATCTGCTATTCAGAATGGGTTAGTATATCAATACTGCAATGTAGAAATACTGCATTGCATGAGTAAAAGTCCAGAATTCTAAATGTACTTGGGTAAAAAGTACACAAAGTATTGGCATCGACATTAACCCATTCTGACCTGAGATCAGATTCTAAAAATGTCCTCTACATCCTGACAGTTTCATTATTAACCCATTCTGACCCGCGAGATCAGATTCTAAAAGTGTCTTAGGTTTTTCAAAAATAGCAGACCTACAAGCTCGTATCGCGCCACTCGGTGGCGCGATACGAGCTTGTAGATCTGCTATTTTTCAATAGCTAAAGCATAACATGATGCTAACACCAAAATGGGTTCCCGTTCAGAATGGGTTAAGATTGTAGATCAGCTACTGTATTTTCAAATGCCTGAAATGTATATACCGTAAGGTTGAAGTATAGTTGATGTATGTTGTAATAATAATCAAAATCTACAAAGTAACTCGGAACTATAAGTTTTCAAATAAATGTAGTGGAGTAAAAGTACAACATTTGGACCGGAGATGCAGTGGAGTAGAAATAAAAGTACTTGAAATTTAAAACAATCAAGTAAACTACAAATACCTCAAAATTGTACAGTACTGAGTACAGTACTTTAGTAAATGTATACTACGTTACTTTCCACCACTGCCTCCATGCAGGTAACATTATCATAGAACATTTGATTATAACAAATTAACGTTTGATTATGCGTTAATTTGTAATGTCATGAAGCAGGGTTTCATTTGATGCAGAGATTAAATAAAGAATAAGTACATGATAGGCATAGTACAGTACTTATGTTTATATTTATATTTAATACTTCCTATATTATTATGCTTTTCATGAAAGCATTCACAACACAGGGATGCCGGGGTTAATGTGGCTAACCCCGTGTCCACTCGATACATAGACGTTTTTGTTACCGCCGTGCTCTGACTCCACTTGATAAACATCAAATAAATCAATGGCAAACAACGTGAGTCAAAAAGACGTGGAGAAATTAAGGTTGCATAAGAGCAGCAGAGAAGGCCTCGCCCCCAGCAATAATGAAATCAGACTCACTATACAGGTCTTGTTTGCGTAGTATTAGAAGTCTTTAAAAGATCCAGGGTAGTACAGAGTAGGGTTACAGAGTTTACAGACTATCGTCAGAAGTTGAGGTTGGACATTATACATTTACACACAAGCTGAAGGATGGGGGCAGAGAGAGAGAGAGAGAGACAGACAGACAGACAGAGAGACGGAGACGGGGAGAGAGAGAGAGGTGTTGCCATAATTCCTGTGTGGCGGCATGGCTGTTAGGAGCTCAGGTGGTTGAGCGTTTGCCCCGGCCAGGCCTCATCAACGTGAAGGGCGATCTCATCCTTTCTGCATCTCTCCTCTCCTCCAGCTTGATTAATTGGGTTCCAAGTACGCCGGCGGAATGCGTAATGTTCCCCCCGTCTTCACAACGCCGCCACCAGTACCTCCCACCCACCCCTCTCTCTGCTCTCCTGCTCTTCTCCTCTCTCTCTCTCTCTCTCTCTCTCCCACCTATATATCCCCTCCCCTTCTCATCCCTTGTCTCTGCCCCCTCCTCTCACCCCGTCTCTCTCTCTCTCTCTCTCTCTCTCTCTCTCTCTCTCTCTCTCCATCTCTGTGTGCGCTTGGCAATCTCTAAACACATTAGCATACGCTTGGTATTCCGTGCAGGAGCGAGGGGAGGGTGGGGGGTGATATGGAGAAATATGAAAAACAATTTAACAATAATAATGACGCTGATGATAAAATTAATTATGCCCACGGATGGCAGATGAGGAGAGAGAGAAGGAGGTCTTGGTTTTGCGTGGCGAAGGCAACCATGGTGCTCCGCTCTTAATTTGATTCCCAGACACCGGCGGATATCAGATGGCGTTTTGACGAGCGGACACAATGAGTGTGTGTGTACTGCAGTCTTCACATGACTGTGTGTGTGTGTGTGTGTGTGTGTGTGTGTGTGTGTGTGGACTATATGTGTGCATGAGTGTGAGTGTGTGTGTATGCATGAGCGTGTGTACACTACAGTACGTGTGCACGTGTATGTATATTGTGTACATATATGCGTGCATGAGACTTGTGTGCACCCGTGCTTTTCTAAACAAGGCTGCAGTAACTAAGATGCCTCGGAGACAACACAAGTCTTATGTGTGTGCGTTCGGGGCGACACCGCGTGCAACGGTACATCCAGTAGACAGACACTGCCACAGACGTGCACGCGGGGAGCGTTCGCCCACAATGTGCCGGCCTGGCCCGGCCGCCCACCCACCTGCCTTCCTGCCGGTGGTGCTGGTGCGTCAGTCAGTCCTTTTCCGAGGACAGAGGAGAAAAATAGATATTCTCCCGTCAAGCTGCAAACAAACCACATCTGTAGCCTCCGTTAGCATTCGAGACGTTAGCATGATGTGAATGTGAGCTGCTGTCTGTGAGGGATGTGTCGCCTCCATCCACTGTCTGTGCTAGGTTTTTACCAAAACATGTTTTGGATTTCTCTGGCTGCTCTGAAGCGACACTGTGTCTCCCCCAGGGACGATGATTGACTGACACACACACACACACACACACACACACACACACACACACACACACACACACACGTTTCTATTACTATGCTTGTGAGGACATAAAGAGTTTAGGGCGCCAATTCTGTGAATGCCATTTTTACATAGTTTTTGACTATTTGTGGACCTAACCCTCACGCCTATGAGTTATATACTTCCAGTAGTCACAAATTGTAAGCTAGCGATGTGTCACAGCGACGCGTGACGCATCGCGTATAGTTCTAGACCTGTGCTATTTCCGTTGCATGATAACAACGTATAAAGTATAAATTGGCACGATTATACAACCCCTAACCTCTAATGCCTATAGTCCTAACCCTAACACCAACATAGTCACGCTACACTGGCTGGCTTTCTCTGTTGATTTGGCGGTGATGATGGCAGTGGCGCGTTCGTTTATTACGGCTAGATGTCTTTTTGTTTGCTCCATAACTAATGATTGTAGTGCAGTGCAGCGCACACAGCCGTCTTGCTGCCATGGTAACATGTCTCGTTAGGATAAACGGTGAGATCATCCCTGGGTGGGGCCGATTCCCCCCCCCCCCCCAATCTCATGTTACATTATCACACCTGTCATCATGTTTGTGACACGCTATATGTCCCCGGCTCGATTTATTCCACTGATCTCGAATTGACGTCAAGAAACTCTTAATGTCAGTATCTGAAGACATTCCACCTGTTTTTTTGTGTGTTTTTTTTTTTAGAAATGTTATCTGACTGTCTTTCAGTCTTGTTCTATCTTTAGGTGTACGTACGTATGTGTGCGTGCATGACATGATGGGCATATAGTGTGGCACGTGTGCACGCACGCACGCACATGAGTCTATGGATGTGCATGGACGTGCATGTACACACATCTATCTAGTCTTGAGTGTGTGTGTACGTGCGTGCGTGTGTGCATGTTTGAGGACAGAGGCAAAGATAGAGCTGAGATGAGAGAGTCAGACAGACAGACAGACAGAGGGAGGGAGACGGACGGAGATTGGGGGGATACAAAGCGAGAGAGAGAGACCGTGTGGGGGTGGGTGGGTGTGTGTCTTGATAGAAGTGAAAGGGGCCAGAGAGCAGTGGCTGCATTGATTTAATTTGCGGAGGTTTGTGCGGCGGCGAGGCATCCCTTTTAACGATCACTAAATTGTTTTCTGACAGAACCCCGCCAAGCAATTCTGCCACCCCCCAGCCCCCCCCCCCCCCCCCCCAGTCCCCCCTCCGCCCCCCCCCCCCCCTCCCCCCCAGACATTTGATTTACATATGATCTTTAAACACCGTCGAGGCCAGCGCGCTCGCTATTTGGTTATCATTCAAATCACTCTCCTCCCGCGTGTCAGACGCCGGGATAGGTCACTCTGCTCGCAGCCGGGCTCCCGAGACGAGACAGGAGGAGAGGGGGGGGGGGGGGTGGGGGGGAGGCGAGAGGGACGGAGGGAGGGAGGGGGGGAAAAGAGGAATGTATAACTAATGAAATAAATTGATTAAGGGGTGAAATCAATTGGTTTACTGCCCGCAATGAAGATCTAGTGCTTAATTTAGCATGGGCCCCTGCAAGCCTGAGCATTAGCAGCGAAAGAAGAGGGGTCTGGAAATGTAATTGGCGCTAAATGAAGTACACAGTGAAATCCTCTGTGTTAATTTATCCATGTGCGACTCGAGAGAGTGCACGGATTTTAAGCAAATGGGAGTGCGTGTGCTCTCTGAGAGTTAACCCATTCTGACCTGAGATCAGATTCATACGAGGTTTCCGCCGGACACACACTGGTCCTAATGAACCCATTCTGACCTGAGATCAGATTCTAGAAATGTCAGTCGCTCTTCGATTCTTCAAAAATAGCAGACCTACAAGCTCATATCGCGCCACTCGGTGGCGCGATATGAGCTTGTAGATCTGCTATTTTTCAATAGCTAAAGCATAACATGATGCCGACACCAAAATGGGTGCCCGGTCAGAATTGGTTAAATGAACACTAAGGATTTAAGTGTGCAGTGTTCTGTAATGGGACCAGGGATACACACTAGTGGGGCTCAATCTTTTACCCCCCCCCCCCCCCCCCCCCCCCCCCCCTTCCAAGCTACCTCCAGTCAGCACCCTCTCTGAATACATTTCTGGCACACCTCAGCTTTGATTCTCCTAAATGCATTTAATAAGCCTAGTTTATTGGAAATGAGTGTGTGAGAGAGAGAGAGAGAGAGAGAGAGAGAGAGAGGATAATTTGCATGTCTTTGAAGAATAAAAGCGCAGCACCTTTTTAACCCCAGAAGTACAGTAAGAACCCACTGAACCACTGATTGCAGCATATTGATGGATGGTAAAATGGTTGCAGTAATGAATTCTCAGTGAAATACTTGGGTTGAGATGACTGGAATTGAGTTCACATTTTCCGACTAACACCGTG